>NW_004955450.1:17801419-17805500 GCF_000276665.1 Chinchilla lanigera | reverse complement strand
ATTGAAAGCTGGCAAAACTGCTTGAATGAAACTGAAGATAGACTCTCAGATCTTGAAGACATCATTGCAGCTAGTGACCATGAAAGAAAAGATCTCTTAAAAATAATAAGGAACCAGGAAGTAACAATTCAACAGCTGGAAGATAATGCAAAGGAGAACAATATAAGACTTATAGGTGTCAATGAAAAAGCAGAAATCAACACAAATGACTTAAAAAGACTATTTGCAGAAGTAAGAGCAGAAAATTTCCCAAGCATGGGTGAAGAACCTGATATATAAGTACATGAGACATATAGAACTCCAATTAGCCATAAACAAAATAAATCTATACCTAGACATACAATAATCATGATCCCAGAAATTTAATGCAAGAACAGAATATTAAAAGCTTTTAGAGAAAAAAATAGATCACCTATAAAGAAAAGGCCATTGGAATCACAGCCGATTTCTCAACACAAATCACTAAGTCAAAAAGAGCTTGGAGTGAAGTATTTTAAGTCCTGAAAGAAAAGAACTTTCAACCTAGACTGATGTACCCTGCAAAATTATCTTTCAAAATTAATGGAGAGGTAAGATACTTCCATTGCAAAGACCAACAGAAGAAATTCATGACCACCAAAGCAACCCTACGAAGAATATTGAAAGATATTATATAAAGAGATAAAAATGACCACAATTCCAAGAATAACTACAGAAAGAAACCACCAAGCAGGGCAAACAATTAAACACAGGGAAAAAGTAGAGAACCAACAGCAAGAAAATAATATGACAAAGATAAGCCAATACATATCAGTTATAACCATCAATATAAATGGCCTCAATTCACCAATCAAAAGAAACAAGATTGAAGAATGGATCAAGAATCAAAATCCAACCATATGCTGCATACAGGAAACATCCTTAACTCAAAGGGAAATTCACAGACTGAAAAATCAAAGGGTAGAAAACAATACTCCATGTGGCAGGAATGCAGAAAAAGTAAGTGTAGCTTTTCTGTTTACAGACAATGTGAACTTTAAACTAAGAATGATCAAATGAGATAAAGAAGGTTAGTACATACTTGTTAGGGGAAAACTTCAAGAGGAAGAGATAACAGTCACAAATATGTATGCACCAAATATGGGAGTACCCAACTATGTAAGACAAATCTTTTTTTTTTTTTTGTACTGGGAATCGAACTCTGGACTTTGTGCTTGCCAGGCAGGTGCTTATGCCACTGAGCTATATCCCTGGCCCTGTAAGACAAATCTTAATAGACATGAAAAAACAAATAACTAATAACACAGTTGTAATGGGGGACCTTAATACCCCACTGACACAAAGAGATAGGTCCATGGGACAAAAAATTAGAAAAGAAATAACAGAACTAAACCAAACATCAGCAAATTAACTTAGTAGATGTTTACAGAGTGTTCCACCCCACAACATAAGAGTACACATTCTTCTCAGCTGCACGTGGGACATTCTCTAAAATAGACCACATATGAGCCCATAGAACATGCTTAAGTAAATACAAAGGAATTGAAATTATCCATCCATATTATCTGACCATAATGTAATGAAATTGGAAATTAATGACAAAAGGAACCACAAAAACTCCATAAACACATGAAAATTAAATAACACCCTCCTGAACAACCAATGGGTCATAGATGAAATTAAAGAAGAAATGATATCTACAATCCAACAAAAGTGCAAATAAAACTTACCAGAATCTGTGGGATGCAATCAAAGCAGTCCTTAGAGGGAAATTTATAGCAGTGAACTCACACAACAGGAAAATAGAATGAGAATTAAAAAATAGCCTAATCATGCATCTCAAACTTCTAGAAAAAGAAAAGCAAGTAAAGCCCAAAGCCCAAAGAAGGGAGGAGATTATAAAGATCAGAGCACCAATATCTGGTTATCTGAGTAACCAATTTGGAGATAACAATATGTAATACAACAACCACTGTTAATTTCCTATAACCTTGTTTGAAATTTTATATTGTTTTTATTGTTTTTGTGTTGTTTTATGTCTTTGTGTTTGTTAGCTTTTGTTCTTCTCTATTTAAAATAAAAAAAACTCAAAAAAGATCACAGCAGAAATAAACATGATGGAGACAAAGAAAATAATACGAAGAATTAATCAAAGAGTTGGTCCTTTGAAACTTAAAAGAAATTGCTAAACTCTCCAAACTTATCAAAAAAAAAGAGAAAAAAACTCATATTCATGCAATAAAGAATGAAAAGGTTGAAATCACTACAGATCCTATACAAATTCAGAAGATCATCAATACCTACTTTGAAAATCATTACTCTCATAGGATGGAAAACACAGAAGAAACAGACAGATTCCTAGAAGTATATGAATTATCAAAGCTAAATCAAGGAGATATAAAAATCCTGACCAACCCAATATCAGTCAACGAAATTGAAAACATGATTAAAAACTTAGTAACAAAGAAAAGCCCAGGTCCTCATGGATTCACAACTGAATTTTACAAGAAATTTAGAGAAAATTTAATGCCCATACTTCTCAAACTCTTCAATGAAATTGAAAGGAAAGCAATTCTCCCTAACTCATTTCTGGAGGCAAGTATTATCCTGATCTCAGAACCAGAGAAACACCCAAAAAAGAGAACTATAGGCCAATCTCCCTAATGAACACAGATGGAAAAATCGTCAATAAAATACTAGCAAATAGAGTGCAGCAAATCATCAAGAAGATAATACATCATGACCAAGTGGGATTCATCCAGGAATGCAGGGATGGTTCAATACATGTAAATCAGTAAATGTAATGCACCATATCAACAGAGCCAAACATAAAAATCACATGATCATCTCAGATGCAGAAAAAGCTTTTGACAAAATCAAACACTCATTCACGATAAAAACCCCACAGAAAATTGGAATAGATGGTCTTTACCTTAATCTGATTAAAGCCATCTATGACAGACCAACAGCCAACATCATACTAAATGGACAAAATCTGAAAGCTTTCACTTTAAAATCAGGAACAAAGCAAGGATGTCCACTATCACCATTCCTATTCAATATAGTTCTGGAAACATTAGCAAGAGCAATTACATAATAAAAGAAATAAGAATAGGAAAAGAAGTTAAATTATCATTATTCTCAGATAACATGATACTCCACATGAGAGGCCCCCCAAACCACACCAAAAGACTCCTAGAATTAATAAATTCAGTAGCATAGCAGAACACAAAGTAAACACTGAAAAATCATTCCTGTATGTAGCATTCCTGTACACAAACAAACTCGCTGAGAGAGAAATTAGGGAAACCACATCCTTCACAATAGCATCAAAAAGAATGAAATACTTAGGAGTCAATCTAACAAAGAAAGTAAAAGATCTATACAGTGAAAATTACAATACTCTGAAAAAAGAGGTCAAATAAGACTTCAGAAAATGGAAAAATGTTACTTGTTCAAGGATAGGAAGAAGCAACCTTGTGAAAATGGCTATACTCCCCAAACCATTATACAGATTTAATGCAATCCCAATTAAAATGCCATCAGTAAACCTCACAGATCTAGAGAAAACATTCCTAAAATTCATTTCGAACCAGAGGAGACCTAGAATAGCAAAAGCAATCCTAGGTAATAAAGGCAAGGCAAGAGGCAACACAATCTGTGACTTAAGATTATACTACAAAGCTACTGTGCTAAAATCAGCATGGTACTAGGAAAAGAAACAGAAATGAGGATCATTGGAACAGATTAGAAGATACAGCCACAACTATGAACACACTCCACCACCTTAAGTTTGACAAAGGGGCCAAACATGTCACTGGAAGAAAGATAGCTTCTTTAATAACTGATGCTGGAAAAACTGGCTGTCCACGTGCCAGAGACTAGAACTAGACCCATGTCTATCACCATGCACTAAAGTAAAAACTCATTAAAGTTCTAAATATTTTTTTTTTTTTATTTTTTTTGAAATAGAAAACCTTCATTAGGTGTGTTTTAATGGTGGGTACAGAGCAAGAGGAAAGCCTCAGGGGGAATTTTGAATGTGTGCACAGTCTCTGGCAGACTGGTGGGTTCCAGTCCTAGGGGAAATCAGTTGTGGACT
>NW_004955450.1:17798496-17801085 GCF_000276665.1 Chinchilla lanigera | reverse complement strand
AAATGCACATTAAAACTTCGTTGTAGTTCATGTAGGAATTAACATCTGGTTTTCCATCTCACCCAAGAAAGAATGGTTTTCATCAGGAAATCAACAAATAACAAATGCTGGAGAGTCGTTGCTGGGAGTGTAGACTGGTACAACCACTGTGGATACCAGTGTGGAGATTATTCCAAAAACTAGGAGTAGAGGTCCCATTCAACCCAGTTATTCCCCTTCTGGTCATTTTTTTCAGAACTGAAAACACCATACCATAGCAATATATGTGCACCCATGTTTATAGCAGCACAATTCATCATAGCTAAATCTTGGAAACAACTCAAATGCCCATCAACTGATGAATGGATTAAAAAGATGTGGTATTTTTATACAATGGAGTATTACTCAGTTTATAAAGAAAGATAAACTCGAGGCTCTTATAGGTAAAGGGGTGCAACTTGAGATCATACTCATAAGTGAAATAAATCAGACCCATATGTGTAAACATCAGATTGTTTCATTAGTGTGAAAAAACAAACATGTAAATAAGACCCAAAATGTACAATAGATATTGAGAATTGGGAAGAAACTGTTCAAAAGAAAAGGTAAACTGTGATAGGGAAAGGGAAAATGAAGAAAGGAAAAAAATATATAAGAGAGTTAAGACTGTTATACAGCTAACTTCTTATAGTTCATTAAAAAAAGTCTTGTGCTAAAGTTGTCTAGACAAGATAGCATACATATATCTTTTACTCTGAATAACTACTAGGAAGACAACAATACACAATGTATTAGCTACTGTAACTGTCCTAATAACTTGTTTTGAAACTCAGTTTCATTGTTATGTTTATCTTTTTTTTTAAAACAAAAGAAAAACTGAGATGGGAGGAAGGAGAAAAGGAAGGGGATACACACAAGATATTGAAGATAATTGTACCACTAATTTCTAGTGACTTATTGAAAGCAGCAGTTAGTATTCAATTGCTTGATCAATCTTATAGTTTTATATCTTTAATCTGAGAAACTTCATTGAAGATAACAATATGTAATATAACAACCACTGTTAATTTCCAATCATCTTATTCTGATACTCTGTATTATTTTTATTGTTTTTGTGCTGTTTTGTTTTTGTCTTTGTTGTTATTTTGTTTTTGTTTTTTCTTTCTTTAAAATAAAAAATTAAAAAAGAACAACAAATAAATTCCTACATGAACTACAATGAAAGCACAAATAGCACTTTACAAAAAAAATCTTTACTTTAATTATCACACCTAAGGCATTCTGCACACGTGAGAACAGCGTGTTCCGTGCACACAGACTGCTTGCACTGACAGCACATGTGTTTTGCTTTCCTGGCCTTTTTGTAAGACGTGTTTAACAGCTGTGTGGTCTTGCTGTTTTAACAGGGGGTTCTTATTATATTATACAGTGTGCAGTTAACATAAAATATCAATAAAGTAAAGCATTAAATTCTTAACATCTATTGTGCATTTAGAATAGACATCAACATTTTCACATCAGCTATGTACCTTCTTACAAAATATAAAAGATAATATCAGAAATAAATTCCTATATGAAGTAAAATGAAAATGCCAATGGAACTCTACAACAATTGATTCTATTGCCATATCCAAGGCACTCTTCACACATGACAACTGCATGTTCCATGTAGATGACTCACTTACACTGATAGCATGTATGTTTTGTTTTCCTGTCCTTTCTTGTAGGGGGCAGTTGACATCATTTTGTTTTCCTGTTATTGTAGAAGGTCTTTGTGAAGCTGTGCCTGCCTGTTTACCTGTCAGCTCCAGTGTACTCCAAAGCTTTTTTAAACATAGTTCCTAAGAAAGAAACACTTTCTTTTTCCTCTACTGTAAATGATCTCTTATGAGTTGCAATCCCAACTGGCTAAGAACATTTCTTCCTGGTATTTTGTACTTGTTATTTTCTTTGAAACTATCAAGCTATGCCACACATTTTTAGGATGGAGTAAAACACAACCATAATCCAGTGCTCTGTGTTTCAAGTGATATCATAATTGCTGCATAACTCATCAATAACATCTACTCCACTTTTAGTTTTTTATAGAAAGCTTCTGCCTCAGGCTTCCATTTTGCCGAGGTTTCCTTATTAATATTTTCCCGTAATGGTGAAATGTTGACATCTGCAGTACCAATTAGTTTTTCTTTGCTATACACATGGCCAATGTTTCATCTTTCTGAAATCCCAAGATTGTAATGTACTCTCTGTCTTGAAATTGCAACATTGCATTGAGAATTTCTGCTTTTTTCCTGTGCACACTTACTGCACGGGCCAACTTGTGCTCTGTGAGCAAATGTAACATCAAATGGAAACCAGCAAAGCAGTTGTCCAGTGTCACATTCTGATTAGTTTGGGAGATGGGAGTCTATTCACAAAGTCATTTGGTTTATTACTATATGAATAAGGACCTGATGGCTGAGTTCCAGGATAAATGTCTAAATTGAAAGCATGTCTTTCATCTACAAGGGCATAAATTTTTATGCCATATTTTGATCACTTTTCAGTACATCTTTTACATTCCTTCAATCACCATGAAAATTGTGTACAGCAGACCTATGAATACTTTCA
>NW_004955450.1:17734101-17797976 GCF_000276665.1 Chinchilla lanigera | reverse complement strand
CATGAATAATCTGATGATTCACTTTTGACCTCCAAAATTTGCAAATCTGGTTTTTCAAGTGCCATTGTACTGAATTGGGCTACTTCTACCAGAAAAATCAAAGGAAAACTTTTTTTTAAAACAAATCCTGGAGTGGTGTGATTGGAACATTTGTGATGCTTGAGTAGATGGAACATAAAGTGGATACAAATCCCATTTTGCCACTTTCACACATGTGCACAACCTTGCCATTCATCATACCAAGTGGGTAAACACATAGATTGTTTCCTGTATCCCTCAGGGAAAGGTACAGAGACACACAGACAGCTACTATTATGCTAAAGTACAAATTTACAGTAGAAAAGTAAGGGATGGTTCCACTGGACCAGGTGTTACATTCTGAGGGTTTAAACTATTACAGAGTCTACCCTCATTTCCAGGGTTGGGATACAGTACACAAAGAGAATACTTATTCACTGTGAATTTATATGAACATAAATTTATCTGCATAGTTTTGTAAAAAACCTTTTATTTAAAATATATAACTGAGAAAAACTTTGATCTAGATAATTGTCTCATTTTTTTCACATTTGTGCTCTGAAAGTCATCCAAAGTACAGGAGAGAAGTAGAGTACAGAAATAGTTGGTGTGAGCAGAGAACTGAGTCAGAATGCTAGGGGAGTTAGTAAAATAGAGACTGGCACACACATATCATCTACGTGTACACAGGTGTAGAATTCAGTGTCAGGGTGAAGGATTTGTCATGTGGTACACAAAGATTGTAATTTGATTAATGATGAAGAAAATAGCACATTGCATCCATAATGAAGAACACAAGAGTCCTCTTATGAATTATATAAGCTCTTTATAGTTAAAGTATTGAGTATACCTATATTGATGTATATATTCATATGCATGTTAACTATCATTAGAAGGATTTTTTTCTTATCTCTTAAAAATTATTGCCCAATTTGAACAAATTTAATCTGTTGGTGGCATTTTTCCTAATGAAAAATTGACCACACCAAAAGATTTAAAACCACTAAATGCACAATTTTATTATAGCATTTTCTATAGCATCATCCTACTACCTTAGTATTTGTGGAACAGCTACTACATGCCAGCCACTTCAGAGAAACTTCAGCAAAACATGGAGGGAGGATGGCCCATGCAATACAAGGATGGCTGAATCAATCATGGCACACGAATGATGCCTGTGCTTGAGAAAAGCACCACAGGGCCCTAAGCAGCATCACCGGAAAGGAGAAGCTGAGCACTTGTAGGGGTCGATGACTCTCAGCATATCATTTTAAGATAGAATAATTCTAGTCTTAATGCAAGCCTCAAAATGTGTCTTGAGAAACATCCCAGAGGGGTTGTAAAGAGTTAACTTTGCAGTCCTGACCTGGCCCTGGAATGCTTCTCCAAAGACAAAGAACACCGGGGCCCAGATAACCACCTATGACCCTGCCTGGGTTGTTTCATCCCTTCCCTGGCCCTAGATAAACATTGTAACCATAAAGGAAATGTATGGTTATCTAAAGGGAGACATATAGAACAGAGTACAGAAAGTACATATCATTGTGGTTGGGCTCACGACCGGAGCCTGACCCGGTTAGATGGCACAAGGAAAACAACGTGGTCAGGGCTACAACATTCCAATCTGTTACCATGGAAACCAAAAATGTACATAAGCTAGGAACAAAGGCAGGTCCATGCCCACTTCCCTGACTTGTAAGTCGGGATGAGAGGTGACCTGTCTAAATTAAAACTTCGTCTGTTCTCTTGGTCTCTTGCGGAATACAGCCCAAATTTTTGCCGTAACACACTGATTCTGAGGACCTGGAAGGAAAGAGGGATGCACACCCTCCAGGAAGAATAGCAGAACCAGGCAGTTCCCAAAGAGGGAAAGTCAAAAGCCCAAGTTTGCTGAAAGCACAAAAACAAGAAAGAGGAGTATTGACACGAGGGCATTTGCATTGTTCTTAGACCCAGCCCCTACTATGTGACATGGCAGAGTGAGAAGCCTGCATCACCTAACAGAAGCAGCAAGAAAACAAAAATAGCCTAGATGACAAGGCATATAAGGAAATGCAATGAAAAGCATCATCCTACTACCTTAGTATTTGTGGAACAGCTACTACATGCCAGCCACTTCACAGATGATTGATGTCTTTACTCATCAGAACAACTTCCATTTTACATTTTTCATGAAGAAAACGCACAAAGAAGTACCTAGCCAAGTTCCCCAATAAGACTGTTGGTAGGACAGATTTGTACCATATCTGACTCCCCACCTCATGATCTTTACAGGAACCCAGTGTTTTTAAAACTATGAATCACAAATAGTATTTTTTAGAAACATGGAAATAGTACAGACAATATTAAAGTATATCAAATGTAATAAGCCAGGTATTGGTTATTTTTCTTACTTTTTCAATTTAATTTTTTTATTTGTACATGTTACAGCACATAATGATCCAGGATTGTTTTATGAAGCTTTTTAGTAATAGATATTATATATCATCAACAAGATGAACATACTAAGTGAAACCTTTGTTATCCTATGTAATATAAGATTTGCTGGAAGAAAGAACAACCAAAACAAGATTTCTGTGGCCTGCAAGGAAACATCAGCCATTAGAGTAGCAAAACATGTATAAGGAAGAGTAAAAGAGAGATGAACGCCATAAATGACAGGAACACATGTCCTCACTTCTCATGGCTTTTTAGTGCTTCCATGGATAACTATTTCTAGGTTGATGGATTTGTATCAACAGTTATCTACCGTGCACCTCTCCACTGTATAATTTTGTTTCTCAGAAATTTTCTTTCCTTTCCTGGAAGATATACCTAGAAAATAGACAAATAATAACCCATAAAAGCTAATCTAGTGCCTGAGATCTTTAGAATCTATTTCAGAACCTGGAGCTGATCACTTGAATTTAGCTAGTGTAGTTTATTCAATTTATAACAATATAAATGATAAGATATTCCATTATCTTACACTTCAGGAGAGAAGAAAAGCCCTGCAAATTAAACAATAGTAAATATGCTATTTTAACACCCATTCCAACTTCATCTATGTTAAAATATTCTTTAAAATGTATATCTTAGAATCTGTAAGATGTAGATTTTTTTCTCGTTAGAAGTGAAATTTACCACACCACGTATATCCTAAAGCCACGCCATCAGAAAAGGGCACTAATGAAGGAAACAGCAACAGCCAGACAGAAACCATTGCCATGAAGCCATCAGCAGCAGATAAGATCCGAATACTATTTTTAAAGTTATGATTTTTTCTTCATCCGTGGCATCAACAAGGGCAGTCACTATAGTTGGCATCAGCTAGGATCTTCTGAGATGCAAATGTCAAGATAAAACCTGATGGTCAAGAAATTTCTTTGGGAAAACACTTGTGAAGATAAAGGGAAACTGGAGTAAGGGCAGGCAAATATTTTTCAAACACAATACAGGTCTGACATCTGGAAAGAAGAGACAAAAATAAAAGGAAGCTCAAGCTGCAACACAACTCTGAACAAGTCTCTTCCATACTAACAGGGAGTCCCTAAATAAAGACCTCTCATTAGAAAGGCGCTATATTGGACCAAACTCCTGGCTGTTATCCCTGGTTGTGCTCAGGCATCAGCGGGGAGCACTCAAGGGGAGCGCTCAGGGAGAGGTGGTCTAAGTGTGGATGCAGCAGCAAATCAGAATGTGCAGCAGCTCGAGGTTCTTGGACAACTTCTTCATTCACAGCAGGTTCGCTAGGGGCAGATTCTAGCAGGGCTCCCCCAAGCCGCCCTGCCACTGACACATGCTGTGCCACAGTGGCTGTCATTTCCTGGGTCCCCATATGCCATTATTGATATCAGTGCTGCCCCATTGGCTCTTTCCTAAAAATATTGTGTGTGCTATCTTTTATTTTTCTCACATCTTGGAATCAGGCACATAGAATCTTTGAGGGACATGTACCAGGAATTGAACTCATGACCTCAGGTTTGCCAGGCAAGCACTTACGCTACTGAGCTATATCCCCTGTTTGAGGGATGAATGGGTGGCAGTATACTACCAAGATCAGGCCTCATTCACACTGTGAACTTGTGATCCCTCTTTGTTTCCAGGAATCCACACCCCAAGGCTCCTCTTCTCCCAGATTTTCCCTGTGAGGAATGCATATCAGTCCCTCTCCAGTCTCCTTTCGCAATCCTTGTTGCACAAAGAATATGGAAAAGGCTTCAAATTTTTAAAACTGAGAATTGAAAACCCTTGCAAGGCGACTTTCTGAGATGAATTTTCAAATACTTTATGAATGACTCTAACAAAAGAACAAACTGTGTTCAAATAATATTTCATGATCAAATGCACAAACACTCATAAAAACTTTAAGGATGCAATACTGAATCGATTTACAGGCTACAGTGGCAAGAATAGCATTTATCTTTGACCTTGAACAAGTCATTTCACCTCCCTGATGTCTGTTTCCTCCTCTATAAAAACGAAGAGGGTGGTTAGATGATCCTGGAGGGCTCTTCTAGTGTTAACATTCCAGGAAATAAAAGTCAGCTTAGAGATTAATTGGCTTTCTGAGCCTCAAGCAATTAATTACACTGCTGCTGCCCTTTAATGGGCCCATCACAGAGGAAAATTAGATTCAACTGACAGATTTTAATCCTCACCAACTCATGTTGGTTTTATGTCCAGTTTTTTTTAGATTTGCAAATTAATGCTTTCTTGAAAATGTTCAGTAAGTTTTGGGGCAAGGAATTTGACCTGATAACCAAATTACAATACCAAAGCCATTCTCCCCATTTAAATCTCTCATAGCTTCAGCAGGCACTCCACTAGTTTTATACAATAATATACAGTGGTTTTATCAACTTATTTGCCAAGTTTGAAAGTGCTCAAAGGTATCTGTGATCAGAAACTTTCATTTTTCCCACATCTACTTTAATCTAATTCTTATTTTTTTTATCCTTCTCTGGATTTCTGCATTCCTTTGCTCTACTTTTACCATCCTTTGGTCAACATTGAGTTCCCAGTATAAAAATACATTGGTTAAATTTCTAGAAAATTGTTTAGAAAATCTCAGAATCAGTTGTGAATTCCAATTAGTAAGGAATGATTTCTGTCCTACTTCTAATGCGTATCTATTTAAACAGTACTGGTATTTTCCTACTTTTAAATATCATAGGTCATAGCTCCTTAAAATTTAAAGAATCAAACTTCACAAGCTTTAGTTTAATGAATATTGACTGGGTCCCAGTATTTAGTTTCTACTTCTGTGTCATGTCCACTTGCATTGATGATCTCAGTGTTTATGACATATTTTCTCAAAGGTTTTTCTGACATACAGAAAAATATGGAGAATAGTGTGAATGCACTTCTATCCATAACCTAACAAAGGAAAATGGTGCAAGCTGTTTTTGTGCATAAGTACACTTATTCTGTCCCCTTTTTCCCCCTAGAGATAACACTACTCTATGTTTATCATTCCTGTTCATGACATTATACTTTTAGTACCATGTATCAGCCTCTAAAACTGATCTGATAATATTTTGCATGCTTTAGCAAGTAGCAGTGGTAGCAAACATATGGCACATATATTGTTTTTTTTTTTTAAGACAAAAGATGTTAATAGATGAGTTGTTTTTTCTAAGCTAAAATTTCATTATTCAGGTTTAATTGCACTGTTAGAACTTTGTGATAAATACGTGGGTTCTGAATTGCAGTATGGGCATTCATTAAAAGGTTTGCCATCACTGCTCTATAATATTACAGATACATCTACTTTGTTTTCACTAAACTATGGCTTATATTTTTACTTTTCCGGAGATGCCTTCTAAAGTACAGAAATTTTAATTTAATGTCAATTTTATCAATTATTTCCTTTGTGTCTTGTTCTTTTTCAGTCTTATTTAGATAACCATTCAAAAATGTAAGATATACTTTTAATTCACTTGGGACTTACATGTAGTTTTTGTCTAATGTGAGATATCTGCCCACTTTTACTACAGGTAACCCTTGGAGATATTGCAGGTTTGGTTCCAGATCATAATAATAGAAGCAATATCACAATCATTTGAGTCATAAGAATTATTCCCATTTCCCATTGCACATCAAAATTATGTTTATGTTATAGTTGTTTAAGGATAAAAGACCACTGTTTAAAAATAATGCATATGCATAAATCTTAAGATATACTGTTCCTGAAAGTGTTAATAATTATCTGAGATTTCATCAGTCACAATCTTTTGCTGGTGAAGATTTTTGTCTCAGTACTGATGGCTGCTGGCTGACATTTAGAGTGGCTAAAGTTTAAGGTGGCTGTGGGAATTTCTTAAAATGAGACAATGTTTATCCCATTGACTGACTTCCTTTCATGAAAGTTTTCTCTGTAGTATGTGATGCTGTTTGATAACATTTTATCCACAGTAGAACTTCTTTTCTAATGAAGTGAGAAAATCCTCTCAAACCCTGCTCGTATTTCTCAACTAAGGTTATGTGACATTCTAAAGCCTTTGATGTCTTTGCAACAATGTTCACAGAATCTTCACCAGGAGTAAATTTCATTTCAGAAACCACTGTCTTTACTCATCCATAAGAAGCAACTCCTCCTCCACAAAGTATTGCCATGAGATGGTAGCAATTCAGTCACCCCGTTAGGCTTTGCTTCTAATCTAGTTCTCTTGCTGTTTCCACCACATCTACAGTTATTTCTCCACTGAAGTCTTGACCCCCTCAAAGTCATCAACAATTTCAAGATTTTCAATTTACTTTGTCTAGATCTAGCAGAGAGATCGCTCTCTATTGAGGCTCTTGGCTTATGAAATGTATTCCTTCACTTGATCTTACCCAAAAGGCCAACAAGTGATGTAAAACATATTTCTTAAGCAGTCTTGAAAGTAAAAATTACTCCTGATCTATGGATTCCAGAATAGGTGGTTTAACAGTCATGAAAATAATATTAATTTCATTATATTCCTCTGTCAGAAGGATGACCAGATGCCTTAACAATCAGCAATAATATTTTGAAAGAAATCTTTTTTCTGAGCAGGTCACAATAGTGGGTTTAGAAATTTTAGTAAGTCATGTTGTTAATAGATGTGCTGTTATCCAACTCTTGTTCCATTTATAGAGCCCAAGCAATAATTCTTAAGGGCTTTAGGATTTTCAGAAAGGCAAGTGATCATTGGCTTCAACTTAAAGTTACTAGCTGCCTTCACCCTTACAAAGTGTCAGCCTAGTTTTTGAAACTTTGTTTTGTACCAGGAATCAAACTCAGGACCTCATGCTTGCCAGGCAAGCACTGTGCCACTGAGCTATATGCCCAGCGAAAACTTCTAATTCAGGAACTGACTTCCTGTCTAGTTGTGAGAGTCCTGATGGCATCTTCCGCTGTAAGGTTATGTTGTCTACATTGGCAATATGTTCCTTAGTGTAACCATCTTCATCAATGATCTTAGCTAGATCTTCTGGATAACTTGCTGCAGCTTTTATATCAGCATTTTCATTAGAATAGATACTGACAAATTACTTTCAAGAGAATCATATCAAGTAGATATTTACCAAAAGTATATGACTATACTCATTTATTTATACCTTACACTTTTATACTATGGAAATGGCTTCTCTTCCTAAATCTCATCAACCAAGCTCTACTAGACTTAAGATTTTCTTCTTGAAATGAACAGATTCCTAGATACAAGTGAATTACCAATGCTGAATTAAGAAAATATAAAAGTCCTGAAAAACCCAATATTAGTAAATGAAATTGAAAATGTTATTAAAAAGCTTACCAACAAAGAAAAGCCAGATCCTTCTGGTTTCACAGCTGAATTCTACAAAAATTTAGAGAGATTTAATGCCAATTCTACTCATTTGTTTGTTTGTTTGTTTTTAGTTTTTTTCCAGTACTGGGAATCAAACTCATGACCTTGTGCTTGCCAGGCAAGCGCCATGCCATTGAGCTAAATCCCCAGCCCACAATGCCAATTCTATTCAAACTCTTCAATGAAATTGAAAGGAAAGGAATTTCCCTAACTCATTCTTGGAGGCAAGCATTACCCCGACACCAAAACCAAAGAAAGACCCAACCAAAAGAAAGAACTACAGGCCAATCTCCCTAATGAACATAGATGGAAAAATCCTCAATAAAATACTAGCAAACAGAATGCAGCAAATCATCAAGAGGATAATACATCATGACCAAGTGGGATTCATCCAGGAATGCAGGGATGGTTCAATACATGTAAATCAGTAAATGTAATGCACCATATCAACAGAGCCAAACATAAAAATCACATGATCATCTCAGATGCAGAAAAAGCTTTTGACAAAATCAAACGCTCATTCATGATTAAAAACAAACCCCACAGAAAACTGGAATAAATGGTCTTTACCTCAATCTGATAAAAGCTATCTATGAGAAACCAACAGCCAATATCATATTAAATGGACAAAATCTGAAAGCTTTCACTTTAAAATCAGGAATAAAGCAAGGACGTCCACTATCACCACTCCTATTCAGTATAGTTCTGGAAACATTAGCAAGAGAAATTAGACAAGAGAAAGGGAAATAAAAGGAATAAGGACAGGAAAAGAAGAAGTTAAATGATCACTATTCACAGATGACATGATATAGAAGACCCCAAAAACTCCACCAAAAGATTTCTACATTTAGTAACCAAATTTAGTAAAATAGCTGGATACAAGTCAATACTGAAAAATCAACAGCATTCCTGTACACAAACAACAAACTCACTGAGAGAGAAATTAGGGAAACCACATCCTTCACAATAGCATCTAAAAAAATGAAATACTTAGGAGTCAATCTAACAAAAGAAGTAAAAGATCTATACAGTGAAAATTACAATACTCTGAAAAAAAGAGGTCAGATAGGACTTCAGAAAATGGAAAAATGTTCCTTTCTCATGGATAGGAAGAAGCAACCTTGTGAAAATGGCTATACTCCCCAAACCATTATACAGATTTAATGCAATCCCAATTAAAATACCATCAGTGAACCTCAAAGATCTAGAGAAAACATTCCTAAAATTCATTTCGAACCAGAGAAGACCTAGAATAGCAAAAGCAGTCCTGAGTAACAAAGGCAAGGCAGGAGGCATCACAATCTGTGACTTAAGATTATACTACAAAGCTACTGTGCTAAAATCAGCATGGTACTAGGAAAAGAAACAGAAATGAGGATCAATGGAACAGATTAGAAGATACACCCACAACTACAAACACACTCCATCACCTTATCTTTGACAAAGGGGCCAAATGTGTTCACTGGAAGAAAGATAGCTTCTTTAATAACTGGTGCTGGAAAAACTGGCTGTCCACGTGCCAAAGACTAGAACTAGACCCATGTCTATCACCATGCACTAAAGTAAAAACTCATTAAAGTTCTAAATATTAAAACAGAAATAATAAATCTGCTGGAAGAGAAAATAGGTAGAAATCTTGAAAACATAGGAGTAGGCAGAGAGTTCATGAACAAAAGCCAAACTGCATGAGAAATACTTCAAAGAATCAAGAACTGGAATCTCACCTTATTGAAAAGTTTCTGCACATCAAAAGAAATCATTGCCGGGCATGGTGGCACATGCTTGTAATCCCAGCACTTGGGAGGCTCATTGCAAGTTTGAGATCAGCCTGGGCTACAAAGTGAGCTCAAGACCAGCCTGAACTGCATAGCAAGACCCTGTCTCAAAAAGACCAAAAAAAAAAAAAAAAAAAGAAAAGAAGAGAAGAGAAATCATCAACAGAGTAAAAAATAAACCCACGAATTGGGAAAACATTTTAGCCTCAGATGAAGGACTTCTATCTAGAACATATTAAGAATTTTAAAAATCAGGCCCCCCAAATTCAAAGACCCAATCCAAAAATGGGCATCTCAGATGAATACACACTTCTCAGAGGAAGAATTACTAATGGCGAATAAATATATGAAAAAAAGTTCAACATCATTGGTCATTCAAGAAATGAAAATTAAAACAACACTGAGACTCCATCTCACCCTAGATAGAATGGCTATCATTAAGAAATCAACCAATAACAAATGCTGGAGATGCTGTGGGGAAAAAGGAACACTTCTCCACTTTTGGTGGGAGTGTAGATTGGTGAACCCACTGTGGAAATCAGTGTGGAGATTCCTCACAAAACTAGGATTAGAAGTCCCACTTAATCCAGCTATTCCCCTTCTGGGTATTTTCTAGAAGAACTGAAAACATCATACCACAGCGATATATGTGCACCCATGTTTATAGCAGTGCAATTTGTCATAGCTAAGTCTTGGAAACAACCCAAATGCTCATCACCTGATGGATAAATGATATGGTATTCTTATACAATGGAGTTATTACTCAGCCATAAAGAAAGATAAATTAGAGGTCTTTATAGGTAAATGGATGCAACTAGAGACCATACTCGTAAGTGAAATACATCAGACCCATATGTATAAACATCACACTGTCTCCCTAGTGTAAGAAACTAAAAGAGTAAATTAAATCCAAAGGGTACAATAGATATTGTGAAAGGGAAAGAAACTGCTCAGAATGAAAGAGCAACTGGGATGGTAGAAAGGAGAAAAGAAAGAAAGAAGTAAGGGGAAAAAATATATATACACACACAAGATAGCTAAGATAATTGTACTACTAATGTATATTGGTTTATTGAAAGGAACAGTTAATGCCTAAGTGTTTGATCAATTTTGCATGCCTATATCTGGTAATCTGAACAATCACTTTAAAGATAACAGTACACAATATAACAACCACTGTTAATTTCCTATCATCTTGTTTTCAAATTCTGTATCATTTTTGTTGTTTTAAAATTCTCTTTAAAATAAAAAAAAGAATAAAAAGATTTTCCTCTCAGCTTCTTCTCCTTTCTTAGCTTTCATAGAAATGAGGAGAGTCAGGCCTTTGCCTTGTGTTTTAGTCTATTTTTTATCAGCTCAAGCTGTAGACAGACCCCTTGGGATCATGAGTGAAGAGGCCTCCAAGTACCAGGATGACTGAGAAACAAATCCCAGAGAACCAATTCCCTAGGCAGCCCTTGCTGAGCAGGGTATTCCTGGACTATCTTCTCAAACAAAAGCTTCCGAGTACATGAAGGGTGGGGCCTTGCTGATGCCCTCTATACTTCTTTCCTACCATCCCATACAAAGTACTTGGCTTCTACTTAATGGTTCTCCTATGACCCAACATTGCAGGCTCTTGCTTTCTGAGAAAGCTAAAAACTTTTTGAATGAGATTTTTGCTTCAGATTTCACTGAAAATCTTGCTAAAAGCAGCAAGAGTGGGCATAGTGGTGCCTGCCTGTAACCTCAGCATTCAGGAGGCTGAGCCAGGAGGCTTACTCTGAGTTTGAGGCTATCCTGGGCCACATAGTGAGTTCAAGGCAAGCCTGAAATTCATAGTGAGACTCTGTCTCAAAAAAAAAGCCAAGAACTGAACGAACAAATGAACGAATGAATGAATGAAGCAAGCAGTGCCAAAACCACAGCATGAACATTGAGCTGTGGTAATGGTTGGTAAATTGGGTCAGCTTGAGAAGTTTAGGAGTTTAACTCAGCAGGAGGCAGGGTCCTCACTTTGTAAACATCCTCATCCTGTGCAAGAGAGGGGCATGGAGATGGTGTGAGTGCTACACCTGCCCTGGGAGGCGGGTAGCCTGCTAACAATGTAAGAGGGGAAAAGAGGCTTGTTGTCCCCCTTTTGCTCTTGTTGCTTTTGCTGTCTTCTGCTGCCTTGAACTGTTGCTCCTGTGTCATCCCACCCTGCCTTGGAGCCAGCTGATCATGGACTGAAACCTCCACAAACTGTGAGCTAAATAAGCCTTTCCTTCCTTAATTTTGGGCATCAGGTATTTTGTCTCAGCAATGAGAGAAAAGTAACCAAGACAGCTGTCTTGAAATTTTTCTCTGCCAGATTAATTAGTCTACCACCCCTAATCTCAATCTCCCACAGTCTCAGGATATTGGCAAAATATAGACTTTTCTGCCAGACCATAACACACATGGTCTCTAGTCCAACTGCCAATGGAGTACTTGTTCCTACCTGAAACCTCCCAAGCCTGGTCTTCACTGTCCAAATTTCTATGAGCATTCTGGTTTTCTGAGTTCCAACCAGACTCCCATCAAGCTTCACTTACAGTATCCTAAAGTTCTCTAGCTGGTGTCTCCAAACTCCTCTGATGAACTATCCAAAGACTTCTAAACTACATAGTCAGATATGGTCACAGTATTATAGTTCAGATCCATGTTTTTGCAGAAAGATAAACATGATAATGTATAATTTACTCTTACTTCAAGGGCTAGCCATGCCAGGGTGAAAAAGTACTGTAGCAGGAGGATTCTCCTTTTTAAAATATCTACTACCCAGGCTTGAGGATTGAAGGCCACAGTCATCTGTCCTTATTGCTACACGAACACAAAATTCATCGTTTCTTCATGTAAGCTGCCTCTATTTATTTCCCACCTCAGCTACTGAACACATTAATTCTCAATTATGCTTACTCAGGGCTCAATTTGCATATCTTACACAGGCAAAACTATAATAGGCAACCTGAATAATTAGTTCCTTCAACATCACCCAGGCTGATGGTTTGCTTTTGTTTATTTATTTTGAAGAAAACTCAAGGGACTTGGATTCAGATGAGTCTGCAGCATTAACACAAGTCAGATCTTATCGTTGCAGTCAACCAGAATGGCCACTGCAGATGGCTAAGAAACAATTTCAGAACCTAGAATTCTTCACAAAATGTTAAATAGGAATAATAATGGCAATCACATCAAAACAACACCATGAACTATTTATAATAATAGTATATACTAGGGATAGAAAAGTTAAGTATTTCAGAAGCACAGCATTGACAAGAAAGATTCTTCAACAGCAAAGCCAATTCAGTGATGACTCTTAGCACATAATTCATCTAACTACTTTGCTGTAGACACACAGCATGTTAACAACAAAACATGTGACATCAGTATGAAAACACCAGGGCTAATGGGTGGTGTCTTCAGGTCTGAGGACCTAGTTTCCTGAATTCTGGAAATGCTGTCAGTAGACCGCCCTGAGCAGTCTGGTATCTCCAGGAATTACCCTTGGCCCCAGAGCTCTCTTCTGGGGCAGCTTGCGTCCAATAGTGGGCTCATATGGAAGACTGAAAATTTAGACTTGGAGGAGAGTAAACTCTGAGCAACATCCGGCTTTAAAAATTCCAAAGGGATGAGCCAAGGCTGAGGTCTCTGCTGAGACTGTGTTGAGCTCAGCTTTCCCCAGCCGCCTTCCCTTCCACAAATGTCGATCCCAAGAGCAGCCCTGCAATACATGTTCTACCAGCTGATCTCTGCATCTGCTTGTGGAATCCAAACTGCAAAATCATGACAATCAAATGCTTTGTTTCTACAGTGTTATTAAAGATGTATACATTTTTAATAATTATTTAATAGTGTATTATATTGTTAGAGTATTTTTAATTGTCTCCTAAAGAACTACTTCCCCCTGAAACAGGTAAGGCTGGTTGATTTGCTACAAGGGAAGTAGCGATCAGGAGGGAGAGGATTTTTGAAGTAGACTATCAAATTATCAAACCCCTGTACTCAGGAAATTGTACTAGGGCCTGGGGAATTGAAGTTACACAGAGGAGAGAGAAATTAAGAGGTTGCAGTTCTAATGGAATCTGCACAAAGTTTTTTGTTAAGGCCTATAACCATCAGCTTCCTGCTAGTTAGGACTGATTTCTCCAAAGGACTCTTCAAAGGCATTATTACATACTGAAAAAAGTTAGTATGTACATTATCTGGTTCTTTGTAATCTTAGCCTCCTCTGCTCTCTTTTTTTTTTTTCCTTCCGGTACCAGGAATCAAACTCATGACCTTGAGCTTGCCTCCTGGTGCTGTGTCACTGAGCTAAATCCCCAATCCCTCCTCTGCTCTTGATCTAGAGAAATCTTTTACTCCTGATCTCTTATTAGTTAATAGTAGTATAGTATGAATATTTCGATGTTAGTAGAGAATTTATGAGAAGGTGAAAGCTTTCAACATAAAGGCATAAATTTGAACGATCAGTGGAAGAGTTTTGTATACCATAAGTAGGGGGAGAACAATGTAGGGCAGAGCCTATCCAGTGTCTAAGTCACATACTATTCCAATACACCTTTAGTTGAGTTTTAATTAATTGTACTTTGTGTTGAGATTACTCATTCAGCTCACAGTGATGCCTTGGATGTTTCACTATCAGTTTGAATTTCAACACTGGATTTAATAATTAACTACTGAGATCAGGTATCAGGTAATCACCAGGTATCAGAGGTACGATAGTTAAAAAAAAAAGTAGACAAGGTCCTTGCTTTTTACTGGAGGGACACAAAGAAGTAAAGACATCCAAAAACATTACCATAAGAAACCCCAAGAGGTACACAAGGCAAAGCTAAGGCAGAGGACAACTAGGGCGGAAGTGGCTGTTTTAGTGATGAAGTGTGAAGTCAGTGAAGATGTTTCTGAAGAGGCTCACAGACACCTGAATGGTGGTCGTGAGCCACGTGAAGACTTGAATGGAAAAGCATCCCACACAAAGGCTATGGTCCACTCAACACAAAAAGTTTAACAAAAGCATAACCAACAAAGGGGAGAAGGAAAGGTGGAACGGAGAAGTACGCAGGAGCCAAAGCATGAAGAACTTGAAGACTAGAGTACAGAATTTGGAATTTGTTTTAAGTAACAACAGGAAGCCACTGAAGGGTTTTTAAAGAGTGAGAAACATGACATGATGTGTGTGTGAAGATCCTCGTGACTGCTGCACACGAAGGGCTTAAAGCAGGAGTGTAAAGTCGGGTACTGCGGTCAGAGGCGCAGGCAGCAGAGCAGGCGGGGTGTGGGCACTGGGGGTGGAGGCCGTGGTTAGGTCCAGAACATGTTTTAGAATAAAACTAACGGACTTTTGAAGATGCATTAGAGGTGAGGAGGGACAGAAATCGATGACTCAAAGGTGTCTTTGCCGGCACACTGGGGTGAAGGATCATATCACTAACTGAGACTGAGCAAAAGGGAGAAACCAAGAAAAATCAAAGAGTTTTGACTGAACTCGTAAACGTTGTCTGTATCTCGGGGGAGACTGTGAGTAGGCATTTTGCATGGACGAGTGTATAGTTCCAAGATGCTGGGATTGAAAGCATAGAGTTACTCGTGTACTGCTGAGGAGGGTCTTACTGCTCAGGGAACGAAGGCTAGAGCCAGAAAAGGGAAGAGATTAAGGCCTTGAAGATCTTCTGTATTCATGGAAGTCGTTTACAAAATGACGCACATTGGAATCACCAGAAGAGCCTTAAACAAGCCCTGAGCCCACACTCCTCCCGAGATTACGGCTTGTGCTATCTGCGGTTCAGTGTGAATACCAAGAGATTTCAAAGCTCCGCAAAGTGCTTCTGATGCACAGTTAAGGTGCAGACCGTTGATTTCTAGTGGAAATACATCTGGAAATAGGGAGTTAAACCCGAAGAATTAGGATGAAAAAGATGATCAATTAGACATGAATAGCAACGTCCTGGAAGTTAGGTGACGAAAGTGTTCTGAGGATGAAATGGGCAGATGTGTCAAATGTTAGTGAGAAATTAAATAAAGCGAGAGGGGAGACAAAGGCCCGTGGTGGGTGACCTACGCATGAAAAGTTGCAGTGGGCTGTAGGTTTGAAGGCTCGCACGGCCTGGGTCCGAGTGAACAGTGAAGAAGTAGACCCAGCTGCTGTCCCCTGTGCCCCCACCGCTCTGGGCGGGACCACTTTCTCTAGGCCCAGGTCCAGCGTCTCTGGCTGCCGCTTGTCCAGGGCTTTGGACACTTGGTACTCCTCAGGTAACACTGTCTCCAGTACTTCCTCATTCAGGCAACAGGTAGCCCACAAACTCACCAGTACATACTTAACTTTTAGATGTGCTAGTGATCGTTAGGCAGTTTGCTGAGGAAAAGAGGCGCAAATAATTACAACGCAGTGGTCACCTTGATTATGCAGCAACAGTGTCAATTCTCCTTCCATTCTGCTTCCCACTAACCTAGTGTAGACCTTGAAAGTGAGTAAGTCCCAACCTGTATCTAGTCTCTCCTTTGTTGCTTATCTAGCTTATACCTTGGTGCCAAATTCCTCTTCCTAAAACAGAACACTGTTTATGTCATTTGTCAATTAAGGAAACATTAATTGAGCACTTAATACAAAGAGAAATACATGATTTTTCCATAAGTTAGGGTCAATTTCTGCTTTAAAGCAATCTTATCTAGTCCATGCATAAATTCCCCTTATGAATCTCTCTATAAATGGCAAGTGGAAAGCTGAATAAAACTTCATCCACCTTAAACACTTCTAAAGATGAAGAATCCATTGTTTTAAAGGACACAGTACATGTTCAGGAAAGTGGAAATCTGTGTAAGTCTTGCCTTCAGCATGGCAGTCAGAGAACAAGCTTCACAGGTGTCATTCCAAACCTTCCATAGTTTAACTCTGAGCCACTCCAGTCTTAGCTTCCAGGATTCTATGTTCACATTCCCTTTTCTACATAGGCAAATGCCACACATCTTTCAAGGTCAAGTTTAACAACCTCTACTGCTTCTGGGGGTGTACCTCACTGAGACCCTGTGGGCTTTACGTCTGCCTTCCTGATGGGTGTCCACCTTGGGTGACTGGCGGATATGTCCTCTTTGTCACACCTCATTGAAATGCTTGTGACACTTGGGGTCATCTCTTGGATGTTTCTATATCCTTCACAGCACACAGCGCTGTGGCTTAAAAGTTTTACTAGACATGTGTGAAATGATTAGAACATCAGTTCTCTGATTTTGTTTCCTATTTTGTAAAAGGAAAACATTATATTAACATGCTTACTAACTCTAATATTGTAATTCTGAAACTGAAATTATAGCATGCCATAAACAGAATATTTCCCATTTCAAAAATACAATTGTCACATGCAAATTCGTGAAGTGGTCCACATTAAAAAAAAGAAGAAATAATTGCGATTTGGGATTGGGGAGAGGGAGACAGTATATAACAAACAAACAGCTTATAAATCAAATGTAATAAGATGTTAGTTGTAAGCCACAGCAAATAACAACATGGCTCATAGATGGATGAGGAGCACGAAGTATTAAAAGGATGAATTCCCCCAGCAAGGCTTTGAGTCCTCAGCTAAGAGCTGAGTATTTTAAGTGTAGAATAAATGCTGAGCCAGGGACACTAGGGGGAGCCAGGGCCTTTCCGGCTCAGTTAGCCTTGGGTTCACTGATTCCAAAATATTTGCATAGTAGATTGAATTGGATAATCTTTATCACATATTCAAATGCTTCTGGAGAACAATCACTAAAAAGCAAACTATTTTGAGGCTACTTTTAGTTTTGACTGGTGTTAAACCTCTTAAAAGGAAATATATATTGAATATTTCATATTTGTGCACTTCACATTGTTTTTTGCCAAATAGTATCTCCTGAATCTTAACCATGAGCTAATCTAAAACATCAAATAACCCTGCAGGTGGTGAAAGAACACAAGGGTCCAGAGGGAATCTGTTCCGTGCACCTCCCCATCACCCACTCAGGCTGGCCTGGGGCTGGGCTGCTCTGGAACCCACAGTTCCCAGAACACCAGACTCTCAACCCATGGTGGAGGCCTGCAGCACTCCCTGTACTTTCTAGTACAACTCCGCTGGGACTCCCATGCCGAGGCAAAGAGAGAGCTGGGGAAGGCTGAACTCATCCCTTTAAACTGGCCCTAATCTGGCCCCACACTCACGACCCAAACACTTCCTCTGAGCCCTATCTCCCAACACTGCAGCACTGGGGATCAAGTTTCCAACACATGAGTTTTGGAGGATACACTCCAGCTATCACACTCCTACGGATGGCACCACAACCGCCCTTGTCACATGTGAGTTGGGTCTGGCTTTGAGTGGGACTTAAAGCTTGATAAAGGTCAAAACACATCCCCATCTGTATACCCTTTCCTCATCCCCACAGAGCAAGACTTTCAAACTTGAGTTCTGGTCCCACCATCTCTACAGAGCCACTCTGCATCCAGCTGACCTGTTGCCTCCCTCCCTCCCTCAAGCTTTATTTTTACCTTCATATGTTTCCTCTTCAGGTGATTGGTGCACTGTCCTCCTTTTCATGCCTCTCTGGACCCGTCTGTTGGACATTTCTGTCTCCTCCACATAGAACCTTCAAGGAGCAGAGTTTAGTGCAAAGTAATTAGGTCATTGGGGGTGTGCCCTCAACAAGAGTTACTGTAGTTGAGTGGAACCCCAGTTAGCTCCCACGGAAGTGAGTTGTGATAAAAGGTGACCTGAGCCCACCCCGCTCTCCAGCTCCCTGTCTTGCCACGTGATCTCTCCCACTCACATGTGCTCCTGCCGTGATGCCATCCCCAAGCAGTCACGGGACCAGAACCAAACCAATAGTCCTGCCTGATCTCGGATTATCAGCCTGCAAAACTGCGAAACAAAGAAACTCTCATCTTTGTTAAGTTCCCTGCTCTAGGTATTTTGTTGTAGCAACTTAAAATGGATGGCCACAACTGGTTTAATAGGAGCAAGGTCATGGAGCCCCGAGTTTCAGGGCTAAGTTTGCTGCTTTATCTGTCAACATGAGTCAGAGTGGGAACAGCAACTGGAAACTAGTTTGGGCCTCAGTGTTGCCTTTAATCCAGACTAAACAATTGCTCTAGGCTAACATGGCCTGCAATTTCAACAAACAAGGCACACTCAACTCAACCCACAGGTTGGCGGTATAACTGTGGAGTGTTTTACGGCTTCTCAAGGACCTTCATGTTTTTCTCCTGCCATGAGCACCATTTTCCTCCCCATATATCTTTACTTCTACAATGCCTAGCGTAGAGCTCGACATGCAGAAAACACCCTATAAATGATGCTGAATCCCCAGGGAGGCACCAGGCTAATATAGCCTTAAAATTGTGGTGTGACACAATGATAAAAGTACAGAGCCTCTATCTCATTTCACAACAGTAAATCTGAAAGCCCATCTTCTGGAAAAGCTTTGTCTCTGCTGAGATGCCCAAGTCAATAACCCTGCTTATCAAATTCTGTTGTGCCTGTGTGGAAGGAGCGACTCTCTGAAATCTATTTACTATAAGGAACTCAGTCATGTGACCAGCTCACAGCCCGTTTATCAGGATGAAGGATGCTCTCAAGAGAGAGAAGGCAGCAGGACAGGCCGAGCTTGGATGACAGTTTGCCGTGTGAAGATTGACTTTAATGAAGCACACAGTAAACAGGAAGATGAAAAGGGTGCAAAAATCAGTGACAAGTTCTGATTCACCTCTGTGTTGGAAATGAAGGTTCTCTGTACAGCTCAGAGCTGTCTCTGACTATAGACGGGGCATCTGTTTGGTCACTAATGATCCCACACCTTCCAAATTAGCCTCTGTGTGAGAAGAGGAAAGTTTAAATTTACATCCATGTATTTTGTTCAAATCTACCCACATTTTTAAAGAGTAAGGCTGGATTTATTGAAGAGTTTGAGAAAATATTTAATAGACTAAAATGCTGATATGCAGGAATTAAAAAGTTTACTATTGCTGTTTTATACATTTCCTCCACCTTGCTCTGAGAAATCAAGCTTCCTTAGTCATCCATGGCACAAAGGTGGCTGGCCCTGTGGGGACATGTCACAGAAGGACTAATTTCCTGAAATAAAAAAGCAAAAACCAAAGCTAGTCTTCATAGAGTAATGCCACTTCTGTAGAAACTTAATGGCAATCAATCATTTCACTGTGTTGCTTCAGTTCTTCATTGCATCTATCAATTCTTTTTCAATGAACACAAAGAAACCTCAGTACAAAGCAGCCAGAAGCCATAGTTCAAAGTTCATGGCCATCTTTTGTAGATGACAGTTTCATTCAGAGAACCCGAATGGAGATATTTTCTTATGATAACTTTTTCAGAAACATTGATATTACTAAAAGTAGGAGCAAGGTCTTGGCTTGATATAGTATATGCTTTTGTCTTTAACCAAACTGTATAAACTAATATGTGTGTCTGTGTAAATCTATGAATGAGTGGATATTATTGGATTGGTAGCATTATACCAGTAGATGGCACTCAGATTTAAATTGATTTCCCACCTTCCCTGTTGTGCAGCAGTGTGTTCTTTTTAGTGTAACTAAGCAGGACAGTACACAACTGAGATGTTCCCAGGTAAAGATCTGTAGCAACACAAAAGTAACTCAAGATATTATTTGCAAACTGCTGCATAAAAGTTGAGAAGTGCAAATTAAAACAATGCCGAGGTTCCATTTTACTCCAGAAAGAATGGCTATCATTAAGAAATCAAATATTAACAAATGCTGGTGAGACTGAAGGAAGAAAAAAGCCTTCTTCATTGTTGGTGGGAATGGAAATAGCACAACCACTATGGAAATCAATATGGAGATTCCTCAAAAATTAAAACTAGAGGTTCCATTGGACCCAGCTATTCTCCTTCTGGGTATGTTCCTGAAAGAATAAAATGCATCACATTCAGTGATACATGCATACCTACATCTATAACAGCACAACTCATAAAAGCTAAACTTGGAAGTGGCCTATATGTCCATCAGCAATGAATGGATAAAGAAAATATGGTACTACACACAAAGGAGTACTACTCTGTTGTAAAGAAAGATAAAGTTGAGTCATTTGTAGGAAAACAGGTGCATCTTGAGATCATAATGTTAAATGAAATACATCAGACCCACAAGTTCAAATATTCTTGATTTCTCCTATATAAGAAACCCAAAATATAAATAAAGAGCACAACAAAAGATAGATAATAGGGGATAGGGAGATAGATCTTTCTCAAATAGGAAGAGGATCAAGAGATGCAGGGAGTGGGAGAGGAGGGACAGGGGATGGAAAAGGAATTAAGAGGTGTTAGGCACATAGGCCAGTGCCACACAAGGAATGTCAACATTGTATACTGCAAACGTGGCCTAATAAACAATGTTTCAAATGTCGACATGTGCATGGCTATCATACATGGTCATAACAGAGCAAACAGAATGCCTGGAGCCAGGTGAGAGTCCGGAGAACTCCTTTATTGGAAAGCTCATAAGCAGATGGTTTACAACAGAACGGAACAGAAGCGACACGAGGCAGCAAGGAGCAGGTATTCCAGGCAGATGTGTATAGAAAGGAGTTTGGGGGTTTTTTGTACCGGGAATTGAACTCAGGACCTTGTGCTTGCCAGACAGGAGCTTGTACCACTGAGCTATAGCCCCAGCCCCTAGAAAGGGGTTTTGGAAGCCAGAGCAGTACATATGAGGAATATGTTTTTTTTTGTTTGTTTGTTTGTTTGTTTGTTTTTGTTTTTCTCCGGTACCGGGACATATGAGGAATATGAAATGGTCCATGTCTACTTCAAGGAAGTCACCTAAGACAGGTTTAAAGTCAATAGCCAGAGTTCATATAATGAGAAAAGAGTGGAGAGGGTGTAAGAGAAATACTAGTTTTGCAAAAACAAAGAAATAAAACATTGTTAGCTAAAGTTATGCCTTGCACCCAATTTTTTGCTTTTGATTAGTGGGAAATGTAATTCAAGTCAGCCAAATAAGCCAATGTTTTAATTTTTAAGTTTTATATAAATGTTAAGTATTTATATTTATTCATTATATTTTGAGATAGATTCTCATTAAATTGCCAAAGCTGGCCCTGACATTGAGATTCCTTTGCTTCACCCTCCCAAAGAGCTGGAAATACAAGTGTGCATCACCGATATGTTTATATTCTACATTGTGTAATTCTGGAGCTGGTGCAATCTGTATCAGTCAAAGGTAAACACAGAGTTTTCTACCTAAATGTGGAACTCTAAGCCATGTGTCTCCAACACTTCCCAAAAGCTTTCATTTAGATTTAATTTGTTGTTACCTTAATAAGTAATTTCCTAGCTGCCTTCTTCAGATTTTGTGTGTGGCTTATTTATTTGCCAAACTTAGAATAACAGATAGGTCAGAGGGAAAGAAATGTATTTGTGACCAGGATTTAGCTTGTACTTATTTTTGAGTATTTGAGGCAACGCAAGAGTCTTGACTGCCACTGCACTTTTTCATGCAAATTCAAAGTTAAAACAGGAAGGTGTTGTTTTAAATTCAGCAGAAACTGTACTAAATGAACAGTTAGTGAAGTCTCTTTAAAGTCTCAAGTACAGTGAAGCATTAATGGGGACCATGTTTCTTAATCTACAGAAAGTGATTTCCATTCACCACATGTTACAAGACCATCATTAAAGTCATACTTTTTTATCGAGATGAGGCTTTAAAACTCTGTGCTGCGGCCCCAGGTTCTGGCACCACTGGCTAGGTCAGCATTTTGTTTGTGGTTTTAAGCAGTAATATGCCTTGGGTAAGAGAAAAAGAATAAGGTTCATTAATTCTCAAAGTGCCTTAAACAAAGAAATTGTGTACTATTTGGTGTTTTGTTTTGTATTGTTTTTTGTTTTAGAAAGAGGAAAAACATCTTTACACAAATAGGTTAAATGTGTGATTGGTTAGTTCTCAAGAACGTGAATGTGTCCCTGTGACTTAAAGGGATCTTCCCAATTAGCTGTCTTTCAGGGCTTTCAGGTTTGCTAAAGCGAGAGGTTTTATGGGGGCCTTACTGGCCAAGGAAGGTAAGGACAGAGTCTGGCTGAGCAGAGTGCAGGAAAGGTCGGCCATCCAGGGAATCAAACCCATAACCTGAGCTTCAGTTCAGCCAGTCATTCTGAGTGTGCTGGCGCCGCTGCCTTTGTCCTGCGGGGTTGCTGACCCAGTATTTGCAGATAGTCAGGAGGCCGCACTCCTTGAATATGAAAATGCATGTCCTACTCAACTAAGTTTGGTGACTAGAGGGCTGAATTCAGCAGGGTGAAGGGTAGAACATTAATCTAGGAAGACAGAAGGATAGAGGGTTATGGAAGGCCTTGGGCACACAAGATTTAAGCCTTTTAGAAGCAGATCTTGGACTAAAGCCACACACACACACACACACACACACACACACAAAAGCATGCATGCACACTCATTTACTCCCAGTAGTTTATTACATATTTGTCAAAGCAGTCAAAGCAGTTACAGCTTAAATTTTTTATTTCCAAACATAACCCACAAAAAGAATCGTATAGCTCTTAAAATATTCATGTTATTGCTGCTTCATGCACATGCTAGAATTTGAGAGTCTGCCTTCAGCTATACCTTAGCATAAAGGAAAGCATACTAAAAATAATTGGCATAAAGTCATCATCTTGTTCATTTGCTCTCTTTCACTGTAAGATAATAAAGGAATGAAATGATATCTTATTTGGCTTTGTACATTTCCATATTTAAATGTTTGGATATTTCCCAGCTAAGTAAATTGGACCTGATCCCACAGACAAGTAGTGACTGAATATCTAAAATTTTTTAATGTATAAATTCTTTCTGGTCGTGGATTACTGGTGATTTCTGACTATTGTATTACATCAGTGACATGTTGTAGAATGGATAAATGGATAAAGTAACACAGCTATATGCTACTTGGAAAAAGTTGTATATGTTATTTATATGTTTCTACGATTACACGAACTTGTGGATCCACTTTTTTTTTTTTTTGTACCTGGAATTGAACTCAGGACCTCCCACTTGCCAGGCACTCTCTGTGCCACTGAGCTAAATCCCCAGCCTAATGTTTCTAAAAATATAATATGACAATATACACCCATACATAAAGACCAATATGTCACTATCCCACGAATACAGACTAAGTATAATAACATTTAATATCCAAAATATAATGTCTGTGGGGCTTTCTCTTGCTTGGTTATCTAGTTGTTTTGTTTTGTTTTGTTTTTGTTTGTCTGTTTTTACAAAGCCCACCTCCCAAAATACTTCCGAGAGCCTCAGGAGCACTTGCTTGCATTAAAAAAAAAAAAAATAGTCTTACCCTCAACCACTGTATAGTGTGTAACCCTCATCTACCTTTCTGGTAAATTTGATATTAGTTCACACTAAGCAAGAACTATTACCACAAAAAAGTTCCAGTTTAGGTCCTCATTCTTGCCAGTTTCAGCAGAGAGAGTTTTTGTTTCACCCAGGCGGCAGCAGCTTAGAGGTGATAGCAAGTGTGCCCCCTCTGCGTTTCCATGATGTCCAGGATATCCCAAAGCAAAGCACACACATTTACATACTCACAGTGTACATATGCATACATGTGTGTTCCCTTTCTCCAGGCTATGTGCCTTCCACAATTAAGAAAGTGGACCAACTTTTTAAATTCACTAGCCACCTTGCAGAGGTACCCAGGGAAGTCTCATCCATTTTCATCATTCATCCTCCACTCCTCTCACAATTTTAAATAAAATGTATCCTTCTGCAGGAGGAAGTTCTCAGCACAGTCAACTCAAATTAGATAGAGTATTTTTTTAAAAAAATCTTCCTCCTGTATCACCCATCCCAGGGCCCATCTTGTTGCACTGATATTGAATTCTGGCTTATGAGATTTTGCATCAAAATCACCAGCTCTTGTTCATACCAAAAAAATCAATATAAAGATTTAACTAACAAAAATGAGAATTTGAGTTTATCTGTTTGTGCCTACTGTCATTTAAATATGTACACATAGCAACTACATATTAGGACACAGAGAAAGTCACAATAAATTCTGAAGAATCATATGATGTACTATTACCAGACCATATATAATAAAGTAAGAAATCAATAATAAGAAAAGAAAATTTAAATGTATGTGCCCAGAAATTTAAAAATGTACCCAAACTGTTTAAAGAGGAAACTTAAAATTAAATAGTACACAGAATACATCAGTGAAAACTTATAGTATACATTAAGTCACTATTTAGAAGGGAATTTGTAGCTTTAAATAAACTAAGTCAGAAAACAGGAGGTATTTCCAGGGCACCGGGGCCCAGGGTAGTCACTGGGAAGCTGAGGGCCAGAAAATGGTGCTTACAGCGCTGCACGTTCTAGGGCCAGAACACAAGTCACAACAGCCGCCAGCCTGAACAGGAGACACTTCTGCTGGTGAAGGAATTCAGGCACGTGCAGAAAGCAAGAAGGAATCTGACCTGATAACCAAAGTACAGCTGAATCACAGACTGCTGGGAAACAAAGCTCAGTCTCTAGAACTCTGAAAACCAGAAAGAGGAAGAGCAGGACTGCAGGCTCACCAGCGGAGATAACTGCACCTTCTACTTATGGAGGGTTCTCTGAAACAGAGCCTAATGGTTCTTCAGTGTATGAAATCCAGGAGCCTTGTCCATGAATAACTAGGAGAAGGCAGATCATAACTGCACCCACTCCAGGGTCCACTGTAATAAAAAAGCAAAAAATAAAGCCCCTAAATGAGTCTCTTGCTGAAGACTTTTTAAAAAACTTTTTATTTTATTGGTGTATTTTAGATATACATAATAATAACATTCATCACAGGGAATTTGTACCTGTACATGGTATATCTTTCTTCTTTTTTTTTCCATTCCCCTACCCTCCCTACCTCCCCACTTCCCCTCTTCATTTACATAAGTTTTGTTTCCATTTTTTTTCCTTCTATTCTTTTTTCTTGTCCCTTCTTTTCTTTCCTCCTCCCTTGTTTCCCTTTTCATTTGAACATTCTCTTCCCATTTCACAACATCTGTTATACATTTGGATCCTTATTTACACTTTTTGTTGCTCATATCAGAGAAACCATGTGATATTTGAACATGTGTGTCTGATTTATTTCACTTAAGAGTATGTTCTCAAGGTCCATCCATTTACCTAGAAATGGCTGAAGTTTCTTCTTTATGGCAGAATAGTACACCACTGTATTCTTTTTAAAAAAAACACATCCTCTATATCCATTCATCAGTTGATGGACATTTGGGCTGTTTCCAAGATTTAGCTATTACCAACTGTGTTGCAATAAGCATGGGTGTGCACAGATAGCTTTTGTATGATGCCTTTAAATCTTTTGGGAAGATACCAAGAAGCAGAAGTGCTGATAGTGGGCATTTTTGTCTTGTTTCTGATTTTAGAGTGAAAGCTTTCAGTTTTTGACCATTTATTTTGATGTTGGCTGGTCATAGGTGGGTTTTATCAAATTGAGAGAACAACTACGTATTCCAATTGTCTGTAGGATTTTTATCATGAATGGGTATTGGACTTTGTCAAAGGCTTTTTCTGCATCTATTAAGATGATTATATGGTTTTTGTGCTTGGATTTCTTAATATGGTATATTACATTCATTGATTTGTGTGTGTTGAATCATCTTGGCATCCCTGAGATGAATCCTACTTGGTTATGGTGAATAATCTTGATGACTTGTTTTGCTCTGTTTGCCAGAAATTTATTGAGGATTTTTGCATCTATTCATCAGGGAGATTGGCCTGTAGTTCTCTTTTTGGTTGGATCCATCTCTGGTTTCAGTATTAGGATAATGCTTCCTTCCAGGAATGAATTTGGGAGTATTACTTACCTTTAAATTTTGTTAAAGACTTTAAGAAATAGTGGCGTTAGGACTTCTCTAAGTATCTTATAGATTTAGCAGTGAATCCATCAGAAGTTAGGCTTTTTTGTTGGTAGGTTGTTAGATACATCTTAAACTTCGTTGACTGATATTGGTTTATTTAGAATTTTTATATCTTCTTGATTCAGTTTTGGTAATTCATATGTATCTAGGAATCTGCCCATTTCTTCTGTGTTTTCCATCTTATTAAAATATAGGGTTTTGGCGTAAGTATTTATGACTTTCTGGATTTCTGTAGGATCTGTTGTGAGTTCACCCTCTTCATTCCTAAGTGCATGGATTTGAGTATTTCCTTTGGTGATAAAGTTGGCTAAGGATTCATCATTATTATTTAATCTTTCAGAGAATCAACTCTTTGATTCATTGATTCTTTGTATTGTTTTCTTATTCTCCAATGCATTAATTTCTGCTCCAATATTCATTATTTCCTCCTTTATATGAGCTTTGGGCTTGACTTGCTCTTCTTTTTCTAGAAGCTTGAGGTTCAACATTAGATTGTTTATTTGACCTCATTCTGTTTTTCTGATATGGGAATTCACTGCTATAAATCTCCCTCATAGCACTAAATTCATTGTGGTCCATAAGTTCCGGTGTGTTTTATTGACATTATCATTTCACTATACAGACTGTCTAATTTCTTTAATATCATCTGTGACCCATTGGTTGGTCAGAAGTGTGCTATTTAATTTTCATGTGCTTATGAAGTTCTTGTAGTTTCTTCTACCATTAATTTCCAATTTCATTGTACTGTGGTCTAATAATGAGCATGGGATAATTTCAATTTCTTTGCATTTAGTTAAGCATGTTCTATGAGCTAGTATGTGGTCTATTTTGGAGAAAGTCCTATGTGCAGCTGAGAGGAATGGGAATGTATATTCTGATGTTGTGTGGTGGGACACTCTGTAGACATCTACTAAACACATTTGTTCAAAAGTTTGCTTCACTTCCAATATTTCATTGTTGACTTTTGTCTAGTTGATCTGTCTATTTGGACAGTGGGATATTGAGTTCCTCCATTACAATTGTATTAGTCCTTGTTTGGTTTTTCACATCCACTAATATTTGCATTATGCAGTTGTGTGTATCAGTGTTTGGTGAATACATATCTATGATAATTATTTCTTCTTCTTGGATTATTCCCTTAACTAGTATGTAGTGACTCTTTGTCTCTTCTGATGAGTCTTGGTTTGAAAACCACTTAGTCTACAAATAGAATAGCTTCCTGTTTTTTTTTTCTGGTTTCCTCTCACATGGAATATTGTTTTCTATCCTTTGACTTTTAGTCCATGAATTTTTAAAAATTTAATATGTTTCTTGTGTACAACATATTGTTGAATCTTGCTTTTTTAAACATGAAGTTTTTATTTTTTATTTTATTTTATTTTTTATGGAAAAATAAAATTTCAAAACAAAATAATAGAATAACAATAGTTAATATATTGCATGTTATCTTCAGAGTTACTCAGATTACAAGACATAGGCATGAAAAATTGTCCAAACAATATTAGCACAAACTTTTCTTTTCAATAAACTAAAAGAAACTAGTAATATAACTATCTTGTATTATTAACACTATTATTAATAGTTAATAACACTATTATTAACACTATCTTGCATTAAACACTTCTTTTTTTTTTTTTGGTTTTTCTCCAGTACCGGGAACCGAACTCACGACCTTGCACTTGCCAGGCAGGCGCTTTGCCGCTGAGCTAAATCCCCAGCCCGCATTAAACACTTCTTAACTATCTTGTATTATTTTCCTTTTCCCTTCCTTCCTTTTTCATATTCCCCACCCTAGTTCCTCTTTCCTTTTGAACTGTTTCTTCCCATTTCCCAATATCTATTGTACATTTTAAAGTTATTTACTCTTTCAGTTTCTCACACTAGGGAACCAATATAATGTTTACACATGTGAGTCTAATTTATTTCACTTATCAATATGGTCTCAACTTGTATCCATTTACCTATAAGTCTCCAAATTTATCTTTCTTTATGGGTGAATAATATTTCATTGTATAAAACAGCCATATCTTTTTTTATCCATTTAGTTGATGGGCATTTGGGTTGTTTCAATGATTTAGCTATTCCAATTTATGCTGCTGTAAATATGGGTGTACATATATCACTCTGGTATGATGTTTTTAGTTCTTCTGGGAAGATACTCAGAAGGGGAATAGCTGGGTTGAAAGAGACTTTTATTCTTAGTTTCTTGAGGACCCTCCATAGTGATTTCCATAGTAGTTGCACCAGTCTACACTTTCACCAACAGTGGAGAAGCATTCCTTTTCCCCTGCAGCCCCTCCAACATTTTTTATTGGTTGATTTCTATGTCTATCATCATGCACTAAAGTCAAAATGGAGCAAAGATCTAAATATTAAAACAGAAACACTAAACCTATGGGAAGAGAAAATAGGTAGAAATCTTCAAAACATATGTGTAGGCAGAGACTTCATGAACAAAACCCAGACCACACAGAAAATGTTACAAAGAATCAACAGTGGGGATCTCACCTCATTAAAATGCTTTTGCACAACAAAAGAAATCACCAACAGAGTGAAAAGACAACCCATAAAGTGAGAAACAATTATAGCCAGTTGTCTCTCAGACAAAGGACTTATATCTAGAACATATAAAGAATTGAAAAAAATCAGACCTTCCAAATTCAAAGACCCAATCCAAAAATGGGCATCTGAGATGAATATGCATTTCTCAGATGAAGAAATAGAAATAATAAATAAATATAAAAAAAGTTCAACATCATTGGTCATTCAAAAGATGCAAATTAGTACACTAAGACTGTATCTCACTCCAGAAAGAATCTTCCTTCTTGATCCATTCTGCCAGTCTGTTTCTTTTGATTGGTGAATTGAGACTATTAATATTGATGGTTATTACTGATATGTATTGACTTATTCTTGTCATGTCATTTTCCTGATGCTGGTTTCATTTTCTCCTCCTCTGCTGGTGGATTCATTCTGTTTGGATTCATGGACTTGTAGTTATCTGAGAAATTATTTCTGAGTTGATTTTTTTCTATAGCCTCATCAATTTTTATCTAGAATATACTTTAGAATATATTGGAGTGCAGATTTAGCAGTCATGAATTTCCCCAGGTATACTTTGCCCCGGAAGTATCTTATTTCTCCATCAATTTTGAAAGAGTTTTGCAGGATATATCAATCTGGGTTGGATGTTGTTTACTCTTAGGACTTAAAATATTTTACTCCAAGCTCTCCTTTACTTGAGGGTTTGTGTTGAGGAACTTGCTGTGATTCTGACAGGCTTTTCTTTGTAGGAGATTTGTTTCTTTTCTCTAACAGCTTTTAATATTCTGAGCTTGTATTGAATTTCTGAACTCTTGACTATTATATGCCTTGCTATAGATTTTTTTCATGGCTAATTGGAGTTCTATATGCCTCACTTATGTGTAAGTCAAATTATTTTTCCCTGCTTGGGAACTTCTCTGCAATGACTTCTGTGAACAGGGTTTTTCATTTTAATACCATTTGCATTATCTCCTGTTTTTCATTGACTCTGATCAATCTTATGTTATTCTTCTTTGCATCAGCTAGAGGCTGCTGGATTCATTTCCCATGGTCCCTTGCTATTTTAAAGAAATCTTTCCTTTCATGATTGTTAACTGCAATCATATCTTCTATATCTGATATTCTGTTTTCACATTGTCTCATCTGCTGGATATCTGTTCAATGGACATATGTGTGAATCTGTTTCGTGGATTGCATTTCTTTTCTATGTTGGACATTCATAGTTTCCATCATTTTCCTAAGTGCTTCTTTGAAAAAAATCTGTATTCTCTAGAGTTGCTAAACATGTCTTTCATTATGGTCACCATCTTTGTAGTTATCTGAAAAATTATTTCTGATTTAAGTTTTTCTACAGCTTAATTTATCTGTATTACTTCCACTGTTACTACTTCATAAAATCCAGGTGAGTGGCCTTAAAATTGTTTCACCTCACTGCCCTCTGGTTTTGCCTTTGGAAAGCTGGAAGTCTGGGGTTGCATCTTGTTTAAGTGTCTTCTCATTTTCTATTTATTTTAGTTTAATTACTAGGTTGATGCTTGTAAGTTGCTTATGGCAAGTAGCTAGAACCCTTAGGAAATGACTGCTTCTCAGAGATGTCTTCCAGGTGTGCCTGGATTTTAGGTTTTAAGTCTGTTGCAAGATCCTACCTCTTCAGTTTACTGGAGATGAGAAGTTGATGTCTACTTTGCCCAGCCCCTGGTTCTCTGGCACTGGTCTATAGTATTGTTTATGACCCTTAAGCAATCCCAGTTTTAATATACTAGGAAGAACAATCAATTGGAACAATTATGTCACCTTGGCTAATGCAGTGCAATCAGCAAAAAATTATAGCATTAAACACAGCTTAGAAAATGACAAACTGTGGTAACTTTTAATTTGCCCCCTTTAACCATGTGAGTTAGATTGACAATTATATAACAAGATCTACAATGAACCATAAAGTGGTATACAGTAAATAAGCCTTCAATATGGCAATTTTACCCTCAGGGGAGAAAATGTAAGGAGGCTAAGGGGAAAAAATAGAAGAAGAGGAAGAGATTAGAAGCAAGCCTGGAGGACCAAGGAAAACTATGCAAACTTTGAGAAAATGGTGAAGAATATGGGGGAAAGATAGAAGGAAGAAATAAAAACAAGAACTAGATAGAACATCAAAGGTAGAAACCATGTCCACCCTCATAAAAACTAGAACAATAAAGAAGAAACAAAACAAAACATAAAGAAAAAGAAAAATAGAAAGAAAAAAGAAAAATTTCTTTAAAATGTTCCCTTCAAAGTGTGTCTCTGCTGTTACTGGTAGACAAGGTGGGCAGCCTGAGTCCAGATCCAAGTTGACTAATCCCAGCAAACCAGCCATAGATTTATGGCAGGGTAATTCATAATCCCAGTAAACTGCACCTTCAGTTCCACTGAAGTTCATGTTGTTTCTTGCTGTGAGGTTGCATGTCCTGCTGACTTGAACTCAGCTCCCTGACCTCCTGCCAATTTGAACTTGGCAGCCTTGCCCTGATACTGGGAGCCAATAGATGGAACTGGCCAGCAGCTGTTCTGAGTTCTGGGCTCATTTTGACCCTCTCCAAGATGGCTACTGGCCAATTGCCCTCTCATGGGGGGCATCTGAACCTGAATAGTTCACTAGCCACTGCAGTTCACTGTATCAGCTCTTCCACGTCATTTGTGCATCTCTCTGTGGAGACCCCTCAGGTCATCAGTAGCCACCATGTGTGTTCAGGTTTAAGCCACACCTCCCATGTACTGAGTCTGGGCTCAGGAAAAAAGTGCCACCTGCTATATCCTTCTTCTTTGTTGAAGTCTCTCTCTTTGCTGTCCCCTGTGTACTTTAATTCTCACTTCAGACCCTTCCTAGGTTCCAGGGACTCATTTCCCTCTTTCTTCTCTTCCTCACGTTGCTATATTTCAGCATCTGGAAACCAAATTTCAGAGAGGCTCTTTCTCTGCTGCTCATCACTCAGCAATCTTCCCAGAAGTCTTGTTGCTGAAGAAGTTGTGCCTGAAGCAGAATCTCACGCTTCAAGTATTTCTAGAATTGTGCCTTGCTCAGAAATAACAAGAACCAGAAGTAAGGCTAAATTCTAACAGATCAAAGCCACAAATCACATGCAGCAACTATATCTGATACTGAATCATCATGCTCTGATATTTCATTCTCTGAAAGTACACATAAGAGAATATCCAGGATTATGCCAAGGGAATTACAGGTACAAACTCAGAATAATTACACTATTATACCAGAAGATGAAACATGAATCATGGATATGTCCATGAAATCAGAGGATTCAGATACCAGAAAGACCTCTCAGAATTTGGATGAAAAGGACAGTAGAGTAATAGAAGAGGAAAAGTAAAATGATAAAAATTATCAGTTGAAATGTCTTTCTAAATTTCAGGACACTAGGCATCAGCAGATTGTTTCTCAAAAGTATTCAACCCCTCAAAATAATAAAACCACATCAGAGCCCTCAAATCTGAACTGTGTAGCTGTAATGAAATCATTACCTCAAACATTTGCAGTTCTGGAGGTGAATAGATGGGATAAAGAGAGAAAAGGCACCATAAAAATAAGTGACTTCACGAAGTTCAGTGGTCTTCATGCTGATGATGATGCAGAGTCTACTAGTAAAATTGTCAGTGAGGACAACAGCAGTGAAAGGCATATATATCTGGAACAGGATATCAGACAAACAAACTTGAGACCAACCAGTATCAGAATGTGGACGATTCTGCCTTAGTAGCTCTCAGCAATGTTGAAAGCTAGCAATCTGAAAGCAGTGAAAGTGAAGAGAACACTGTGTGTTTTGTTGAAAATAATGGTAAAATAGGAATCATTGAATGAAGGCTCAGAAAATACATCGCATGACAATGCATTATTTGTAATTGACAAAATTCATTGGTTGAATGCTGATAAAAATGTCTACTTAGAAGATAAGGCAAGTGAGGTTTCCACCATGGAAGAAAGTGAAGAGGAAGAAAAGGAAGAGGATGAAAACAGTGAATAAGAATCATCAGGCGGTGGCAAAAATAAAGATGAATAGAGTGATGAAGATGACTTAATAAATAACTCAAAGTCTAAACTTCTGAAATTGACAAGTAGCAGTATGGATCCTGGTCTGAGTTTCAGGCAGTTGGGCAGTGTGTAAATTAAGTTCAGTGCAGAAAAACTTCAGTTTAAGTAGAAAACTATAACACAGATTAAGAAGAAAAAGAAAATGAGCTTCTACAGAAAGCTATTATTACACTTGACTTTGCAAAAAAACTATTGTGTTCAACCATATAGTGAATTACAGCATCAACTTCTGAAAAAGCACAGGAAAGGGTAGCAAAAAACTGCAGATGATTGTTAGTTTGGTATGAAATCTCCAGAACAGACAGATGAACTTAAAAATGATCTCAAAGCTCTGAAGATGAGAGTAAGCATGGGCCCAAAAAGGTTTTACAAGAAAAATGACCAACATGCCTTCCCTAAGTACTTCCATTTTGGAACTGTTGTTGCAATCCAGCTGATTTCTACCACTCACAAATTCCCGAGAATAAAAGGAAAAGGACTGTTGTGGGGGAACCACTGGCCGATTCTGTGCTGAGATATATAACCAAAGGAAGCACTCAGAGATCATAGTTTAGAAAGCAGCACAGCGCCAGGAAAAAAGGTCAGGAACAAGAAGACATCTTACAACTCACCAAGAAGAAATTTTAATATTCACCCAGAAAATCCCAATATTTTACCTCTTCCCTTTATTTATTTGCAAAAGTTGTACTGAAGACTAACACCGTCACTCAATTGAATATAGACGGGCTCTATTTATGTAGGGATTTCTGTTTGGAAGTAGTTGACAGGTAATAAATCACACGCCCTTGGAATACAAGTAAGTGTGTCTTAAAAAAGAAAACAGGAAAAAATTTAAAGTAATGAACTCAGTGCTTACCTCAGGAAACTGGAAATGAACAACAGAGTAAACCCTAAGAAACAAGAAGGAAGGGAAAAGAAGATCAGAAAATAATAAAATACTGGACTACAGTCACACATAAAAATAGAAAAATTTTAAATTTTTAGCAAAGAAAAACCTGAATGTTTAAAGATCAATAAAATAGACAAGCTTCTGGCAGGAAAAAATGAAGTAAAAAGTGTACACCAACAAAATACAGAAAGAAATTACAAATTTAAAATTATATATACCTAATAATATATTTGAAAACCTAGACAAAAAGAATAAATGTCTAGAAAAGTAAGCAAATATCAAATATCAATGCAAGATAAAATATAAAATGAGAATAAACTCAAACTGTTAATTAAATTAGAACAATAAAGAATTCATTCTTCCTTTAAACATTATATCCTGAGTATTATACAAGCAAATTCTACCAAATTGTCTAGAAATAAACAATCTCTATCACAGGCAAAGTGGACCAGAGAGTGGAAAAAGAGAGATGGCTATTCAACTGCCCTGGATTCCAATCCAGAGTGGAAAATCCTACAGTATCAACAACATATTAGAATGAAGATTTGCTAAATACAACATTAATTTATAAATATTCAATAGTGTTTCCATCACACTAATAATTAATGAGAAAATATAATTTTTAAGTGATACCCTTCATAATTACAACAACAGCTATATAATAGCCAGCAAAAAGTAATAAAGTATATATGAGAGCTCTATAGAAAAAAATGTACAATACTTGACATTTTGAAAAGATCTGCATAAGTTAGAGATTTTTATGATGTCAGTTTTCCTTAAATGAATCCATAAATAAAAGAAATTCCAATCTTACCTTCAACAACATTGTAGAACTTGGCAAACATTCCAGAGAAGTCCAATGCGTAAGATCATCGATTTTGTAAAAGAAGGACAGATGGGGCAGAGAACATCTCACAAACAAAAGATATAAAAAAACATTATGCTAAAACTGTAAAAGTAAACAGAAAAATGGAATAAAATATATAAACATCAACTTCAATGAATCCTAAACATAAAAGATTGAAATTGTACAGTTAGAAGAATAAAATATAAAAGAAAATCTTGATCTATTTGGGATTAGGGAGAATGTAAACAAAACCTAAAACGTTGATTCATATTATAATGAAATGAGGGAGAGCAGACAGTGAGAGTCGAGGACCAACTGGCTTCTGTGAACACAAAGGAGAAAGGTGGCACGCAGGCAGTGTGGCACATCACGGGCTCTAGGGAAATGTCAACACAGCTGAGATCCAGTTGTTTACCTGGGCATATACTAACAGGCAGTAGGAGGCAGATGAATCTTTTGCACTCTAATTGCTCGTACTCAGGTCAGAGTGAATAAAGGCGAAGTGAGCCGGATGCTCAGGTGCTGTCTGTCCACTAGAGGTAAGCGCTCCCTGGCTACCACATTCTAAACTGTGTCTCTTTTGTCTTTCATCCTCATTTCTCCCCTCGTCAGGTGACAAATTAGTATGCTGGTTCCCTACAAGTGGTGCCCAAACAAGGACCTGCTGGGGAAGGTTAATTTCCTACAAGTGGCATCTGAGCAGGGACTGACCAGGAACTTGAACAAGGACAGAACAGGGGCCTGACTGGAATAGGCTAGGTCCTTACAAATGGTGCCCAAACAGGGATTTGGGACCAGGGAAAGTCTGAGCAGGGACTTGAGAAAGTCCAGACTGGAGAAAAACCCTACCAGGGAAGGGCCACCTGAGCAGAAGGTGTCATAAGTGATAAGGTGCTTCATAGCAAAAGAAAAAAAGAAAAGAAAATGAAACTGAAACTGAGGAAAAGGCCCCCAAGGAAAAGAAAAGAGAAGAGAGCAAAAGTGAGTGCATGTGAAAACACTGTCTCAGCCAAAATAATGGGGCAAAAGAAAAGAAAAGGAAAGGAAAAGAAAAGAAAAGGAAAAAGAAAAGGTAGTGCATGTGGAGAACTTTCAGAAAAGAAAAAAAGTGAGCAAAAGAAAAGAAAAAGTGAGGCAGAAGGAAAAAGTGAGTATGTGCAGAAAACTTTCTCAGCCAGGGTAAGGGGCAAAATTCAGAATTGAAATGAAAGTGCATCCATCAGCAGCTAGAGTAATGGGGCAGAATTCACTGGCTGATAGTTTAGATAAATGAAATCAGGCTGCTTCAAAAGTATGGTGTTTGGGTGGTGGTAAAATTGCATATTTGTAGATGATGTTCCCAACCCCAGTAAAAAGGGGGTGCATCCAACCCTCCCTCGGAAGGGGAAACACCAAGCCCCTCCCCTAGGTGTCAAATCTGCTGAAGGGGATAATGGGTAGTCCCAACCTGTGTCAGTATTTTGATGGTTAGACTTTGGATCCCACTTCTTCATGATTTGCCAATTTGTGGCAATACAGTTTTTTGTAGTAGTTCCTATCTTCTGAGATGCTATGGTGTCTCCTGCGATTTTTGCCTTTTTCATTTCTAAGTGCATTTATGTGAGTCTCTTCTTTTTCTCTTGGTAAGTTTGGCTAACAGTTTATCTATTTTGCTTATGCTTTCAGAGAACCAGCTCTTCAACTCATGAACTTTATTTTAGTATCAGTTTTATTGATTTCTGCTCTAATCTTTATGATTGCCCTCCTGCACTCCAGTTTAGATTTGGATTGCTGTTGTTTCTCAAGTATCTTATTAAGGTTCTTCACTAGGTTACTTTTTGTGCTTACTCTGTTTTCCTAATGTGTAGATTGACTGCAGTGAGCCCCTTTCCTAGGACTGCTTTCATTCTGTCCAATAGGTTCCAGTGTGTTGGACAGGCATTGCCATTTGCTTCCAGAAGCTGTTTAATTTCTTACTTGATTTCTTCTCAGAACCATTCGATGTTCAAGAGTGTGTTATTAAGTTTCCAAGTGCCTCCAAATTTTCTGTGGTTTCTTCTGTCGTTGATTTCTATTTTCAGTGCACAGTGGTCTGCTAGTAAACATGGGTGATTTTTATTCTTTCATATTTACTGAAGCATGCTTTGTGGATTAGTATGTGATTTATTTTCTAGAAAGTACCATGAGCTACAGAGAAGAATGTACACTCTGTCATAGTAGAGTGGAATACTATGTAGATATTTATTAAGTCCATATGCTTATTAGTGTGGTTCAGCCTTGATATTTCTTTATTGATTATTTTGTTTATCTGAATCTATCTGTTTGAAAAAGTGGGGTATTAAGATCCTCCACTATGATTGTGTTACTGTTTATTTGACTTTTTATGTTTAGCAGTATTTGTTTTATGAAGATAAGTGCTTCAGTATTTGATGTATGTTTATAAGCATTATCTCTTCTTACTGAATTGTTCCTTTAACTGGTGACCTTCTTTGTCCCTTCTGATCAGTTTTAGCTTGAAGTTCATGCTCTTTGAGATTAAAATTGCTAAACCCTGCTTGTTTTCAGGATCTGGATACATGAAATATTGTTTTCCATCCTTCAGTTTTTAGTTTATAAATATCTTTTTTGGATTAGATGAGTTTCCTGAATGCAATCGGCAGTTAGATTCTGTGTTTTGATTCAATCTGCCATCCTGTGTCTTAATTGGAGATTTGAGGCCATTCACATTAAGAGCATTACAGCTAATGATCGTAAAAGGAATGATCTCTCAAAAATAACAAGGAACAAGGAAATAACAATTCAGTAGCTGCAAGATGAAGCAAACAAAAACAATGTAAGATTAATAGGTATCAATGAAATAGCAGGTGTCAACACAAATGACATAAAAAGACTATTTGCAGAAGTAACAGAAAATTTTGCAAGCATGGAAAAAGAATTGAATACAGATAAATGAAGCACATAGAACTCCAATTAGCCATAACCAAAATAAATCTATACCCAGACAAATAGTGATCAAGATCCCAGAAGTTCAGCAAAAGCACAGAATATTAAAAGTTGTTAGAGAAAAAAAATCACATATAAAGGAAAGCCATTAGAATCATGGCAGATTTCTCAAAACAAACCATCAGGTGAAGAAGAGCTTGGAGTGAAGTATTTCAGGTCCTGAAAGAAAACAACTTCCAACCAAGACTGATGTACCCTGCAAAACTATCCTTCAAAATTAATGGAGAAATAAAATATTTCCACAACAAACAGCAACGTAAGAAATTCATGACCACCAAATAAACCCTATAAAAGTATTAAAAGATATTCTAGAAAGAGATAAAAATGACTACAATTTCAAGAAGAACAATAGAAAGGAACTATCAAGCAGAGCAAGCAATTAAACAGAGATAAAAAGTAGGAAACCAACAGCAGGAAAATAACATGACAAAGATAAGCCAACACATATCAGTTTTAACCATTAATGTAAATGGTCTCAATTCACCAATCAAAAGAAGCTGACTGGCAGAGTGGATCAAGAAACAAAATCCAACAATATGCTGTACACAAGAAACACATTTAACTCAAAAGGAAATTCATAGACTGAAAATCAAAGGATGGAAAATAATATTCCGTGTGACAGGAACCCAGAAAAAAACGGGTGTAGTTATTCTGTCTGCAGACAATGTGAACTTCAAACCAAGAATGATCAAAAGAGATAAAGAAGGCCACTTGTTAGGGGAAAACTTCAAGAGGAAGGGATAACAGTCATAAATACCTATGCACCAAATACAGGAGCACCCAACTATATAAGACAAATTTTAACAGACATGAAAAATGAAATAAGCATTAACACAATCATGACAGGGGACTGTAACACCCCACTGTCACAAAAAGATAGATCAACTAGACAAAAAAATCAGCAAAGAAATAACAGAACTTAACCAAACTTGTGCACAAATGGCCTTAGTAGACCATTACAGAGTGTTTCACCCGGCATCAGAATACATATTCTTCTCAGCTGCATATGAGATGTTCTCTAAAAGATCATATACTAGCATATAGAACATGTTTTAGTAAATGCAAAGGAATTAAAATTATCCCATTCATACTATAAGAGCATAGTGCAATGAAATTGGAAATTAATGACAAAAGAAATTGCAAAAACTCCATAAACACATGAAGATTAAATAACACTCTCCTGAACAACCAGTGGGTCACAGATGAAATTAAAGAAGAAATTAAACAATATTTACAATCAAATGAAAAAATGAATAAAATGAAAATTTGATACAAGTTCAGATTCTACTGGAGTACTTTTAGTTCAGTTGAAAAATTATTGTTGAGGGTTTTAAGAAGATATTTGGGGGTGGAGTGCGAGCTAGGAGAGGAGGGAGATATACTTTGGGATTGAGGAAAACTATGTGACTCTCAGAATCTTTTGAGAGGTTCATGCACCTGTGAGTGGAAAAGCTGTATGGGAGGACAGAGGGCTACGTAAGATACAGAGAACAAAAGGAATAGGATGAGGAGGATTGAGGGTCAATACCAGAGAAGATAAAAGTGACAAGGAGGAGAAGAGAGGAATTTAAAACATGGGGAAAAGAAATAAGATAATAGTATTGCTATGGGAACTTGAAGTGAAGACACTAGTAGTCAGGGAGCTGAGAAGAGGGATAGAATGTAGACATAAACTAAATCAAAGCAATCAGAAGAAAACAATAAACACAGGAAATATCTGACAGGAACTCAGTTCAAACACTCCAACAAGAGAGTGAATATGTGGTTCACACATGAGCACTTTGCCACAAAGTCTGGGTATTCACACCATTCCCTTCTTGCCCTGATGGAAGTGTGACGCTATGCAGCTACGCTACTATTACCTCTGCCCTTTCCACAGCAAAACTGAAGCTAACCCAGTTGGGACTTCATTCTACCAACTTACAGGCAGAGTTTGATGCTGTCCCAATTCTGGGCTAAGTAAGTTACTCCCCGCCATGTCCCATAGCCTAGCAGGATGGAGGAACTTGTGGTCAGGTTCACTGGCAAGTGAGGGACACCCAAATAGGGGGTGACCTCATGCTCTTGTGGTGGTCCTCAGGGGTCTGAGATTGTCTCCAAGTACTGACTGGGCAGTCTGCAGGAGACGGCAGCTACTGATGTGGAACCTCTGGGCTCTTCGCTCGCAGGCTCCTCGGTGTGTGTGTGTGTGTGTGTGTGTGTGTATGTGTGCGTGCCTGCCCATTGGAATCCACAGTCCCCGCCACTTGGTCCAGGTGGTGGGTGGGGTTGCCTTGCTCTCCATGAGTGCTAATGGAGAGTCTGCAGGAGATGGCAGGGGCTGCAATTTCTTCTTGACTGCTGTGCCATAAAGCTCATGTGTCTGCACAATTCCTTCTTAGTTGTCTGCAGCTGTGTGCATCCTCTCATGACTGGGATGGTGCACTGGTGAGCTAGGTGGGTGCTCAGCAGATGCTGCCTGAAGTCGGGTGCTGGTGCCTGTGACTGAGCAGGCCAGCAGCTATGCAGGGCTGGTGCGGGCAGTCTGGGTGCATTCCCCTCTGACTCAGCAGGCAATCTGGGCAAGTGGGCTCATTAAGTAAGTACAGGGGGCTGTGTATATGCACTGGCGACTCAGCCTGTAGTCACAGCAGGCAGGCTCCTGAGCCTAGCCCTCTGCTAGGATGTCATTCACCTGTTTATCCTCTCTCTGGCCAGAGTGGGTGGGGGAGTGCTCCCCTGCACATGCTGCAGAGGAGAATGCCAGAGTGCAGTGTCTATGCGTTTATGTGCAAGTTCTGTCCTGGGAACCTGGTCTGTGCAGGACTAGCTCTGTCCCTCAGGTGTTTTGACCATCCTGAGGAGCAGCAGGTGAGGATGCTGGGTCCAGTGCAGCAGCCCCACTTCTCTTGTTCAGTTGTCTGTTTGTTTGATTTGATTTGATCTATACATATCATCTTTCTTATTAATGTTCTGTTTCAGCATGAAACACCCTCCACTCTTCAGAATACATTCCTTCTCAGGGAATCCGCTCCGGCTTCTCTGATGCAACTTCTCCAGACAGCTATGTTTAATCTCCTACTCACTCTATTTCTTTTCATACTTAACCACGTTTGCTTGGCTTCCAAACTTCACAAACATGGTAGTCAGAAGTCTACGATTATAGACAAACCAGGTAAAGTAAAAATATCAGACCTTTTGAGAACTTAATTTTCAATCAAATCAAGATAGCATTAATAGATCTAATTATGTTTAAACTTAATACTTCCAGAAAGCTATTTCCCTTTTGCTAATTCCTAAGCTTTCCTGAATGATGTATGTGAGATAGAAGCATTCATGAAAATGCCCACACTAAACTATTTTTGAAAGATTTTGTCACTTTAAAGTGAAGTAAAATTCCTACTGAGAGTAGTTAGTACTCTTAAGAATTCAACTCCAAAACTTTGCCATTCTTGAGTGTTAATGACCAACATAAATCTCATGTGAAATGAGACCATATTTAATTGCAGACTTTTTGTGAACTCTATGGAGGAATGCATCAACCATATTGTCTTCTATAAAATCCTGGTACATTCTCTTTAGATTTTATTTAACTTATATGAGAAAAGATTAGGTATTTCAATGTACACTTACAGCTTTCTTTCAGAATCTTTACTGCCTGCTGTGGCCCAGGGAAGGAGGCAGAGGGACATGGGCAGTGTTGCCAGTATGATCACTGAAACAGCTGTCTGGCCTGGTCCACTTTTGTTACTGTGATGGTCACATTTGGAGCAAAGTCCATCCACTGGTGTAGTGTGACCGGCACTAGACGGGCAAGAGAAGCACAGTGTGTGGATCTTTCTACCAACTCCTGCTCTCCCACTTGCCTGATCTCTTACAGTCTCTATTCACGGAAATATTAATCATGGAAACTCAGCAGAGAAGAAAGAGGAGAGCAGGGGAAGAAGTGCTGTGGGAAGAACTGTAGAATTCATTCAGAAATGGTTCTTGCCCCATCAGAAATGGAATAAAAATAAAGCCTTCAAATATTGAACTCGAGAATATTCCACCTGATCCCTCCTCTTTTCACATTCTAAATACAGCCACCTCTGCCCTCGAAGTCAAAGGGAGTTATCGTCATCACCCAGTGCTTCCATCGCACCAGGGCTAGTGAATACATTTAAAGGGGCACGGACCACAGTGATAGGTGGCTTTTGGGAAAAAGTTTCAGAGAAGTTTCTCCGTATGGTACATACACTGTGCATTGTAAGGCCAACCTGGTTTTTAGTTAGGATTTCATTTGTTTTCGAGTTACACAAATCCTGTTAGGTGGCTCACTATGTGGGCTATAATGTGTTCAGGGCTAACCGGTCCAGGATGAAAGCAACCACTCAAGAAAGCCATTAAGAATCCACATCCCCACTTATATCCTTTTATTCTTCACAGTCATGTGGGCGTTGTTATGCCTACCATGCTCCATCAATGGGGACTCCACATCACTGCGGAGCTCCACAGCACTGGGAACACTGCACAAGTGTTGCCACAGCCATGCAAATAGGAGGAAACATGAAGTGCCATGGCCTTGCCAGTTTTAGGAGGAAAAAAACCATTTTTGTGGAGGCCTCGCCCAACTTACTTGTTCTATCTCGTTAGACATAACTGGATCAGGTGTCTAGCCCCCAGCTTGAAGAAAGTAGTTTTTTTAAAAACTGCTAGATGTCTGCCACAATCAAAATGAGGTTCTGTTAAATATAAGACAGGGGTCAGCAAAACTGTTCTGTAAAATGCCAGATGGCAAATATGCTGTAAATTATTGCAACTGCTTGTTCTTCCCGTGCAGTGTGAAAGCAGTGCACATTGAGGCTATGTTCCAGTGCAGCTATAAAAACAGCCTACAGGCTAGATTTAGCATGCTCACTCCTGAGGTAGGAAAAGGATAGTATATAGGCAACAAGCAGTTTTTCAGGCCATCTAGCTAATCTTAATCACTCTCTTGCCTTGTCCCATGCTGCATTGTGGTTCTTGAACATGCCAAGAGATTATGGAGCTGCAAGCGTGGTATTCTGCATTTGGAAGGGGTCCAGTTTCTGGGCTACCACAAGTTGGGTTTCTCGTCTTTTCCTGGTTTAACTGTCTGTGATTCCATGCAAAGTGAAGCACAGCTCCTCTGGTAAGTCAGGTCATTTATTCAAATGTGGAAAGGCCCTACAGCACCAGAGTCTAGAAAGTACAATCAGAAGAGAAGTAGCTGTCACAAGATGATGAATGGTTGCTCTCTGAAGTCTTGATTTGGACCCTAAATGACACAACCAGACCAACACAGGAAGCTGGGTAGCTTTCTCTGCTGCAGAGCAGCCACCTGGTGAATATCACGTTGCAGCCACCAGCCCTTGGCAGAGGTTGGAACAGCAGCTATAATTATGAAGAGAAGGGAAGAGACTCTAAAAATCTCTTCTGAGTGGCAAAAATTCTGAAAATCAAGATAATTACAATACTAGCTTATCCTGATTTGCTTGGCTATTTATAGGCAAGGAACCGCTGATGCACTGAGAGCTTTTTTTCTTCTCTTCTATTTGCATTAAATCCTGTGAGGCTCTTCTCTGAAATGTGTGCATATGCTAAGTCCATGTGAGATGCCACCACTGGCACTTGTCAGAAGAATTAAATCCCTCTCAAGCTTGTTTACAGCTCAGCACTTGTCATACTGTTCCCCTGAGCTTCATGGCTGGTTGAGTTCTTTTTTTCTCCAGTTCTGCAGAAGATTTAATTTCTTTTTTGTTTATGTATGTACTTACCCTTGCAGGTGCAGGATAGAAAAAAAAACTGCTATACCCAGATGTTTTGAAGCTGCAACAGCATACATACGACTCAGATTAAATAGAAAAATTGCATTAAATCAGGCACATCAAGTACAGTATTCTACAGGGTATTTAATAAACCCATCATGTCTCCTTGACAATAAAAGTCTTGAATCTAACTTTAGGAACAAAGGAACATTCTAAGTCATCGCCGGCTCCATTCATTTATGGGTGACTTTACAATAAGATCTGTTATTTCTGAGTGGGGCCCATTACATGTACTCCATTTTCAATTTAGAAAATACCTTTGCAAAACAGAACAGTCTGGGAATTGGGTAGAAACAACGCCTATCAAGCTGTCTCAGTTCATTACTGGATTAGTTAGACCTCAGGGATCTGAGGCCAGATTTCACCTTACTTTTAGAAACAGCAAACATAACCCAAGCACAAACAGCCCTCTTGCTGCTCGTTGAAATCTGTACTAATATGCAAAAGCCCTGCCCGAGTCGCAGATGGATAATGCTTCTGTGGGCCCTCAGTTTGCATATTCGTTTACCCAAGGCAATGCTTAACCTGCTCTGTACATAGCAACTGTCAAGTAAAGGGAGAGGAGTCCAGCTCAGGAGAAGAGAATAATGCACAAAATTCTCAAGCTTTGGCTCTGCCAGCCTCCGAAAACTGTTTCCCGTGACTGCATGGAGGTACTTCATCACTTTGGCAACTAACAGTTTTAAATATTCCCGCACAGCCAAAGCCTAGATCGTGACAGTTGTCATGAATCTCCATATAATGCAGCCACCCCTGCTCTGCACAGCTCTCACCTTGAGGGCCCTGGGAGCACAGTGCACAGTTTCCCCAGGAAGGGGAGAAGAGTTCCCAGATGGCCTGCTTATGATGTGGTTTAAAAGAAAACTTCTGTCTCCCTGTGATCATGAAGCTAAAGACCTCCAGTGGAATTATTAAAAAAGTATTTTAGGCTTTTCTTTCTTTGTGGGGAGGGAGGGGGTCATGCGGAAAAAAGAAAAAGAAAATCTCTCACATTTTAATTTGAGTGCCAGTCCTCGTTCCCTATTGGAAAAGGCTTTATCATCAGTTCTTGGCCCAACATCTGCATCTGCAGGATCAGAGCTTATTAGTCTCATCTCTTCTGCCTCCCAGCACTGCCGCCAGAGACCATGAAAAGTTCAGACTCTACACGCTAGAAAGCAAATGGCTCTTTTTAAACTCACAATGCAGGTTTTGCTTACACTAAAAGACTTACATTCCCCTAGCTGTACCAACTAAATACTTGCTGCATTCCAACATCTTCCAGAATATCACCTAGGACATAAATATGTTAGAAATCTATATCCCCTTAATGGGCTATGTGAATTACTATCTAGAGTCAGTCAAGAATGCTAGGATCCATCTATGACATTGATGCTTCTGTTTGTAATTTATCTACAACTTCTGGCAATAAAATCATCATATAACTTTAAGCCCTGTTTACTTGTGTTTTCTCTCTTTAATTTGTTCACAGTAGCCATTAGCTATCAGTTACTCTTAAGATAGGAAGCTATGAATACTTCAAGATATAGAGGGACTTTATGAATAAAATCTGTTTTTTTCCTTGTTTTGCTGCTGTAACTTATTTACTGTCATACGTATATAGTAAAGACGATAAATATTTTAAACATAAGTATGTTTAAACTTCATATGTTTTACAATGAAGCCCCATTCAAGTACAGTCTATCACAGACTACAGGTGACATGACCATGACTACTCCAGTCACTATGATGGTTGGGTTAGAGGTGGCCATCTCATCATTCTCAGATGCATGTGAATCAGGTAATGGTTTCAGGCCAAAAAGTATCTTCTCTCCTCTCCCCAAAACTTCTTCACAACCACATACACAAATACACAGGCTAGATATGAAAGTTACCTTGTTTAAAACATTGAATGCTTCTGTACGTCAGATATATTGCACTGAGAAGTAGCACCGGGAAGATACCATGTTTTATAATGTGCTTATCAGATTCATTTAAGCCTGAAGCAAAACCCCAAGGAAAAGAGTGTCTAATGGGTTGACTCTATTAGATCACAGAATGAAAGAACTGGAAAGGAGACTGGAGACAGAGAGTACTCTTGCTCCCAAGGGGGAGAAAGCAAGAGTGGCAGTATCCTGCTTCAAAGCTTGTCATAGAAATGACAGGGAAGGAGACCACAGGTAGAAGCCAAGCAGGACCAATGGGATGACCCCGTTATCTCTGAGGCTCTGGGCTTGGAGGGGCTGGAGTTCTCCATACAATGAATAACCGAATGTGGTCGAATGGTCAACTCTTCTGAATGGTGGTTTAAATATGCCTTTCCAACTCATTTCCTTCCCCTCTATCCTCACCTCACATGGGCCAACTTTGTGAAACACTCCATGCACTTCTGCCCCTTGTGACTCTGCTCAGGCTCTTCGTTCTCTTTGGAAAGCTTTCTGCCACCCTCTTCATTGGAAAACTCCTGCCCGTCTCTTAGAACCAAGTTCAGGGTCGCCTTCTACTGTGATATCTTTCTTGGGCAGATTATTTCCTCTATGGTGTTTCCCATATATGTCTTACACATTTATTGCCTTTTACAAGGATTGAGTGTTACCTTTTCACAGATCATTGATCGTATTTGATCATATCCGCAATATTTAGCTTGCTGTAAGTTTTTAGAGCATGTCTAATTAATGAATGAGAAAATGAATGAGGCATTGCAATTTTCAAGGGAAGTCTTGGGATCTTAACAATTTGAAAAGAAACTTACACTTCAGTAAAGTAACAGCACTGTTTGCTCGTGAGCTTTCCTTTTGCATTTAATAGACAATTTACCTCTCAAACCCATCTGTGACTTGATCTTGCCTCTCCTTCATGCTTGCCTCAACACCTGTTAACCATAACGCCGAGGGTGCAGGTTTTGGCTTTGTCTCGCTCTCTGACTGTTGCTGCCCTGGTCTAACCACAGCTCTGCAGCTGCTATGCTGGCAGTCGTTCCCAGTACTTGGGCTCCAGGCCCTGATGCAGTAGATATCTCCCTTCCGTTCTGGCTCCCACAGCCTTCTGTTCATGCTGCCCTGGACGTGCTCACCACACTCCGCTGTAGTTAGCTTGTGTGTATCTATCGCCCCCTGTTTTTTTCTACCCTCTGGACTTACTGTAACTTCTGTGAGGAAGGACCAGGTTCCACTCATTTTTGTTTTTCTCACATTTACCAGTGTCTGGCATTGGAAGGAGGGAAAGAATAGTGAAGGACTGAGTGACTAAATCAGTAAGTAGAAATGCAGTCAACATTATTTGTTGGAACTTTAAATAAATCACTCATCATTCTCATCAGTTTTTACTCTCCTCAGAATGATACTTCTGATTTAGTGTAATTGGTTCTTTTTCCCCCTTCATCCTGGAAACAAGTAATCTCTCTTGATTATCAACTGCTGTGCTCTAATACAAAAATAGAAAAGAAAAAAGTAGACATGGTATAAGCCTGCTAATGACTTCCTCCCTGAAAAGTATCTTTGTACACCGACAGATCACATTTAATAATATCTGATTTCCCCAACCTCCTGGACCAGTGTGCCTGAGACATTGGTGAACATCATATATTCTGCTTATGTGGCTGAGTATATCTGATTCCATTGGTGCCACCGATGTAATAATGCTGCATTTAAAATATTATATGTATTTTCTTTCTTATGAGGGATGAAATGTTTCTGCTTTTTGGACCCAAGAGAAGTAAGAATATCTTTGGAAATTAGGCAATATACTGAAACATTATCAGATTGTCTAGCAAAAAAGAGTCCAAACAGATGATTCTTCCCACTGGATCTATTTTCACTCACTTAGATTTAAATCTCTGTTTGCACGTTGAGGTGTTCAGGGATGTGGCAATGTGAAAAATGAGGGTCTTGGGCTCAGACCAGACTTCAGGCTGACTGATCAGCTTGGCTACAAGTTATTAAACTTTCTTCACATTTGTAAAACAAGAATATTATTTACTGCATAGGATTCTTTTGAAAATTAAAAGAAAATGCAGCATGTGTGGGGTTTTTTGTAAAATTTTGTGATGCATCATTCTCTCTACCAATACTAGAGAGAAGTTCTTTGCTAACTATCTCATCTCCAATGTTACTTCTTTTCTCAGTAGGGTGCACTGTGAGACCAATATACAGATCTCACTTTCTATACCACCAAGAAATAGGACGGTGTGTGTTTATATAGTTACACAGTTGGGGCAAATGGTAAGATTCTTGCTTAGCGAATACATTTTTCCAGTCCACAGATCTCTCTTGTTGGGCCTCAGCCTTTGAGGTAACTGATCTTCCCACTTCGCCCACATCATTTTTTCTTATCCCTCTAACTCTCAGAGAAGGTCCTGTGTCTCTTTGCCAGCTGTGCTAGTTGTTATACTCTGGCCAGCTCAGCCAGCACTGGTTCTTCTCCAGAAAACCTCCCACTTTGCTGGTCAGGACTCCTCTTCTCTGATCCAGGACCACCCCTGGGATAAACTCAGTCATTCCCCTAACACTCCTCAGATGCTCAGGCTCTGCTTACTTGAGTGGCTTTCCAACTCCTTCAATAGGGCTGGTTTATTTAATTCTTCTCGGGACCTTCAGTTATCTCAAAAACACATCTCAGCTCATCAAAGTCATTCTCAATCACCATTTGAATCTTCCTAGCCTATAACGGAAAATCCTTGGGGAGAGGAGATGAGGTGTAAGGAAAGGTGATGGGAGGATAAGGAAAAGAGTTATTAATGATATATTAATTATATCATTAAAAATCATCATGTTGACATGAATTTATTATAGCAAAAAGGTGTCCACCACACTCCATTAAGTGAAACAGCAAGTTACAAACAGTATACATGATATTGCCAATCCTTTATTTTCAAAAACCCTAATGTATACAGCTGTCAAGACATGGACTAGAATGGGGAGGTTCATTCTGGCCGGTGAGGAGGAGGTGCACAAGGGAAAGTGGGGGAGAGCCATCAAATAATGCCGGTATTCTGAAGCAGGGCAGGCAAACATGCCGGATACAGAAAATTTACAGAAAGGAGAGCTCCAGCGGACCTAATCAAATGCCTGGGTGGTTAAGAAAGGGGGCTGCTGGTCCACACACTCTTTACACCCTTTATCCACTATGAAAGGATTCTAACATCCTGAGGGGAGGAGCCTGTGCTGCAGATCCGAACTCCTGGGATAGGCTCCTGGCATACTCTCCCCTCCCACCAGCAAGAGGAAACCCAGTGTGGGAGATAACTGCAGTTAGGGACCCAGAGTGCCTCAGACTTTAATTCTGATGAAACAAGAAGGAGGGAAAAAGAAGCACTGCAGCACCAAAACAGGAATCCACACTCCCCCCATTATGCTCCCAAACACCAGGGAGCTCTGTATCCCTGAGGCAGCCTGCCCACCATTCACCACTTGACCTCTGCAAAGAAAGCCCCTCCCCTACGTGGAGAATGGCTGAAAACCCTAAGTACTTTCTGAACAGAACCTTAGTTGCACAAGAAATAAGCTTAAGAATCAGTAAGTGAGGCTTTATCAAATTTAAAAGCTTCTGCACAGCAAACAACTAATAGAGTGAAGGGACAATCTACAGAATGGGAAAAAAAAATTGCCAGCTACATCTCGGAGGACTAATATCTAGAATGTACAGTTAGACCTCTTGAAATAAAAGATCCAGTCAAAAAATGGGCAAGTAGAATGAACAAACACTTCTCAGAAAGAGCACAAATGACCAATAAGTACAGGAAAAAATGCTCAGCATCTCTGGCCATTAGGGAAAACCAAATTAAAACAATACTGTAATTTCATCTTAGCCCAGAAAGAAATAAAACAATAACAAATGCCAGCAAGTCTTCAGGAAGTAGAACTCTTCTACATTGTTGATGGGAATGTAAATTAGTACAACTACTATGGAAATCAATATGGAGATTCCTTAAAGAACTAAATTAGACATTCTTTTCAATCCTACTACTCCCCTTCTAGGTATGTCCCTGAAAGAGTTATAGACATATTACAATGATACATGAAAGCCCTGTTGATAGAAGCTTTGGATGTGATATCTAATAAGTCTTTGCCTAACTGAAGGTCACCAAAATCTTTGCCCATGTTTTCTTCTAGAAGTTTATTTACACTTACTAACCATAAATGTGTACATTTACTTCTGCATTCTCTGTTTTTCTATATTGACTTGTATATCTATCTTTATGCCAATACTGTACCGTATTAATTTCTGAAATTTTATGAATTTCAAATCAGGTAGCATAAGTCCTCTAGTTTTGATATTTGCGACATCTTATTTGGCTGTTTTAGGTGTTCTTTTTCATCTAAATTTTAAATTTGCTTTGTCAATTTCTACAGATGACCTACTGAATTTTTATAGGGCTTCTGTTGACTCTATTGTTTAATTTGTAGAATACTGCCACCTTAAGAAAATTGACTTCCAATTTATGAACGTTATGTATCTCTATTTATTTAGATTTTTAAATGTTTTGTAGTTTTCAGTGTACACATCTTATCCTTCCTTGATTAATTTTATTCCGATTCTTTGGATGTTCCTGTTAATATAAATATTTTCTTAATCTCATTATTTAATTGTTATGTTGACTTGTGGCCTTGCTAACCTCATTTCTTAATTCACATATTTTTGTTTTATTTTGTTTACTAGATTCCTTAGAGTTCTTGCAGATAGAGAGGAAAGAGAATTTGGGGTCTCCCTGGGAGAAAAGTCCCTCTACACCCCGTATCAGCCAGAACAGCTCTACTTTAATCATTTCTACGTGTTGAGGTTCAGTTTAAAAAACAGTTTGAAGGGCCGGGGATATGGCTCAGTGGCACAACACCTGCCTGGCAAGAGTGAAGCCCTGAGTTTGACAAAGAACAAAAACAACAACATCAGTTTGAGCACAAGTCGTCTACTGTTCTTTCATTTCATTTTGCAAATAAGGAAATGATCAGACTTCAGAAAGCCTGAGTGGATGTGACACGTGGTTTAGAACAAAGTGAAAAAAGGGTCTGGGGTTATAGCTCAGTGGCATAAGCACCTGCCTAGCAAGTGCAAGGTTGTGAGTTTGATCCCTGGTTCTGGGGAAAAAAAAGAATACAGTGAAAAATCGCAAAGGTAAAATAAGCTATGACATCGATATACAAAAGCAAAACGGTGAATCAGTAAAATGGCACTCAGTCTTTTTCCTAATGAAACACTTTATTTTCTCATTATAAAAGTTAATTTATGGCAGATACAACTATTCAAGTTTATATAAATTTCATAGAAGAAAAATACATAGATTTGTCATTGTGCTTATCACAAATTGGAATGGCATTTGAAAAGGTTAAAAGTCTGCATAAGTATACTGGTATTAAATGCCACACGGACTGATAGCATGCAGATTAAGCTAAATAGCTGTGAAACTGAAGTGTTAGTTATTTGCAAACCACCTTATAGGAAACTCCTAAAGATATTATTACTGAAGCACCAGCCCTTCCGACTTCATTGCTGTTAATGTCTCTTCTGTTTATTCATGGAGTTTAGTGGTAATCAGCAATACTCTTGCTTTTCATGTATAATTGCTTCTACTTTTGAATCAATACCTCATATAACATTTTAATAATCCTTTCATACACAAAGCTCATTTACAGTGCATAATAGCTGATGTGTTATTAACTCTCTTTCTCAGAAAGATGTTAGTGAGAGCTGAATACTAACAAGCAGAGAAAGAAAACAACCAGAACTCTCAATTATTAATAGGAGCTATACCCAGAGACTTTTACACATTGGGTACAGGTAGTAAAGTGTTTTATTTTAAAATGGCATGAGATCGACCACAAAATTACTGTGAAAATGTCCAATTATGAGAGCAATAATGGAGAATAATGTACATTTTTTAAATATTTAGAAAACCTACCACTTAATTATGGAGGAAAAACTAAAGTTGTTACACACTAATTTAAAACTATTGATTTTTGGCCATTTACCTAACTGTACTTATATTGTAGGCATTACATATAGGAAAACAGTGAAATTGCTACTTGTTAGAAACTGTGAGGTCAAAAGCTGTTGTTTAAAATCTGCCACCTTTTGTTGGTATATCAAGAGGGTGTCAGGAAGCAGTTGAAAAGAAGATATTGAGTCACTGCTATACAAGATACTAGAGTAGTTTCACTTAGAAACAGTGGTATTATAATAGGTGCACATGACAAAATATATCCTGAAGCCCTCCATTGTATCTGAAAACAGAACACTTATGCTCCAAGTCCAAATAAATTTTTATAAATACATTGCTTGTATAGCAAATCACAAGTTATCATAAGTTACAAGTGTGGTACACAAAGGATGTAAACATAAGAAACATTAAATGGACTATACAAAAATAATTTTATCAGTAACTTTAGAACTCAAAAATGTTCTGGTAGAAATTTAGTGGCAGCAGGCCCTTTGGGGCTGGTGTGCTCGGCTGCACAGGTGCCCGGGATGGCAGGCAGGGCACACGCGCCCGCTCTGGGAGGCCACACGGCTGGGGAGCACGGGTCCTTTGGGGCCTGGTGCACCCAGCCACACAGGTGCCCAGAAAGGCAGGCAGCAGGTGCCCAGGAAGATGCATGGAGTTGTGCTCTGGCCCTGGGGCCAGCCGTCGCCATGCAGTCAAGAACTGCCATGCTACAGAGAAGCACTGACACAATAGGCCCGCCCGGAGAAGTGCATGAACCATCCCAGCCTGGAGAAACCTCTGGGAAAACATGCCACATGGCGGGGCACTCTTGGCCCTGCCCTTGAGAGCCAGAAAGGTCCGGATCGGTGGAGGAGCAGCTGATGAACAAGGACTCAGAGAACGTGAGAGTACCGACTCCCGGTGACTCAGAGGTTGAGCTGACTGGGGACGCGGGAGCCACTCGGAAGCTGGAAACCAGGAGGACCTTGCGCAATACCCGGGGAGATGCCCTGGAGGCCATTCTTACCCTAACTGCACAGGTTGCAGTGGAGGAGCAAGTGGAGTTTCAGAGCAGTCTGCACCAAGAATTCATGGACTACATGGGTGCCCAATATTCAGATTCTGTAGAACCACCTTAATGGAGAAGATACATGTCTAGGCTACCTGCCTGGGACACTTCACACCTGATGGTGCTGAGACTGACTAGCAGGCCGAGGACTTCATCCACATGTTCCTGTCACCTGTGTTGATGGTTGGGGAGAGGACACTAAGTGGTTGTGGGATCCCAATGTGCTGGGAGGCTAGAGAGACCACTCCTCTGCTTTCTTAGACAAGAGGCATTGATAAGGCATACTTCCCTGGATCCCAGTGCAGTAGAGGGACACACTATTCTGAAAGATAAGTTTATTGCTCAGTCAGCCCCAGATAGTAGAAAGAAGCTACAAAAAATGGCTTTTGTCCCAGATAGCTCACTTGAGATGTTAGTAAGAATTGCCTCCTTGGTATTTTATAGCCATGAGGAGGAGGAGGCCAAGGAGAGAAAACAAAGAGACCGAGAAAAAATAGCTGCCTTTGTTGCAGCACTAAGAGAAACAGACCCTAAGTCTGATTCTCGGGGCCCCAAGAAGAACTGGTCAACTACATTCATTTGCTACTGCTGTCAAAAGCCAGGCCACCTCAAGAGGAACTGCCCTGAGAAGACCTCTGGACCATGCCCTGACTGTAAAGGTGACCACTAGAGGTCGGACAACCCTCTGAAGCGAAGGCCCCAGAGCTCAGACCCCTCCTACCAGCTGGTCCAACAGGAATGAAGGGGCCCAGGGCATACTCTGCCTTCTCCCTCTGGCCAGACCGTTATCTTCAAGGAGGAGCCTCATGTAATCATGACTATAGAGGAAAAAGTATACAGCCTGTTGCTAAACAGGTGCAAGTCTCTCGGTGCTTCTTGTCAATCCTGGCCTTCTTTCCAGCCTTCACATCTCAGTGAAAGGAGTCACTGATGAGAAGGTAATCCACTATTTCTCACAACCCTTAGGCTGTAACTACCTGTTAGATCTTTCTTGCATATCTTTGTTTTCCTGAGAAACCACTTTGAAGATACCAACATGTATTACAGCAGCTATTGATAATTTCCTACCAAAAAAAAAAAAAAAAAAAGAAGAAGAAGAAGAAAGAAATGTAGTGGCTCAAGGGTCATTTAAAATCCGTTAGGAAAAAAGTCCTTTAGACTTATGTGCGTTTGTGCTCTTTCCAGTATTTATCCCAGAAAAATGTAAAATATATTCATAGCAATAAATGCTGAGGAATACAACTGTGGGCTTGTACATCAGTGGCCTGTCCAGTTTATGAAGATGCTGATGAGCTGTTCCTGCTGTGTCTGCACTATGTTACCTTCCCACTAGCATATGGGAGTGTAACCAGTATCTATATTATTACTCTTTTATCCTAGCCACTCTGATAGGTGTTTGATACTTCACTGTGGTTTGAACTTGCCTTTCCTTAATGGTGAATGATACATAGCATTTTTCATGTGTTTTTCTTCAATCTGTATATGTGTTTTTCAGTGAAATGTCTCTTTATTGTTTTGCCAATCTTCTAATTGGATTTTCTCATTTTTTTCTGTGAAAACTTGGGAGTTTTTATACTATCTAAACATCAGTGCACTGATGGATGTGTGCTTTGCACAGCTTTCCCCAGACTTTGCATGTCATTTCATACTGTTATAAGGCTCTTAGAGCAACTTTTAGATTTCAATGTATTTTCCTTTTAAGAATTGTGTGTTTGGGGACAAATCTAAGAACTCTTTACATCATCCTCAATTCTGAAGATCCTTTCCTAATTTTCTAAAAGTTTTATGCTTTCATATTTTATATTTATATATGTGATCTATTTTGAGTTAACTTTTACATACTGTATGACACGTCAATTATTTTAGCATATAGATGTCCACTTTCTCTATCACCACTTGTTTTAATGTTTTTTTCCTTCATTGAATAACTTAGAGAGAGCCTATCTTAAAAATATATATATATAAAAGGATCTGGGAATGTAGCTTAATGCAAATGCCCTCAGTTCAATCCCTAATATCACAGCAATTTCTAAAAAAATCATTAATCATACACTATAAAGAAAAAATTTTATTGCATGTAAGTTGTACCTCAACAATTCTGACAAAAGATGTCTTAGATTTTTAGGGGAAGATGCCCAAAACAGTATAGCTAGGTCAAATGAAATTTCTATTTTTAGTTTTTTGATGAATCTTTAAACAATTTTAAAAGTATTTGTAGAGAAGAGGCCGCGACCAGGGAGACAACGCCAGAGTTGCCACCAGAGAGGAGTCCCCAGCAGCCACCAAACGGCCTGCCCACCCACTGACCCGTCCTCCTGCCCCATTCACAAGGCAGCCTGCTTCTGCAAAGTAGTAGGATCCAAGGGACTATGTCTTCATTGAATTTTGTGCTGAAGACAGTAAACATGTTAATGTAAATTTTGAAAAATCCAAACTTGCTTTCAGTTGTCTTGGAGGAAGTGATAATTTTAAACATTTAAATAAAATTGATCTTTTTCACTGTATTGATCCAAGTGATTCCAAGCATAAAAGAATAGACATCAGTTTTATGTTGTTTACGAAAAGGAGGATCTGGCCAGTCATGGCCTAGGTTAACAAAAGAAAGTGATGCAGGAAGATAGAAACTTCCAACCTGAACGATATCTGAGATGAGTTCTTGTTCTCTAAAACCGAAGAATGAATTTTAGGAACAACGGAGGTTAAGAGCAGAATGTATTTATTGTGGGAAAGAAAGCTTCTGTCCGAGGGAGGGACAGAAGGGGTCCTGAGTGTGTTGCCTAGGGACCTTGCCCTTCCCAGGGACTTTATAGAGCAAAACCCCGAGGTGAGGAGGGTCCAAGATAGAGGGAAAATGGGAAATTACAAGGTGGGTGTGAGGTGGGACAAAACCATGGTCAGCCAATACGATTACAAGTGTAACAGTTCAGGTAAAACTGAGTAAACTGGGATCAGATGGGGAAGCGAGTCACATAGCAAGCGGGCATGAATAAAGAACAGGGGCTTTTCCTGTAAGGGGTTGGGCTAGTGACTCTTTCTGGCTTTCTGAAGGTGGTTGTTACCTATTTAGAATATCAATCCCTGATGTTCGCACCTAGGGAGGGATGTGGGTGCATTTGTTTAGTCCTTTGTCTTGAGGTCTGGCCCACACAGATATCTTGTCTTTCATGTTGGCTCCTTCGGGGGCCTGGCCCTGTCTGATTGCCTATAATATTTCTAACTCAGCTGCCTGTAACAAAAGGACTTAGTGTGGACTTCAATAATCGGAAAAGACTGGGAGGATGATTCTGATGAAGACATGCCTAATTTTGATCTTTTCTCTGCGATGATGAACAACATGGATGGTGATGAGGATGTAGATTTACCAGAAGTAGATGGAGCAGATGATGATTCACAAGATAGTGATGATGAAAAAAATGCCAGATCTGGAGTAAGCAAATGTTATCACCTGAACTTTGAAAAAGAAAATAACTTCTCTGCAAGATTTCATAATTGAGAATTCCTGAGTTGATAGCTTTAGAGGCAGATGCCATATTTGCCTCCTTTAACCCATTTTTCCAACCTGTTTTTTGTTTGTTTTGTTTTTGTCTTTCTTTAAGGCTTCACTAAGGGTTGATAATGTACCATTGTATGGGGCAACTTCAAGTCACCTGAGAGATTATCCTTAGCGTGAACATTTACCAGACTTTCAGGAGCTGCTGAGGTTCTAGACAATTGATATAGCAATTGTGATTTAAAAATTTCACCTAGGTCTCTCACTTTTGTTTTCTTTTGTTATGTTTGAGTTTGTAATGAATGCCATTCTTTCTAAAATGGAATTTCAGTGTTGTTTCTATTTGCATTTCTCTAATGGGCAAAGATACTGTACATCCTGTCATGTGTTTATTGGCCATTTGTGTTTCTTCTTTTAAGAAGTGTCTATTCATTTTGACTGCCCTTTTCTCTTTAGGTTTTTTCTTTTTTTTTTTTTTTTTTTTTCTGGTACCAGGAATCGAACTCACGGCCTCATGCTTGCCAGGCATGTGCTGTGCCACTGAGCTAAATCCCCAGCCCCTTGACTGCCCATTTTTTATTGGCTCTTTTATTTTAGGGGGTCTAACTTTTTTGACTTCTCTGTATATTCTTGACATTGGTTTTCTATCTGAGGAGTAGCTGGCAAAGATTTTTTTCCCATTCTGTAGGTTATCTCTTCACTCTATTGGTTGTTTTCTTTGCCATGTGGAAGCCTTTTAATTTGTTATGATTGTAATTGTTGATTCTTTATATTGTTTTTTGTGCAATTGGGGTTCTTCCAGAAAGTTCTTACCTATGCCACTGTCTTCCAGAGTTTTACCAATTTTATCTTGCAGCAGATTTAGTGCTTCTGTTTTAATATCTAGGTCTTTGATTCACCTCTATATGATTATAGTACAGGGCAAGGGACGTGGGTCTAGGGTCCCTCTTCTGCATGTGGATAATCAGTTTTCTGAGCACCGTTTGTTAAAAGAGGCTGCCTTTTCTCCAGTGTGTAATTTTGGCTCCTTTGTTAAAAAAATCAGTGACTGAGGATGTCTGGGATTGTTTTATCATTTTCAGTGTTAATTTATTGGTTAATATATCTATCTTTGTGCCAGTATCGTGTTGGTTTTCTTTTTTAATCACTGTGGCTTTGTAATATAAATTGAAATCTGGGGTTGTGATGACTCATGCTTTGCCCAGGATTGCTTTGGCTATTCTGGGTCTCTTCTGATTCCATATGAATTTTAAGAGTTTTTTTTTGTATTGCTGTGAAGAATATTGCCAGGTTTTATTATGTAGTTACAACAAATTTAAATTTGCTTCTCCATGTTATGATTATGAAAGCACCTTACCTCTAGAACCTACTAACAATAGGGATAAATTACATAAACTTTGTATAATTTACAAGTTTTAAAAAATCTCATTTCTATGGTTATTTCACTATTTATTTTAAAAATACATGCATGACGAGCATTTGTTTTTATTTTTAGAGTCTTTGTGCATATGAAGTATCTCTTCATATTATTACCCATATTTCTATTGGTGGTATTTATCTTCTATTGAGTTGTAGTAGCTCCATGTAGGTTTTTAAATGGCACTCTATAATTTTAAGATGTCATTCTGTCTTCAAGTGTTTTGGCCAATATTTTGTTTTTAACTTTCCTAGGGAGTTCTCAAGGAAGTGTTTCTTATTTTACAGTTAAATTTATTCTTTTTCTCTTTATAGAATCCTGGTTTTATATCACCCAAAGAATGAGCATCCCTCCTCCAAAATAATGTGTAATAATCTGTTTTCTTCTACTACCCATGGAATCACATTTATTATCATGGGATATTTTGTTTCATATAGAATTTATTTTGGTATAAATTGTCTGAATATGGTTTACTGGAGAATCTTTTATCCACTCACCCTGCATTTGTCACATACTAAATTCCCATATTTACTGGCTTTATTTATGAATTGTATCCTGTTCCCTTAACCTTTCTGTTTGTGTGTGGTATTATGTGGACAACATTCACAATCTTGTCCTGAAAAGGAGGGTGCACCTACTTATCTTCTGCTCACATCTTATTATGACAAAAAAAATCTCACAGATTAGTATTTTAATAAACTCAAAACAAAACATCAGCTTTTCAAATCCACTAATTTTTACTATTGAGTGTTATATATATATATATATATATATATATATATATATATATATATATTTTTTTTTTTTTTTTTTTTTTTTTTTGCCGGGTACCGGGAATTGAACTCATGACCTTGCGCTTGCCAGGCAGGCACTTTTGCCGCTGAGCTAAATCCCCGGCCCCTTGTAAAAATGTTTTCCATGACTTCTCCAGCACAATCTCAACCTGAAACCCTTAGTGAAGTTTGTGTCAATATTTCAGGTGAGTTATTTCTATGAAACATTTAGCTAGATTACATTTTGAAATCCAATTTGACAATCTTTGAATTTCAAAAATATCAGTTTAGTCAGTTTTCATTCATCATGATCATTCATATATTTGGACTCACTTGTACCATACAAAGTTTTCTGTTTTCTGAGCTTTTGATTTCTTTTTCCTCCTACATTTCTCTATAGCTTGGGTTTTCTTCATCCATGTTTTCCTCCTTTATTGATTTAGAAGTCGCAGGTTTAATTGGCTGAAATACTAAAAGTAGTTACTATCTATTCTGTCTTAATGATGTAAGAGCTCCATTACAAGCCCTGGCCACTTACCCATCCCATGTTATTTTGTTTGTTTCTTAGCTTCACCTTGTTTTTTTAACAGTTCCACAATAGTGACTCCCCATTATTTTTTTTATATAATCCATCACTTTTTAGCTTTCTTCACATTGTCTTATCCATATTATTCTTATACCCCCATCTTACTGTAGATTAAATTTCTTGTAAACTTCCTCCTAAAGTAAATCCTTTTCTAAATCTCTTCTCATGGATTTCAGAGCAATAAATACTAAGTTCATTGTTTTCTTAGATGGGGCCTTTCTTATCCTACTCTTCAAAACAATTTATGTTAGTATAGATTTATAGGCTGAGAATTATTTTCCTTCAACATTCAAAAATTATTATTTTATCATCTGAAAACTATCAGTATAACAAGTCTACAGTTAGTCAGTTGAATTTTCTCTCATTATAAACAGTCTTTTTTATTTGATGTTTTCTAAAATTTTTGTGTTGTTTGGTGTTCTGTACTTTGATGACAATGTGTTCACCTCTGCATTTTTTTTTACCAGTGATAGATTTATTTTATTTTTCTTGTGTAAGAACCTTATGTTGTAGCTACTGCTAGAGCTTGAGTCCTCTGGACAGAGACTCTGGTGTGGGTTTTCATCTTGTGAAAACCCACCTCTGCATTTTATTTGACCTACCCAGCAAGTGACTTGGTGTTTCCTCAGTGTGCAGATTCAGTTCTTTTCTTCAATTCCAGAAAATTTACAGTTACATATTCCTCAAATATTGCAGCTTTTTTGTTTTTTCTTTCTAGAACTGTTTTGTGATGTATATTTCACCTGCTCATAATGGCCTCCATATCTTAGAGTCTCTCTGTTGTGTTTTCTGATTCTGTTATGGTTTACATCTAAAATGTCTTCCAAAAGCCTGATGTGTTTAAAAATTGGATCATGGTGCTATACTCATCACTGAATTAATTCATTGATGAGTTCATAGCTGAATGAGTTGTTAGATAAAGCCTGGTTGAAAGAGGTGGGTCAGTGTGGGAATTGCCTGGAAAGGTGTATTCTTTACCCAAACTCTGTCTCTCTCTCTCTTTCTCCCTCTGTCTCTCTCTCTGTCTCTCTCTCTCACTCTCTGTGTCCCCCCAGCCTCCCTGCATGTCACTGGTTGAGCAGCTTTCCACTGAAAGACCTTTCTACCATGTCATTGCTGCCATGGAGCAAGTCAATCATAGACTAAACCCTCTGAAACTATTAGACAAAATAAACTTCTCCTTTAAATTGAAGGAGTTAGGTATTCTGTCCCAGTAATGGGAAAGATACTAATACAGAAAATTGGTACCATAAAAGCAGGGTCATTCTTATGACTATATGTGATCATATGGTTCAGAAAGCTTTAGAACTGCATTACAGGAGGAGTGGGGGTAAGTTTGGAGAATCAGGCTGAAGAAAACTAGAATGTTAAAAGCAGAGTTTGATGGACAATTCTTTTTGCAGCTCAGAAGAGCTGTTACATTCTGGCAAAGAACTTATCTAAATTGTACCCATGTTCCAAGACATTGTGTGAGGTTGAATTTAAAGGCAGTGAACTAATTAGTCTGGCAGAGGAAACTTTAAGGCAGCTTAGTGTGCAGGCTGTGTCAAGGCTATGGCTGGCTACATTCGGCCAAATCTACAGTGAAAATCAGAGCAAAAAAACAGTGCCCAGAGATGTGAAAATGTAGAGTTTGGCCAGAACATAAGCATTTGTAAAGCTGAAGGCAAGGAGAGTATGGTTGCTGAAAAGATTAATGCCATTATACAGAAGACAAGCTCAGGAAAAAAATAAGGAAAAAGGCAAAATGAAGACTGGAAAGAACAGAGTCTCTCCAGGATGTGGAATTCTGACACCCAGAAAACAACAGCTGAGTAAAGAGAAAGGAAAGAATTTGCAGAGAATTTGAATTCTCTAGAATTTGCAGAGAAACTGAAGACAACACAGAAAAAATGAAGTCTGCGATGGAGACCACTATGTAGCAGCTCTGAGCAGGATTTGGTATTAACCAACTGGTTTTCCATGCTTACTTGTGAGTCACTGGTCCCTACTGAGGACTGTAATGGTGGGTGAAGACAGGAGGCCTCAAAGGACAGGACAAGGCCACAGCTGAGGACTTTTGGCTCCAACTCCAATTAACTAAAAGGAGGCTGTAGCTGCAGGCATCTCACTCCTGCAGTGAAGGCCTTCCTGGAGTTAACTTAGTTCTCTTAAATTACCATAAGTAGTACTTGGAGAATTCCTTAAGGATATTCCCACATCCTGCCCAGATTCCTGCATTTTCTTCAGTATCCCCCTTCTTTATTTTTTTTATTTTAAAAATAAAAGAATGAAAATATATTAGCAGATATACAGACATTGCATAATAACACAAAAAGATACAAGCAATACCTATTTTCAGACAAGGTGATAGAAGATTAACAATGGGGGTTGTATTACATATAGATATGTTCAAATTGGTTACTCAGATAAACAAATATAGGCATGTGAGATTGATCAAACAATTAAACGTTAACTGTTCCTTTCAATAAAGTATTAGAAATCAGTAATACAACTTTCTTAGCTATCCTGTGTATACCTATATAGACATTTTTCCTTTCTTTCTTTTTTCTTTTCCCTCACTGTAGTTGTTTCTTTGAGCAGTTTCTTTCCCTTTCATAATATCTATTGTATGTTTTAGATTTCATTCACTCTTTCAGGTTCTTACTCTAGGGAGACAATACAATGTTTACATATGCGGATCTGATTTATTTCACTTATGAGTATGGTCTCTAGTTCTGACCATTCACCTATAAAAGGCCCCAGTTTATCTTTATTTATAGCTGAGTAATAGTCCATTATATAAAAATATCACAACTTTTTCATCCATGCCTCAGTTGATGGGGATTTGTGTTGTTTCCAAGATTTAGCTATGACAAATGGTGCTGCTATAAACATGGGTGCACATGTATTGCTGTGGTATGATGTTTTTAGTTCTTCTGGAAAAATACCCAGAAGGGAAATAGCTGGATTGAATGGGCCCTGTAATCCGAGTTTACTGAGGAATCTCGAAACTGATTTCCATATTGGTTTCACCAGTCTACACTCCCACCAACAGTGGAGAAGATTCCTTTCTCCCCACAGCCCCTCCAGCATCTGTTATTGTTTGATATTTTGATGATAGCCATTCTTTCTGGGGTGAGATGGAATTTCATCAGTGTTGTTTTAATTGGCGTTTCTCAAATGACTGATGATGTTGAACATTTTTTCACATATTTATTTGCCATTTGTATTTCTTTATCTGAGAAGTGTGAATTCATCTCAGATGCCCATTTTTGGATTGGGTCTTTGAATTGAGGGGCTGATTTTTAAAAATTCTTTATATGTCCTAGACAGAAGTCCTTTGTCCAAGGGACAGCTGGAAAATTTTTTTTCCCAGTTTGTGGGTTTCCTTTTTACTCTGCTTGTGATTTCTTTAGATGTGCAAAAACTTTTCAATAAGATAAGATTCCACTGTTGACCATTTCAAGTATTTCCTGTGCAGTTTGGTTTCTGTTCATGAACTCTCTACCTACCCCTATGTCTTCAAGATTTTTTACTTACTTTTTCTTCCAGTAGATTTAGTGTTTCTGTTTTAATATTTATATCTGTAACCCATTTTGACTTGAGTTTGGTACATTGTGATAGACGTGGGTCCTAGTTTTAGTCTTTGGCATGTGGAAAGCCAGTTTTTCCAGCACCATTTATTAAAGAGGCTTTCTTCTAGTGAACTTGTTTGGCCTCTTTGTAAAAGATCAGGTAGCCTGAGTTTGTGGTTGTGGCTGCTTCTTCCAGTATGTTCCACTGATCCTCAAGTCTGTTTTTTAGCCAGTACAATGTTGATTTTATTACAGTAGCTTTGAAGTATAATTTCAAGTCAGGGATTATGACACCATCTGACTTGTCATTGTTGCCCAGGATTGCTTTTGCTATTCTGAGTCTTGTGGTTTCAGATGAATTTTAGGAATATTTTCTCTAGATCTGTGAGGTATGCTAATGGTATTTTAATCAGAATTCCATTGAATCTGAACAATAATTTTGGAAGTATGGCCATTTTCACAATGTTGGTTCTTCCTATCCATGAGCAAGGAATATCTTTTCATTTTCTGAAATCCTCTTTGATCTCTGTTTTCAGAGTACTGTAGTTTTCACTGTATATATCTGTTACTTCTTTTATTAGATTGATTCTTACATATGTCAATTTTTTGGATGCTATGGTGAAAGATATGATTTTATTATTTCTTTCTCAGTGGGCTTGTTGTTTGTGTATAGGAATACTATTGATTTTTGAGTGTTGATGTTGTATCCAGGTACACTACTAAATTTGTTGATTAATTCTAGGAGTCTTTTGGTGCAGTTTTGGGGTCTTCCATGTAGAGTATCATGTCATCTGCAAATAGTGATAATTTCACTTCTTTCTCTCCTACCCTTATTCCTTTTATTTCTCTGTCTTGTCTAATTGCTCTGACTAACGCTTCCAAAACTATGTTGAATAGGAGGGGTGACAATAGATATTCTTGTCTTGTTCCTGATTTTAAAGTGAAAGCTTTCAGTTTTTGTCCATTTAGTATGATGTTGGCTGTTGATTTGTCATAGATAGCTTTTATCAGAGTGAGCTAACGACCATCTATTCCTATTTTCTGTAGGGTTTTTATCATGAATGAGTGCTGGACTTTGGCAAAAGCTTTTTCTGCATCTATTGAGATAATCATGTGGTTTTTGTCTTTGGCTCTATTGATATGGTGTATAACATTTATTGCTTTGCATATATTGAACTATCCCTGCATTCCTAGGATGAATCCCACTTGGTGATGGTGTATAATCCTCTTGATGATTTGCTGCATTCTGTTTGCTAGTAGTTTATTGAGTATCTTTGCATCTATGTTCACTAGAGAGATTGGTCTGTAGTTCTCTTTCTTGGCTGGGTCTTTCTCAGGGTTTTTTTTTTTTTTTATTTTAAGGATAAAAGGAGGGAAACATTAACAGACATACAACATTTTACAACATATCACAAGCACAATACAGACAATACAGAGTTCCA
>NW_004955450.1:17675227-17727626 GCF_000276665.1 Chinchilla lanigera | reverse complement strand
TAGAATTCAGCTGTGAATCCATCAAGACCTGGGATTTTCTTTGTCAGTAAGTTTTTAATCACATTTTAAAACTCATTAATTGATATTTGTATGTATCTAGGAATCTGTGCATTTCTTCTGAGTTTCCTATCTTATGGGAGTAAAGATTTTCAAAGTAGGTATTGATGATCTTTTGAATTTCTATAGGATCTATAGTGATTTTATCCTTTTCATTCCTTACTGCATGAATTTTTTTCTTTTCTTTTTTTGATAAGATTGGCTCGGGGTTTATCAATTTTATGTATTCTTTCAAAGGACCAACTCTTTGATTCATTAATTCTTTGTAGTATTTTCTTCATCTTAATTACATTAATTCTTGCCCCTGATCTTTATAATTTCCTTCCTTCTTTGGGCTTTGGTCTTGACTTCTTCTTTTTCTAAAAGTTTGAGGTGCAGCATTAGGCTATTTATTTGTTCTCTTTCTGTTTTTCTGATGTGTGAGTTCAATGCTATAAATTTTCCTCTGAGGACTGCTTTCAGTGCATGCCACAGATTCTGGTAAGTTGTATTTATGTTTTCATTTGTTTGTAGGTATTGTTTAATTTCTTATTCAATTTCTTCTGTAACCCATTGGTTTTTAATTTTCATGTGTTTATGGAGTTTTTGGAGTTCCTTTTGTCATTAATTTCTGATTTCATTGCACTATGGTCTGATAGTATGCATGGGATAATTTCAATTCTTTTGCATTTAGTTAAGCATGCTGTATGGGCTAGAATGTGGTCTATTTTGGAGAACATCCCATGTGTAGCTGAGAAGAATCTGTATTCTGACATTGTGGGGTGGAACACTCCGTATACATCCACTAAATCCATTTGTTCACAGACTTGGTTCAGCTCTGTTATTTCCTTGCTGATTTTTTGTCCAGTTGACCTATCTCTTTGTATCAAAGGGGTGTTTAGATCCCCTATTACAATATTGTTATGAATTATTTGGTTGTTCATGTCTCTTAAGATTTGTCTTATATAGTTGGGTGCTCCCATATTTGGTGCATACATATTTATGATTGCTATCTCTTCCTCTTGCAGATTTTCCCTAACAAGTATGTAGTGACCTTCTTTATCTCTTTTGATTGTTCTTGGTTTGAAATTTACCTTGTCTACAAACAGAATAGCTACCCCTGCTCTTTTTGGGGTTCCTGTTGCATGGAGAATTGTTTTCCCTCGACTTTCAGTCTATGAATTTCCTTTTGACCTAAATGCGTTTCCTGTATACAGCATATTTTTAGATTTTGTTTCTTGATCCACTCTGCCAGTCTGTTTCTTTTGATTGGTGAATTGAGGTTATTTACATTAACAGTTATAACAGATATGTGTTACTTATCTTTGGCATGCTATCTACTTGCTATTGGTTTCTTACTTTTTCTCTCTGTTTAATTGCTTGCTCTGCTTGGTGGTTCCTTTCTATTGTTATTCTTGAAATTGTAGTCACTTTTATCTGTTTCTAGAATATCTTTTAGGACTCTTTGTAGTGTTGGTTTAGTGCCCATGAAGTTCTTCAGCTGTTCTTTGTCATGGAAATATTTTATTTCTCCATAAAATTTGAAGGATAGTTTTGCAGGATACATCAATCTTGGTTGGAAGCTGTTTTGTCTTAGGACCTGGAATACTTCACTCCAAGCTCTTCTCGATTGGATTTTTTGTGTTGTGAAAGCACCTTTATAGGTGATCTGTTTCTTTTCTCTAATGGCTTTTAATATTGTTCTTTTGCTGGATATCTGGGATTTTGATTACTATATGTCTGGGTGTAGTTTTATTTTGGTTATGAATAGTTGGAATTATATTTGTCTTACATTATTTCTGTTTGCCTCGTCTTGCAGGTATTGTATTGATTTTTCCTGGTTCCTTGTTAATTTTAAGTGATCCTTCCTTTCATGATTGTTAGCTGCCATGCTGTCTTTGAGATCTGAAATCCCATCTTTGGCTTCATTCAAGAGGTTTTGCCAACTTTCCATGGAAGTTTTGATTTCCTGGATATCTCTTTGAATCTGTTCCATACATTCTAGTTCACTTCTATATTGTTCATTTAACATTTCCATCAGTTTCCTGTGCTCATCTATTTTTTTTATATGTCTTCTTTAGATGTGCTGAGCAATTCTTTCATTATTGTTGTCATTTCATTTTTTACCTGAGAGATTATTTCTGATCTAATTTCTTCTATGGCCTGGTGGAGTTGTTTCTTTACTTCCATTGCAATCATTTCAGTGATTTCAGGTGTGTGATTACCAAGTTCTCCTATGTGCATGTCTCCTGGACTTGTTCTGGGTGGTGTGGCGTTCTGAGATTGCATTTTGGTGTTTCATCTTGTCATTTTTGATACTGTAGGGAGAGTGCCCAGTCGCACTCTTCTCTGGCAGCTCACTAAAGTTCCCTAGCATCCCTAGTTTTCCTGGGGGGTCAGACTTGCCCCTCAGCGGCCACAGTGATGGGTTGCTCAGTCTGGAGTAACCAGGCAGTTGGTGGAGTGTACCCAGTTCTCCCAGGTCTCAGCTGCTAACTGCAATGGCAGCTGATTGTAGACTGCCTTGCCCAGTAACCCTAGGCAGCTGAAGGCACACACAGGACCCACATGTGGACTGCAATGGTGGCATGATTACAGGGCATCTGGTCCAGCATCCTCAGGCAGCTCAGGGTGCACACAGGGCCCAGACATGAACTGCAGTGTCAGCGGATCATGGGCCACCTGGTCCAGTGTCCCCAGGCAGCTGAAGGCATACACAGGGCCCAGATGTGAACTGCAATTGTGGCAGAATCACAGGCCCCCTGGTGTATTGTCCCCAGGAAGTTGACGGAGTGTACCTGGCTCTCTCAGAGCTCAGCCACAAACTGTGATGGCAGTGGATCACAGACCACCTGGTCCAGTGTCCTAAGGCAGCTCAGGGTGTGTGCAGGGCCCCCTCTTTTATTTGAAAACCTAATAGATATGGGCAGCCCAGGAAAGTCTGGGTCTTAACTCAGAGAATCTTAAATACTGTAAGAGAGATAGACCCTCTGGAGCCCTAAAATCGTTTCAATTGTCTCACTTACTTTAGCCTTCACTATCTACTCATTTGGGAGATTGCAGGCCTGATCAGTCTGCAATAATTAAGGGTTATTAACCCGATAGTCTGAAATGCTAACCCCAGCTTTAAGGGAGGGGGACCTGTCTCCACAACTACAACCTCTTTCTGGCAAACCCAGAAAGAGTCTGCAGCCCCAGGAAGAAAGAAGAGACTGGTAGGTGTGGTCCCCAGAAAAGCACACAGTTATAATTTGGAAGTACAGTGTTGGACGTTATTCTGGAAATATTGTAGGTTTAAGAGATAGAAGAGACCAAATGGCAAACAATGGGATTTTATTTTTAGATGTACATGGGCTCATCTGATAAACCTAAAATGGCTGAGCAAAGGACAAAAGACAGGTTCCAGCTTTCGTACATTTGGTCAAGGGAGCTGATTTTTGGCGTAGAACTTGTGGGCAGGCAGAAAGAGAGGCAGGCAGTTTGTCAAGCTATGACAGTTTTGTATCTTGGTGGCCCTGCTAAGACATAACAGAATGTTATGGGAACAGGAGGTTATAAAATTTCACTTACAGGGACAAAAGTTACTGCTTCAAAGTAACTTCTTCCACATGGCAGGCTGGAGTTTGAGAAGAAACCTATTGCAGTACCCACCACATTTGGAATGATGAGTCAGGAACCAGATAGAGAAGGTTTTAATTGTTTAAGACTGAGCTACTTCAGGAAACAGAAATCACACAACAATTACATTTTCAGGTTTCAGGGTCACCCTTGTGCAGTGACTGGGTGGGAAATGGCCAAAAGAGACAGTCACAAAGAGGAAGTGCACTAGTCCTTCATCCCCCTGAGAAGTTTAATTAGTGGTCAACTCAGGCCAAGAAGGATGTAGTGGTCCAGTAGCATGTAGTTTTCTGAGGAGACTGGGTCTAAAAGTGCTGGCATTAGTCCAGTGGATTGGTCCTCTCCACCTTACCCACCACTGCCTATGTCCAGTACAGAGCTCAGGAGTCTGTTTTCTTTCCCCAACTGCCAATTTGGTCAGAGATATACCACAGCTAGGATAGGTGTATGAGCAGAGTGGGGTGTATGAGCAGAGTGGCCTCTGGACAAAGGTGACACCTCACAAGCCCACATGTCATAAATCCAGGTGGAGACAGTAGCAACGTGGGGCATTCAGAGAGACACAGACCCTAAGAATGACTGAAGTGAATGCAGTCCCAGTGTAGAAACAACACCACGGATTGACCCTGCCCTGCAGGAAAGGCAAGGGAAGATTCAACATACATGTGCGCACACACACACACACACACACACACACATACACACAAACTTTGCACCAAATATTGACACATCTGACCTCATAAAACAAATACTTGACATAGAAGGACAGATAGACATCAACACAATCATAATGGAGGACTTCAACACTCTGCTGTCATGATTAGACAGGCTAACCAGACAAAAAATTAACAAAGAAATATCAGAGTCAAATCAAACCACTTATGAACTTAACAGATATCTAGAGTGTTTCATCCAGAAGCAATAGAGTACAAATTTTTCTCAGCAGCACTCAGAACTTTTTCCAAATGGACCATATGTTAGGCCATAAAGCATACCCAAATAAATACAAATTAATTGAGAAAAAAAATCCCTGCATACTATTGGATCATAGTGCAATGAAACTAAAAACAATCAGAGAAATTACAGAAACACATAGGGATTAAACAAACCTTACTGAATAATCAATAGATCACAGAATAAGTCAGGGAAGAAATAGGAACTTCCTAGAAATAGATGACAATGGAAGCACAACATGCCAAAGCCGACGAGACACAATGACAGCAGTCCTCGGAGGCTTACTGCTGCGCAAGTACATTCTAAAAGTACATGGCACGTCCCAACAACATGAAGCATCTCAAATCCAGGAAAAACAAGAGCAATCCAAATCTGAAAATAGGATAAGGAAGAAAATTATAAAAATCAGAGCACAATTAATAAAATTGACACTATAAAATGCAAAGGCTCAAGGAGTTGATTCTCCAAAGGGATAAACAAAATAGATAAATCCTTAGGCAAACTTATCAAAAACAGAAAGAAAAAAAAATTCCATGCAATTAGAAATGAAAAGCATGAAATCATAACTAACACTGCAAAATCCAGAGAATTATAAGGAACATCAAAAACTTATGTTCCAATAAATTGGGGAATCCAGAAGAAATGGAGAAATTCCTAGACACATGTGAATTACCACAATTCAAATGAGGATATGTAAAAACTCTGAATAGACCAATAATGGGCAATAAAATAGAGGCAATAATAAAATTTCTACCAACAAGGAAAAGCCTGGGACCCAATGGATTCACCGCAGAATTCCACCAGAACTTCAGGGAAGACTTACTGCCAGTACTCCCCAACCTCTGCAGAGAAACTTTAGGGGAATGAGTGCTGCCAAACCCATGTCTGGGAGCTGACATTATCGTGACACCAAACTACACAAGGGTTTAACAAAAGAGAAGGCGAGAGACGTAGAGAGAGAGGGAGAGGGAACTACAGACCAATTTCCTTATTGAACTTTGCGATGGTTGATTCATGGTGTCAACTTGAGTAAGAGAACCTTAACTAAATCAGCTCAGTAATTCCACACCCTGGAGTGTGGAACACCCACCATAGGGTGGCTTGTTGCCTGGATGGTAAAAGGGGAAATGAGGAAGGATGTATCTGTTTCTGTTTCTTTGGATGCGCTTCAGTCTTCACCTTACTTGGGCATTATCTTCTGGCTTTTAGCACAGATTCTTCAGTTTCTGGCACAGATCTTTCAGCATTTCAGCATAAACTCTTCAGCCTTCCATTCCAGACTCATTGGCCTCCTACTGTGAACTCGCATGGAACACTGCAGTAAGCTCAAGACCTTTAATTGAACCCTTTAGTCTCCAGCATGCAAGCAGACCCTCTGTACTCTTCTTCATCCAACTCTGTGGGTGGCCATTGTAAGCCAATCTTGTAAATTCCTGTATGTTTGTGTGTCTGTATTATATCTCTTTCTCTAGTAAGCACTGATACATAGGTGCAAAAATTCTCAGTCAAATACTTGCAAACAGAATACAACAAATCATTAACAAAATAACGCATCATGACTAAAATGGTTTCATCCAGGATATGCAAGAATGATTGAATATATGTAAACCAATAAATGAAATACATCATATAAAAAGAAGCAAGGACAAAAACCACATGATCAGAAAAAAGTAAGACAAAATTAAAAACTCATTCAAGATTTTAAAAACCCTGACAAAAATAGATATAAAATAACCTTATCTAAAATGGATAAAAATCATTTATGGAAAACAAACTGCCACCATTACTAAGTGGGGAAATATTGAAAGCTTTTCTTCTGAAATCAGAAACAAGACAAGGGTGTCCACTATCACCATTCGTGTTCAATACTATATTCAGAAGTTTAGCCAGAACAACCAAGGAAAAGAACTGTCTTCATTCACAGATCACATGGTCCTTTATATAGAAGAGCCCCCACAACGAAAAACCAAACTAACTCCTAGAATTAATAAAGAAGTGAAGTAAAGTAGCAGGATGCAAAATTAATACAAAACAGTAGCATATCTCTGCTGAAAGATAAAATAGATAAAACTCTTGAAGACATAGGCATAGGTGAAGACTTTCTGTACAGAACCCCAAATTGCACACAAAAAATAACACCAAGAATCAATAAATGAAATCACATACCCTAAGAGGCTTCTGCACACAGAAGGAAATAAACAACAGAGTGAAGAGAGAACCTACAGAATATGAGAACAAATTGCCAGCTATCCCTTGAATAGAGGATATTATCTAAAATATGTAAAGATCACAAAAAACTAGACTCCCCCCCTCAGAAAAAGACCCTGTAAAAAAATGGGCAACTGAGATGAATAGACACTTCTCAGAAAAAACTCAAAAAAGATAATAAATATTTTCATCATCTTTGGCCACTAGAGAAATGTAAGTCAAAATAGTGACATTCCATCTTACTCCAGGAAAAGTGACTACCACCACGAACTCACACAATTTTAAATGCTGATGAGGTTGCAGGGCAAAATAACCCTTCTATACTGACGGTAGGAATGTAAACTAGCACCACTATGGAAATCAGTATGGAGATTCTTCAGAAAACTAAAATTAGAAATTTCATTTCACTCTGATAAACCTCTTTTAGGTATCTCCCCCAAAAGTTCAAGACATTACATTATAATATGTATGCACACCCATATTTATAGCAGCAAAACTCATAACAGTTAAATGGTGGAAGTGGGTTACATGTTCATCAACAGAGTACTAGGTAAAGAAAATGTGGTATTTATACCCAATACAGTACCACTCTGCCAGGTGATGGGTTAACTTGAGTTATTTGTGGCAAGATGGATGCATCTTGAGACCATAATGTTAAGTGAAATAAATCAGACACACAAGTTTAAATATTGTGTTGTTTCTCTTATATGAGAAACCAAAGTATAAATAATTTAAAGAGCAAAATAAAAGATTGATAACAGCAAATAGGGATATAGATCTTTCTAAAGTGGGAAGAGGATCTAGAGACAAAGGTTGTAGGAGGAATGAAAAGGGAAGTAAAGAGAATTAAGATTAGTTATGTACATGTCCCAACACTTCACAGTGAATGTAATCATGTACCACAGCCATGTACTAATAAAATGTCGTATATGTACACAGTGGAGTACTTGATACCACAAAGAATAGATTTGATTCCTTTATAGAAAAATGGACGGTAAGCAAACTAAATCAGACACAGAAGGTTAAATAGTGAATGGTTTCTGTTATATGAGAAAACCAAAGCATAAGTAATTTAAAGAGCAAAACAGAAGAAGATTCAGGAAACAAGGAGGTGGATCTTTTGCAGACGGAAAGGGGATCTTGGGTTGGAGGGAGAGGGGAGGGAGTTGAGGAGGAGACACAAAAAGGACTAAGATGCAATGTGTACATGTACTAATGCTCCACAATGAATGGATTTATTATGCATTGGAAACATGTATTTAAAAAAAGGAAAACGAAGCTAAATCGTTTGCACCGAGGCAATAGGAAAGATGCTTTGAAGGCATCTCAGGAATTGGTCACACCCCACTCATCACAAGCTCAAGGTGTAAAAGGATAAACTCCTTCAAAAGACTTTACTGTGAGGGTCCCAAGGTATCCTGCTCATGCAGGGCTGCCTAGAGAAATGTATCCCCATGTTTAGGTACCCAGGAACTTAGAGAACATTGCAGCTGTGGAAAGGCCATGCTATTGCTCCAGCTGGTGCAGATCCTGCTATCACCCATGCGGTGCTGGTTTTTCAGGCATGCAGAATACAAAACTTGCATGGTCATGGAAGATTTCATGCAGATCTCAAAGGAGGGCCTGGGAAGCCAGGCAAAGTTCCTCTGAGAGGGTGATGTTTTACTCTGTCGGGTAGAGTAAATTCAGATCTTCCATGCCACCCACAGCACTGGTAGAGTGGCCTTAAAGTTTTAATTTCTTGGAAGAGACCACAACCTTTCCCCCTTCTCAGGTAGTTTGCATCTTCCTGAAACTTTGTGGATAAATTTTTTCTGGTGTCCCTATCAAAAATAGCAAGGCTTTGAGAGATCCTGCCTTTATTCAGGGAGTCAGTTCTAATTTCTTATTAGGTTCAAAACTGTATCCCAAAGTTGTTAGCCAAGTCCCCATAAAAATGCTAAAGCTCAGACCCTAATTGTTACACCTAATTAGGTGATGGTGGATTAGGCAATTTGAACCCACTATGATATTGAAGACAACTAAACATCTGCTAGTACAACCACTTTTTGAAAGTGCCTAATTTTAAAAAAAGAAATTGAGAAATTACAGAAGCAAGATCCACAGTAGAGGATAAGGACAGAGATTTGCCTTTGCTCTGGGAACATTTGCTATTCCAGAAAAGGTAGATGGGAAGACAAAGAGACACATATCCTAAATACCATATCATCAGAGCATTTGTTGCCCCAGCTGCTGAGAGTGTGATCAGAAAACAGCCTCTGGTTATTCTGCTTGTCAGGGATTATTTCAGCTGCAGGGAGCCGTCTGGCCACGACTGTATTATATAGCACTGCCTCAGTTCATGAACTTAATTCTTCTCATGATTCTGGTTGCACACCAAATTGAATGAGAACCAAATCAAACTTCCCCATAAGGTCAACATTGAACCTAACCACGGAATTTGATTTCATTCTCATCCAAGGCAGTTTGCAACCAGAATCATGCAAAGAATTAAGTTCATGGGCCAAGGTACTACTACTCTTCCTAGCGTAGACTAAATCAAACAACTGATTGAGATGGATGGATAAAATCCTGATAATTTTGTTCCTCCTTAACATAACACTGATGAGCCATGTCCATCCAGCTGTTATTGGGCCTATATCATAACTTGACCTTTCCATCAGCCCAATCCCACTCCTTCCCCTCCCTTTCACAATAGTTGATTTCAGTGATACTCCCCGCTAAAACAACCTAGCTCTGCAGAATTAGGAAAGGCATTGGTATCATGGATTGGGTTTTCTGTGAAGTGAATAGTGTTGAAGAGTCATTGGAAAATTTAGAGTACAAGATTTAACCAGGGATCAACTATGATCCAGAAAAATCTCACGTCCTAAAAGTTGAGTAGAGTAATTTTGGATAACTGGTATATTGAAGCCCTTGACAACAGCAACTCAGTCCATCCTGAAGCATACCTACAAGTCAAAAGTAAAAAGAACAATGACCCAGTAGGAAAAATGGGCAAAAAGATAGGATTTAACTCTCTCCTGTGTCTTCAGGAAAACACAAATTAAAACTGTAATGAGTAATGTAAAAGTGTAATATACCTTTGGTAATACACAAAGGTAGCCAAAATTTAAGACTAACAATACCAGAGTTAACCAGGATGTGAAGCAGTAAGAGCACACATTTGGAAAGGGAGTATAACTGGTAAAAACAACCTTAAAAATACTTTGGTATTATCCACTAAATTTAAGATATATATGTCCCATGACTTAGCAACTTCAGTGTGTGTATGTTCTTATCCATATGAATCAAAAGAAATATGTAAGGATGTCCATGGCAGCATATACACTGCTGTTCATAGTATTATTATTGATTATAGTAACAAGAAACTAAAAAAGTCCAAATGTATATTGCATAAAATATGTAACTTGCATCCCTTAAATAAACAAACCAATTTTACAATGAAAATTACAAAAAACAATAGCAAGAAATAAAATGTAGATAACAAATACAGCATTATGGATAAGCTAACATAATGTTGAATAAAAGAAACCAGACACCAAATAATATATTTCATATGATTTAGTGCATATGAATTTAAAGCCCAGAAAATCTATATTTTTTAAAAATACACATTTTATGTAGTCAAGTATAAAAGAAAGTCAAGGACATAATTACCATGAAAGGTAGTACTGTAGACCATAAATACCTCATAAAAATGCTATCAGAACTAATAATTCAACAAAATTGCAGGATACAGAACTAGTTGCCTTTTTATACATTAACAATAAAAAAAAGAAACAAAAATTAGGGGCTGGGGATTTAGCTCAGCGGCAAAAGCGCCTGCCTGGCAAGCGCAAGGTTGTGAGTTCGGTTCCCGGTACCGGAGAAAAACCAAAAAAAAAAAAAATTAAAAAAAAAATTTCATTCACATCAAAAAGTATAAAATACTTAGAAATAAATTTCTCGTACACTTTTTTTTTTGGTACTGGGAATTGAACTCAGGACCTTGCACTTGCCAGGCAGGCGCTTGTGCCACTGAGTTATGTCCCTGGCCCTTCTTGTACACTAAAATAAAAAATGTTGCTCAAAGTTATTAAAGAAAACAAATAAATAGAAAGGCATCCCATGTTCATGGATTGGAATGGGTAATGTTTTAAAAATGGCAATATTACTCAAATTTAACCTATAGATTAATTTAATTATCAGTTGGGGAGGCAGGAGGATCACTGCAAGTTTGAGGTCAGCCTGGGCTACAAAATGCGTTTCAAGGCCAGCCTGAAATGCAAAGCAAAACCCTGCCTCAAAAAGATAATACATACATATCAAAATTCTAGGGGTACTTTTGGTAAATATAGAAAAAAATCCATTCAAAAATTTATAATGAATCACAAGGGAGCCTAAATAGTCAAAATAATCTTAAAAATAAAAAATTGGATGTGTCACACTTCCTGATTTCAAACTTATTACTAAACTGCAGCAATCAGAGTAAAAGGGGCATCAATAAAATATTACAGAATAGAGAGTCCAGAGATAAATATTTGTATATATGTTCAAACAATTTTTGATAAATATGCCAAGACCATTCAATGGCGGGATTCTTTTCAGCAAATAGTGCTGGCAAAACGGGATATCAACAGGCAAAAGAATAAAATTTGATCTGTATCTTAACCATGTATAATTACCCCAAAGTAGATCAAATACCTAAACATAAGAGCTAAAGCTATAAAGTTCTTAGAACACATAGAGGAAAAGCTACATTACATTGATTTTGACAATGATTTCTTGGACACAACACCAAGCAAAGACAATAAAAGTAAAAATAGACAAAAAGGACTGTCAAAATTTAAACATTTTGTATATCAAAGGACAAAATCACCTAAGGAAAAAAAAGCAACTACAGAATGGAAGAAAATATTTCAAATCATATATCTGATAAGGGGTTAGTATTGAGGATGTATGAAGAATTCTGATGACTCAACAACTAATTAACTAACTAAAAATGGGCAAAGGATTTGAATAGGCATTTCTTCAAAGACAATATAAAAATGATCAAGAAACATACAAAAAGGTGCTCAACCTCACTAATTATGAAAATGCAAATTAAAACTACAAGATACTACCTCTTATCCATTGGAATGACTACTATTTTTTAAAAAGTAGAAAATAGCAAGTATTTGTGAGGATGTAGAGAAATCAGAACCTTGTGCATAATTCTGGGAAATATAAAAATGGAACAATTGCTCTGGAAAACAGTCTGAGAGTTCCCAAAAAAATTGCAAATGGAATTAACATATGATCCAGCAATTCCATCTCTGGGTATAAACACAAAAGAATTGAAAGAATCTCAAAGAGTTATTTGTATACCTATGTTTATGGAAGTATATTGACAGCAATCCAAAGGGCAAATAGATAAATAAAATGCAATATATAGAGTGAAAGGCCAGGGATATAGCTCAGCAGCACAGTGCCTGCCTGGCAAGCACAAGGTCCTGAGTGTGATTCCCGATACCAAAAAAAAAAAAAAAAAAAAACCCAAACCCAACATATAATGAAATATTATTCATCCTTTAAGAGGTATAAGATTCTGGCACATGCTACAATATGAATGAACCCTGAAGGCATTGGGCTAAGTGAAATAACCAGTCCAAAAAGAGAAACATTTACAGTAGCCAAAATCATAGAGATACATTCTAGTAGAACGTCAGTTCCTGTGAGTTGCAGGCAGGGGTGAATAGATAGGTGTTTAATTAATGTTACAGTGTCTCATTTTTATGAGACGTAAAACTTTCTGGAGATTGCTTGCACAGCAGTGTGAATGTACTTAACTGTACACTTAAAATAGAATGGTGATTTTTATGTTACATATCACAATGTGTATTGCAATTTGTTTTTAAATATCAATACAATAGTTGTCTCTGGCGAGATAGGAAAGAGGTTTAACTAGGAAGAAGTATCTTCATTTATTGTCATGTTACGCCTTTACTACAATTTTATGGAGTCTGTGAGGAAGTGAGACAAAGCATGAAGGTAAACTGTTGTGGAAATCTGTGATTTTTTTATGTTATTATTTTTAAGAGCTAATACCAAAGTACTAATGTGTGCAGGATAGGCTGAAATCAGGAAAGCCTGATGGCAGTAGAAATCTGTAGGTAACTGTTGTAACAGTCAAATTTTAATGCATTCTTGTAAGTTGGACTCCACCTATAGGAGGAGGGGAGATCATTTAGTGCAGACTGGAATTAAGTAAGTGCATCATATGCCCTTTAAGAGTATTAGCAAGTTAGTTATACAGCAAGCATCTCTCAGTCTCTCTCAAGGAAACTCTTCAATTTTCTGTGTTAAATTACCCGGCAGCTACTGTCCCCACCAGTCACGAGAAGACCAGAGAGATGAGCATGGCATTGCACAGGTCCTCCGGGGCAGCCTCACTGCCAGGGTATGGAATGTGGATGCAGCTTCAATAGCACATAGTGTGAAACTGAAGAGTTTTTTTTTTTTACTTACAGATCTTAAAGTTAGGCAGGATGACAATAAGGCAGCAGATAGGCATCCCCCTCCCAGAATCTAATGTACCCACAGTAACCATCTGCACACAGGGCAGAATTTGCCCTCAATAAATTTGGGGTGGGGTTTTAATTTCTAGGAATTACTCTCTATTGGATCCTTCAAACAACTCGCTACAAGAGCAGTTGAGCAGTTTGGGACAGAGCTGGGGTGACAGCAGGACTCTGCAGTGACTTCTTGTCTGTCTCGGTCTCCCATTGCTATGGCAAAGGTGTTTCTCTAAGCAGAGAATAGGGCTACATTTTGTCAATAAGAAACAGAACTCACTCTTAACAGTTTGGCCTTATCTCCTACAATTAATATGAAAAAGAGATAAACAAATCCAAATTCTTTTTTTTGAAATTTGGGATATAGGATAAACATCAAAAATTGAATGATTATGTTTACATGTGAAGTTGCTTTCTTCTGCCAAATGACAAAACAAAATCATGATGATCATTGGGTGTGTTTCAATCCAGACTTTGTGCTTACTTATTCATGAATGTTACGATGATTTTCCCCAACTCATAAAAGGTTTATAAGAATACAAAAGGGAACATACTAAAACATGTTTTAAATATTTAGTAATTGAATGGCAAGTTTTCAAATTATGCTGGAAAATTAAAGTCATTTTTTTTGTTCAGTGTAACAAACCTGCATAAGAAGCTTAGAAGAGACCAAAATCCCTATTTATCTCTTTAGAATCTCCTTCCATTTTGCAAAGTTATAGAAAATGTTTTAGATCAGCATTTAGCAGTCTATGCTGAAATATCACTTGCTCCAGTTTTTCCAGCCCAAGCTTGAGCCCAAATCTATTCTGCCATTCTTTAATCCTGCTTATTGTAACATTTCCTGTTAGTGTGTTGAATAGAGTTCCAAGCTGTAACCAGCATTCTTTTTAGTGTTATAACAGTCCTTCTCCGTGTTTGCTAAAAACCAGTTGTGATGGTTTTTAGCCCACATATGTGGTTCAACGGTATCCATGAGACTGTTTGTGAATGAGATGGACAAATCTGTGAATTAACAGATCAAGTAAAGCACACTGTCATCCCTAACGTGGCTGGCCCTCACTCAATCCATTTAACGAATGAGTAGGACTAAAAATTGAGTAAGAAATTTGTTGATTATAGGAGGACCTGAAGGCCTTTCCATGTTGATGACATACGCAGTGCTTTGTCCGAGAGTGGGGTTTTCTCATGCGGGCTGAAAGCTTTCCCACATTGCTTACCGACATAGTTTCTGTACAATATAAGTTCACTTGCACCTACACAGTAAATGTTATAAGTTAATCATTACACACAATGCTCACATATATAAAGTTTCTCTCTACTGTATCTTCTTATGTCTACAAAATGAGCTATCAGCTCAGAATAGAACTCAGGGGCACAAGTGCCTGCCTGGCAAGCCCAAGGTCCTGAGTGTGATTCCTGTTGCCAAAAAAAAAAAGTCCCTTCCCAAAATGAACTATCAATGGTGAAAGATTTCCCATGCTGTTAACATAGAGTTTCCATCCAGTGTGAATTTTTTCATGTATTTTACAATGACTGTTGCCTGACAGCTTTCCAACATTGCTTACATACATTGGGTTTCTCTCCAGTGTGAATTCCTTTCATGTATTTTGCAGTCACTGTGTCTCTTGACAGTTTTCCCACATTACTTATATCCATAGGGTTTTTTCCCAGCGTGAATACTTCTACACCTTGTACAATGACTCTGATGGCTGAAAGCTTTCCCACATTGCTTACTATATGGGGTTTCTCTTCAGTGGGAATTCTTTCACACATCTGAGAATTACTTTGTTTACTGAAAGTTTTCCAATATCATCTACATACCTATGGTTTTTCTCCACTGTGAATTTTTTCATGTATTTGACAATCACTGTGTCTTCAGGAAGCTTTTCTGCAATGTTTACGTACATAGGGTTTCTCTTCTGTGTGAATTCTTTCATGTATTTTATTATGATTCTGTTGCCTGAAAGCTTTCCCACCTTGCTCACATATGTAGGGTTTCTCTCCAGTGTAAATTATTTCATGTACTTGACAATTATTTTGTGTACTGGAAACTTTCCTACACTGCTTACATACATAGAGTTTCTCTCCAGTGTGAATTCTTCCATGTATCTGGCAATTCCTGTTTGTGTATGAAACACTTTCCCACATTGCTTATATATTCAGGGTTTCTCTCCCATGCAAATTCTTTCATGTATTTTACAAAGATTGAAAACCTTTAACATTGCTTATATACGTGGTTTTTCTCTCTGGGTTTTGCATGTGCATGCTTCTAGAAATCACTATTGGCCTTTCCATGTTCATTACATTTATAAGCTTCTCTGTGAAATCCTGATACTTCTGTGATCGGAATGCAGTGTGGGTTATGAAGGGTGTAATTAGCAATGAATGACCAAGCAAGGTCTTTCTATAAGGAAGACTTTGAGCTGGTTTTGAAGCAGCTGGTTTCAGGCTCACATTAGGATCCAAAACCCAAAAAGACATTTCTCCATACTGAGGCCATAATTTATATTGACAGCATTTCACTTCATTTTGCACTCATCTTCAAATTTCTGGCAATCTGAGTTTCTTCCTATGGCAGCTATGTTCCTAAAGGTTTCCTACATCACACCTCCGTAGAGCTTCTATTGGGATGGATTCGGCAGAACCCATTCTCTCCATGGTGAAGTTCACAGCAACACCCTGAAAGGTCACTGCCTGCACTGCACAGCTTCAGGGTCTCCCAAGGTCCTTTCCACACAGCTCCCAGCTGATAGAAGTCATAGAGTCAGATGGCCCAGTTAGCTGGGACTAATTTCAGTAATGTGCACAGGATAAGGACCTCAAAGCATGACACAAGAAGACAACCATTTTTAAGTATACAGTTCAGTGGGATTAAGTACATTTATACTGTGAAAATTTTTGGCATGATTCATTCCCAAAAACTGTACTCATCTTGTAAAATGAAAACTTTATGCCTATTAAAAAATTCCAGGGGCTGGGGATTTAGCTCAGCTGCACAGTGCCTTCCTGGCAAGTGCGAGGTTGTGAGTTCGATTCCCCGTACTGGAAAAAAAAATTCCATATTGCCACTTTCTATAACTTCTGGAAGCCACCAATGCACTTTTTGTTTATGTATGAATTTGTCCATTCTAGGTATCTCATATAAATGGAATTGTAGAATTTTTTCTCTTCCTTCTGGGCTTAGTTCATTTAGCAAAATGTCTTCAAGTCTCATGCATGTTGTAGCATATGTCAGAATTTCCTTGTTTTTAATTTAATTTTTATTTTTAAAAAATCATTTATTGAGGTAAAAATAACATACAAAAAGATATATGTATTTATATTCACAACTTAATGAGTGTAAAGATAAGTATTTACCCACATAATCATAACCACAGTCATTACAATAAGTATATCCATCACTTTCAAAGTTTCCTCCTGACCTCTTTTATTATAATTTTTTATGTGAATATTAAACATTTAACATAGCTCTTAGAAAAATGTGAAGTGTTGCATGTTTGTCTGCAAACAGAATAGCTACACCCGCTTTTCTCTGGGTTCCTGTCACATGGAGGATTGTTTCCCATCATTTAATTTTCAGTCTATGAATTTCCTTTTGAGTTAAATGTGTTTCTTGTATACAGCATATACTTGGATTTTGTTTTGTGATCCACTCTGCTAGTCTGCTTCTTTTGGTTGGTGCATTGAGACCACTTACATTGATGGTTATAACTGATATGTACTGGCTGATCTTTGTCATGTTTTTTTCCTGCTGTTGGATCCTCCTTTCTCCCTCTGTCAAATTGCTTGCTCTGCTTGTTGGTTCCTTTCTGTTGTTGTTCTTGAAGTTGCAGTCTGTTTTATCTCTTTCTAGTATATCTTTTAGTACTCTTCATAGGATTGACTTGGTGCTCGTGAATTTCTTCAGTTGTTCTTCATCATGAAAATATTTTATTTCTCCATTAAATTTGAAGGATAGTTTTGCAGGGTACATCAATCTCGGTTGGAAGTTGTTTTCTGTGTGTACCTGAAATACTTCACTCCAAGTTCTTCTTGCCTTGATGGTTTTTGTTGAAAAATCTGCTGTGATTCTGATGGACTTGCCTTTATAGGTGATCTGTTTCTTTTCTCTAACAGCTTTTAATATTCTGAGCTTTTGTTGAGTTTCTGGGATCTTGATCACTATATGTCTGGGGGTAGATTTATTTTGGTTATGATTAACTGGTGTTCTATATGCTTCACTTATCTGTATGTCTGATTCTTTTTCCATGCCTAGGCAATTTTGTGCTGTTATTTCTGCAAATAGTCTTTTTATGTCATTTGTGTTGACCCTGCTGTTTCATTGATATCTTACCTATTAATATTACATTATTTTTCTTTGCTTCATCTTGCAGTTGTTGAATTGTTATTTCCTGGTTCCTTGCTGTTTTTAAGAAATCCTTCCTTTCACGTTCATTAGTGGCAATGCTATCTTCAAAGTCTGACAGTCTATCTTCAGCTTCATTCAGATGGTTTTGCCAGCTTTTGATGTAATTTTTAATTTCCTGGATATCTGTTTGAATCTCTTCCATGCATTCTAGTTCTTTTCTATATTGTTCACTCAAGATTTCCATGAGTTGCCTATGCTCTTCTATTTTCTTCTCAATGTTTTCTCTGGATATGCTGAATAATTATTTCATTATTGTTGTCATTTCTTTTTTTAATCTGAGATATTTCTGATCTGATGTCTTCTATGGCCTGATGGAATTGTTTCTTTACTTCAGTTGCTATTATTTCAGAAATTTCAGGTGAATGACTTCCAGGCTCTTCTGTGTTGATGTCTCCTGGACTTGTTCTGAGTGGTGTAGAGGTCTGAGATTGCATTTTCTTCCTTCATTTTGTCATTTTTGAAGATCCAGAGGTTCCCTGGAGTGCAGCCTCACTCTCCAATTGTGCGTGTGTCAGGGCGAGTGTCTGAAGATACCCAGCGCTCAGTGCAGCTCCTGTGCTGTGTGTGGTGGCAAGGTGGGGTCCCAGATGATCCCAAACTTTCTTGCATCCAGCTGGCTCCCAGGTGTGTGTGGGAGGGGTGGAAGAGGCTCCCAGTTCCTGAAGCTGTCTGGGGTTCAGCCTGGCATCCACAAGAGTAGGGGGGGATGCAGGTTGTGGTTACCAAGGCTTCAGATATTGCCGAGGACAGAGCCTGGTTCCCACGCTGGCAGGGGAGGGGTGAGAGTGGTGGCCCCGAGGCTGCTGACTCTGTGAAGGTTTCAGCTGGGCTCCCAGGGGGTGCAGGTTGTGCTGGGAGTGACCGCTGAGGCCCCAGAGGGTGTCCAGCCCTCCGCTTGCCTCGCACACCAGCTGGGGAGGTGTGGGAGCAGCTCACTGGGGTTCCTGAAGATGTCTGGGGTTCAGCCCAGCACCCGCAGACATGCTAGGGGTGCAGGAAGTGGTCACTGAGGCCTCAGAGGGTGCCCAGGGCTCTGCTGCCTCGCACGCTGGTCAGGGAGTCACAGCAGTGGCTCACCAGGGTTCCTGAAGATCCCATTTGATGATTCTTCTATTTCTTGAGGTTGTGTCCAGGAATTCTCTGCCTACACCTATGTCTTTAAGAGTTTTCTCAATTTGTGAACATAGAGGGAAGAACTTACTGGTTGAATTCAGACTGCAGAATAAATAGGACCATGGTTATATCAATATCAACAGGTTGTGTGAATACCAACAGATCCAACCATATATCAGTCACATACACTAAAACTTGTTTTAACAGTTTCACTCTTTTTTTCAATGACCTGTAAAGATTGTGAGTACTATCACTGACAGGTGTGCTGGGAAGTGGAGGGTGGAAAAGGAAAAAGGAAGAGAAAAGGGAGGGGCAAATCAGAAAGAAAAGATGAAAAAAGAGATAAAGAGATGGGATTGAACATTATTGACATTATTTTTATAACTGGAGCGGTCACTTCCTGTAAGGCTCCAGCTGCATGTGCTGCATTACCACCCCTGGCAAAGCCGTACCTCTCCGACGCTTTGCCTGTCTTCCTCTCCACACTCCACCAAGAATCACTTTCCAGCCCGGGAACTGCAGTGCAGGCCATTCATGGCCCTTAGGGTAACAGCTTTGGCTGCAGTGGAGGGGGTCCTTGCAGGCCCCAAACGGTGAGGGTGGCTAGGACGTTACACAGATACAGATTGGGGAGCTCCTTTGGCACTGTCCCAAACACTTTTCTTCCCTGGGTCTCTCCACTTGCATTCTGCCACTCCCTGGGGCACAGGTGTCCCGGGGGTCGGGTTCTAGCACCCAACCGGCACCGTGCCCTTGTTCTTTACTTATCCAGGGGCCTGCCAGCGTTATCCCGATCTCCCTTTCAGGTGATTCCTTGGCTTTTGCACAGTGCTAGCTCTTTCCTTCAGGGTGTTAGATCCACCCCCAGATGGCATGTTCACTGGGCCGGGGATGTAGGGGTGCTGTGACCCAGGGGTGGGCCCATTCCCCCACCCCCATTGCTGTACTCAGTCTTGGGGGTGTCTCCTTCAAGCCTCCTTGCCTCTCGCATTTCTGAGGACCTGCTTTTCCTCCGAGCTTTGTTCACTCACCTCTGCCTCTAGTCCAATGCCATGGAAGCCCTGAGAGTTTTGTGCTGATATATAGAGGTGTAGCAGATTTTTGTATGTTCATTTTGTGGCACGGCAATCTTACTAAATTTGTTTATTAGTTTTAACTGTGTGAGTTATAATTTTTTACATGTAAAATCATGGCATCTACTAACAAGTAACTTACCTTTTCTTTCTGGTTTGGATGCCTTTTATTTCTTTTTCTTGTTTATATTTTCTGCCAAAGTATTCCAGGATTATGTTGAGTGGGCATCCTTATATCGTTCTGGATCTTAGAAGAAAATATTTCCATTTTTCAACATTGAACTCTTGGCTAACTACGGGCTTTTCAACATGACTTTTCTTGTAATAAGGTAAGATACCTGTGCACCTAAATTGTTGAGTCTTTTTAAAATCAGGTGTTGACTTTTGTCAACTTATTCTGTACATCTACGACCCTGCAATTGTTATTTTTCAGCCTGTTATTGTGGTGTATCACACTGCTTTGTGTATGTTGGGTCATCCTAAAATCCTAGGAATGAATCCCAAGAGCATGGTGATGGTTAATTTTAGGTGTCAGCATGACTGGATTGAGGAATTCTTGGAGAACTGGTGAATCATTATTTGGAGGTGTGCCTGTGAGGGTCTTTCCGAAGGAGCCTGGGATGAGGATCAGTAAACTGAGTGGGGAGACTCACTCTGAGTGGGGGCGGCACCTTCCAACTAGCTGGGGATTCAAACGAAACAAAATCTCAGTCCCTTCCTTTCCCTTCCCTTTCTCTCTTTCTTCCTGACTCTGTCACTCCCTTATGGAATGGGTTCTTATTCTGCGATTCCCCTTGGACGCAGACTGCAATGTGTTTGCCTGTGGACTCTGAGATTCGCACAAACAGCCCTCTGGACTCTCAATTTAGCCACAGACCAGGGCTGCATCATCAGCCTCCCTGGTTCTGAGGCGCCTGGCTTCTTAGATGAGCCATGCAGCCTCAAGTTTCCGTTTTTGAAAGAGCAGCTGCTGCCAGTCTCTAACGACTGATTTTGACAGAGAAAGCCTTTACGACTCACCTCAATCAAGAGCTCCTGGACAGACTGATTAGAAGGGTGTACTGACAAGCAAGTCCCACGGTCTGTGGACAGGCAGACACTCCGCCAAAGCCCGCAGACAGGTTGGCCTGGTGCAAAGATTGTGGATGAATGTGTTACTGGAGCCGCGGGTGAGCAGCTCAGATCTGTGTGTTGATATTTAAAAACCCCTGACCCTTTTCCTTGTTCTCAACTTCCCCCAGACCATTCAGTGATAAAGGAACAGTCTCCCCAATAAATGATGTTAGGACAACTAGACATCCATATTCAAAAGAATCAAGTTATCCCTCCACCTCATAACAGGTATGAAAATTAACTCAAAACACATCCGTGTTCTGCACATAACAGCTGAAACATAAAACTTTTAGGAGGAAACATAGCAGTAAATCTTCATGTCCTTAGATTTTGCAATGGATTCTTAGATATGACACTGAAAATGAGAGGAAAAAAGGTGGAAAAGAAAAACTAAACAAAGGGAATGCCATCAAAATTAGAAACTTCTGTGCATCCCACAACATTATACTAAAATGACAGTGACATCTGTGGAATGGGAGAGCACATCTGCAAATCATATATCTGCTACAAGCCTAGTATTTAGATATAAGAAACGTACAACTCAGCAACAAGCAAACACATTAACCCAACGTTTACAATGGTGAAGTATCTGAAGAGACATTTCTCAAAAGAGACATACAACCAATGACCATATTCAAGATTCATAATTATTAGCAATATGTGAGTCAAGACCACAGTGAGGTACCATGTCATATCCAGAATGGAAATAATAATAACAATAATAATAATAGGAATATAACAATGCTGGTGAGATATGAAGGAAATGGAAAATTTGAAGATTGCTGGGGTATGGTAAAATGATATAGTCACTGTGGAAAACATTTTAGATGTACAATTACCGCTGACTTCACAATTACACTCCTAAGCATGTACCAACCCAGGCTATTTGAAATGGTAAACTAGTTTACTAGTATTCCAAATATTTGTATAAATATTTGTATTTTTATAGCAGCACTATTTACAATAGATAGAAGGTGGAAACAATCCAAATACCCAGCAATAAATGAATGGGTAAGGACATTATGATATGTACACACAACAAATAGTATCCAACTATACAAAGGAGTGAAGTGCAGATAATACCCAATTTAGAATAATTCAACTTATGTATATTCAATTAATGATAGCATGAAAGCAATACACATTCTATAGTAACTTCACTTAGCATTTTGGCCTTTCCTTGGGCTAGTGAGATGCTGCACAATAATCTGGCAATGCTGGTTGGAGCAGATTACAGCTCCCAGTCAGGCACAGGATCACATGGTTACCAGATATGAAAAAGGCTTCATGTCAGATGATCTTTGCCCAACTGTTGGCTAACATTTAAGACAGGGTGGCTAAATCTCCCTAATGAACATAGATGCAAAAATTCTCAATAAAATACTAGCTACTACAATACAGCAAATCATCAAGAAGATAATACACTGTGACCAAATGGGATTTATCTCAGGAATGCAGGGATGGTTTAATATATGCAAAGCAATAAATGTAATACACCATATCTACAGAGCCAAAGACTAAAACCACATGATCATCTCAATAGATGCAGAAAAAGCTTTCAATAAAGTCCAAAACTTATTCTTGATAAAAACTCTACAGAAAATTGGAATAGATGGACTTTACCTCAATCTGATAAAAGCCATCTATGACAAACCAACAGCCCACATCATACTAAATGGATAAAACCTGAAAGCTTTCACTTTAAAATCAGGAACAAGACAAAGATATCCACTATTACCACTCCTATTCAACACAGTTATGGAAACATTAGCTGGAGCATTTACACAAGAGAGAAAAATAAAAGGAATAAGGGTAGGAAAGGAAGAAGTAAAATTAGCATTATTTGCTATTGTTATACAGATTATGGCATGATACTCTACATGCAAGACCCCAAAACTCCACCAAAGAGTCCTAGAATTAATAAACAAATTCAGCAGTGTACCTGGATACAAAGTCAACACTATAAAATGCATAATATTCCTATACATAAACAACAAACACACTGAGCAGGAAATTAGAGAAAACATACCTTTCACAGTAGCATCCAAAAAGTTGAAATACTTAGGAATCAATCTAACAAAACAAGTAAAAGATCTACACAGTGAAAATTGCAGTACTCTGAAAAAAGAGATCAAAAAGGATATCAGAAAATGGGAAGATATTCCTTGCTCACAGATAGGAAGAATCAACATTGTGAAAATGGCCATACTCCCCAAATTGTTATACAGATTCAATGCAATCCCAATCAAAATCCATTAGTATACCTCACAGATCTGGAGAAAACATCCCTAAAATCCATCTAAAACTAGAAGAGACCCAAAATAGCAAAAGCAATTCTGGGCAACAACGGAAAGGCAAGAGGCATCACAATCCATGACTTAAAATTATACTACAAAGCCTCTGTGATAAAATCAGCATGGTGTTGGCAAAAAAGCAGACCTAAGGATTAATGGAACAGACTAGAAGATGCAGCCACAGCCACAAACACACTCAGTCACCACATCTTGACAAAGGGACCAAACATGTTCACTGGAAGAAAGATAGTTTCTTCAATAAATGGTGCTGGAAAAACTGGCTCTCTACATGCCAAAGACTAAAACGAGACCCATGTCTATCACCATGCACCAAACTCAAGTCAAAATGGATCAAAGATCTAAATAGTAAAACAGAAACACTAAATCTACTGGAAGAGAAAGGTAGAAACCTTGTAGACATAGGGGTAGGCAGAGAGTTCATGAACACAAACCAAACTGCATAGGAAATACTTCAAAGAATCAACAGCTGGGATCTCATCTTATTGAAAAGTGTTTGCACATCAAAAGAAATCATCAACAGTGTAAAAAGAAAAGCCATGAATTGGGAAAACATTTTAGCCAACTGTCCCTCAGACAAAGGACCTCTATTTAAAACATATAAAGAATTTAAAAAATCAGGTCCCCAAAACTCAAAGGCCTAATCCAAAAATGGGCATCTGAGTTGGATACACACTTCTCAGATGAAGAAATACTAATGGCAAATAAATGTATGAAAAAAATGTTCAACATCACTGGTCATTTGAGAAATGCAAATTAAAACAACACTGAGATTCCATCTCACCCCAGAAAGAATGGCTATCATTAAGAAATCAACCAATAACAAATGCTGGAGAGGTTGTGGAGAGAAAAGAATCTTTCTCCACTGCTGATGGGAGTGTAGATTGATGGACACCCTGTGGAAATCAGTGTGGAGATTCCTCATAAAACTAGGATTGGAAATCCCACTTAACCCAGCTATTCTCCTTCTGAATATTTTCCCAGAAGAATTAAAAACATCATTCCACAGTGATATATGTGCGCCCATGTTTATAGCGGTGCAATTTGTTATAGTAAATCTTAGACACAACCCAAATGCCCATCAACTGAGGAATAGATAAAAAAGATGTGGTATTTTTTATACAATAGAGTATTACTCAGCTATAAAAAAGATGAACTCAAGGCTTTTGTAGGTAAATGGATGCAACTAGAGACCATACTCATAAGGGAAATAAATCAAACTCACATATGTAAACAACATACTGCCTTCCTAGTGTAAGAACCTCAAACAGTAGGTAAAATCTGAAAGGTACAATAGATATTGTGAAAGGGAGAGAAACTGCTTAAAGGAAAGAATGACTGGGATGAGGGAAAAGGGAAAATAAAGAAAGAAGGGAAGAAATATATATACACACAAGATAGCTCAGGTAATTATACTACTGAGTTCTGTTGGTTTCTTGAAAGGAACAGTTAATGTTTAATTGTTTAATCAATCTTGCATGCCCAGATCTGGTTATCTGAGTAACCATTTTGAGGATAACAATATGTAATACAACAACCATTGTTAATTTCCTATCACCTTGTTTTGAAATTCTGTATTGTTTTTATGTTGTTTTGTTTATTTGTTTATATCTTTGTTTTTGTTGTTTTGTTTTGGTTCTTTTTCTTTAAAATTAAAAAAAAGACAGGTTGGCTAATGTATGATGTTGGGTAAGTAAGGTAAATTAAGTGCATTTTTAGTCTGTGATACTTTTTGATTTAAGAAGTGTTTATACTGATGTAATCCAGTCCAAAAATCAAGGAACATCTGTACTGCTTTCACCATAGTGTGGATAAATCTTAAAAACACTTTGCTAAGGGAAAGAAACCAGATATAAAGTTACTTATTGTATGATCCCATATATGCAAAATAACAGGAACAGAAAATCTGTAGGATGCATATTAGTGTGTCCAGGACTGAGGCATGTAGGCAACGGGGAGGCACTACTTAACTGATAAGGGGGTTTTTCTTTGGACAGAAATATTTTAGAACTAGATAGAGGTAGTGGTTGAACAAAACTGGGATTACAACAAGTCACTGAATTGTTCATTTTATTTTCCTTATTTTTTATTTATTTATTCTTGGTCTTTTTGAGACAGGGACTTGCTATGCAATTCAGGCTGGCTGTGAGCTCACTTTGTAGGCCAGGCTGGTCTCAAACTTGCAACAATCCTCCTGCCTCAGCCTCCCAAGAGCTGGGATTACAGGAGTGTGCCACCAGGCCCAGCGAACTGTTCATTTTAAAGTGGCTAATTTTATGTTATGTGACTTTATCTTCATAAGTTAAAAAAAAAAAACCTTTCGGGAGAATTGCCAAGAAGGCTGGAGAGCCAGGCTTAGCGACTCAGAGGGAAAACAGGGAGGGCCAGCAAGAAGAACCAGGCCTTCCTCACACAGCGTCAGCAGTGCACTGCTGCTGTGAGGCTGAGCCGCCGTGCGTACAGGCAGAGGGGCCCTCTTGTTGGACTGTGCACGGTTCTCGGTACTCTCAACCCTTGGAGAAGAATGTTGCGTCACTGCTAAAAAGTTGGTTTGTCCTTGTTCCTGCGGTTTTGGTCATTATCTCAGAGGCCTGAAGAGACACTCTGATTAACCGAGTCTAACTAGAACGTCCACGTTCTAATTCAAAAGAGCTGACAAGGAAAGCATCAGGATTTTTCCACTCACACACAAAGAGCCAAGCCTTATATGATTCACGGGTCAAGAACTTCCTCAACAATGAAATTGTTCAGATGTTGAGAAGCGTGTTCCTCTAACATGGTAAAATGTCTACAGCATATTCAACCTTCTTCTGGAGGTTCCAGCTAATAGAACAATATAAAATTTAAATGGTCAATTAGATCATTAGTAAAATTGAAAAAAAATCTGTTTTTAGATGATATGCTTTTAAAAACATGGTGAAAAGCCCCAAGAACTACTGAGAAGATTTGTAAGATGGAGGCATACAAGATAAACATACAAATACCGATAGCTTTTCTAAGCCTTTAGAAATGGAAATGAAAAAGATCCCTGATATCCTAGCTTTAAGGATAGTAAATATTTAAGAAAATATATAACAAATTATATATGATAAAAAAATCTTATGATAAAATCTTATGATAAAAAAATTATAAAATCTTGTTGAAAGACATAAAACAAAGCTGAACAACCAGAGTGGCACCATGTGCTAGCTCCCTGCTGCCGTAATGAGACACCCGACACAGACTGCTTACGAAGAAAACTGAGGCTTCCTAGTCTTGAAGACTGAAAGTCCACATGGCACCGCACAGGCTGTGTGAGGGTCAGCCGTGGCTTCCTCACTCTACGGCACAGACGGCTGTGGCGGGAGCACGTGCAGGAGCAACCAAGACATTACATCTCAAACCAGGAACAGAGCGTGGGTGGGGCCAGGATTGCTCCTTTTATAGCAACTCTTTCACAACAAATGCAGAGGGGTCACATGAGGATCTCCTTAGCCCTCAGGGATCTAAGGACCTCCCACCAGACCCATCACCTCTTACTGCTGCCCAGCACTGTAATACTTGAGGCAAGGCTGGGTCTGATGGCTGGAACCCAAGACTCAACCACATGCACCTCCGGGGCGATCCAAGTCATAGCTCACTGTATCTGTCACAAACGGAAACAATGTCGTAAAAAATTCAGGCCTCTCAAAATTAACATACACAGAATGTATGACCCCAACCTGAAGAGTTATTGGTGGAACGGGATAAAAATACTCATATATAAAAATAAACATGAAAGAATAAAAATCCCCAAGAACATCCAAAATGTTACAGAACATAACAAACAGCCAAAATACTTTGAGAAACAATTGCTTTCAGATATTAAACTTTAAAGATATTGTATAATACAGGTGCACTATAGATGTTCAAATAAACAACTAGAAAAATAGAACCAAAGAGGCAAAAGTTAGCCTGTTGTAAAGTGATGTTTCAATTTAGTTTTAAAATGATGGTTTACATGTTTAATAAGTAGTATTTTACAGCTGACTACAGAACAATATAAATCATGTGATTCTGTCCCAAAAATGTGTTGCACATTTGTGTCTACACACACACACACACACACACACACACACACACACACCCTAGGAGCAGGTATGCAAAAATTTATATGGTAATTTAGTTTTGGAAAGATATTAGGGAGAAAAGGGGATTTCATGCTTCTTTTTAATGTTTCTGCACTGTTAGTTTAAGAATTTGTTTTGTTTACCGGTGATGGACAGAATCTATAGCATATTAAGGAACTGATATTTAATTAATTTCACTACTCTCTGCTGAAATGTGTCACAGTGGACCTTATTTGTTTTTTAGCATCTATGTTCTGAGCACTGTTTCTTTAATACCTTCAGTAATTCTAAGAGCCTCATCTATCTGCAATAACCTTTCCATTGGATCGGTATGTAATTTTAGCCATATTCAGTGATAAGCAGTTTTATTTAATTTCAGACTGTTGGTTTAGAGTCCTTGGCACAAAATATCACAGTTTTAGCCACAGTTTTTCTATCAGTGGTGTCTTAAAACACATGCTATGTTTTCACTAATAGGTAGCCAAATTCTTCTCAATTGAGACTTTGGTTTCAACTCTGTGACAGAACACCTATCTTGGACCTCAGCTTTCCCTGTTCTCAGTTAACCTGTCTTATTTTCCTTACTTCTTTTTTTTTTCTCTTCTCTTCTCTTCTCTTCTCTTCTCTTCTCTTTCTTCTCTTCTTTTCTTTTCTTCTCATCTCTTCTCTTCTCTTCTCTTCTCTCTCTCCTCTTCTCCTCTTCTTTTCTCTTCTCTTCTCTTCTCTTCTCTTTTCTTCTCTTCTCTTCTCTTCTTCTCTTCTCTTCTCTTCCCTTCTCTTCTCTTCTCTCTTCTCTTCTCTTCCCTTCTTTCTCTTCTCTTCTCTCTCTTCTCTTCTCTTCTCTTCTTTTCTCTTCTTTCTCTTCTTCTCTTCTCTTCTCTTCTTTCTCTTCTCTTCTTTCTTCTCTTCTCTTCTTTTCTCTTCTCTTGTTTTCTTTTCTCTTCTTTTCTTTTCTTTTCTCCTTTTTTGACACAGGGTCTCACTCTGCAGTTCAGGCTGGCCTTGAACTCACTATGTAGACCAAGCTGGTCTCAAACTCACAGTGATCCTCCTGCCTCAGCCTCCCGAGTGCTGGATTATAGGCATATACCACCACACCCAGTGCTTTCCTTATTTCTAAGTGACTTTAATAGTTATTCTTCCAAATAAAAGTGTGACAGTTAATACACATAAATTCTTTGTATAGTTGGCACCTCGGCCAGGGATATAGCTCAGTGGCACAACACCCGCCTGTATAATTGGCACCTAGTAAAATAGTTGTGAATATTATAAGTCTTCTATTTTCCAATATCTGACAAAAATATTTTTCTATTGAATCTTCAAAAACAATAATCTCTTCACTGAATGACAAAATTAATTAAAGGTGAGGTACTAAATACTAATATATATTAAAAGGGAAAAACAGAGGGATAGGTTTCAAAATTCTATTGTCTGAAATTTTTGTTGTTGTTGTTCTTTTTAGGAGGCTAGCCATGAGTTCGAAGCCAGCCTGAGCTATATAGTGAGTCCAAGGCCAGCCCGGACTACATAGTGAGACTGTCTCAAAAAAAAAACCATTCTTGTTAGGAACAAAAGAAAAGACAGCTAATAGGAAGCAGGGACGTAGATCTTCCTCAAATGGGAAGGTCAAGAATTTGAGAAAACATGGAGGGAGAGGGACTCAAAAAGGAATTCAGGTGTGTTGTGCACATGTGCCAACTCCACACAAGGTGTGTAGACATGCACTGAAAACATGCGCTAATAAACAATAAGTTCTTTCTAACTTGGAGGATTAGTTTAAGCAAAGGCAATCTGACACTCTACCCCTGCGATGATTATATTTAGCAGTGATACATGAAAGCCGTAGAATCATTAGCTTTTGTCTGTTAGATTCTATTGCAGAGCTTGAAATGGTAATGTGAAAATTTTGTAATCAGTTTTTACTGGCCAAAATTGGTCACATTTAAGTTGCAAATGCTTCCTACACTTACCAGATAAAGACAGAAAAACATTTTACTGTGAAATGTGCCATCCTTCAGGAGTTTCATTAAATTGTCCTTGCCCACCAGCTACAATAAAGCTAATGCATTTACTTACACAAAATAGTGCACTGATTTTGTTCAGGTTTATTTACTATTCTAATGATTTTTTTAGTGGAAGTGGAGTTCTAAATGAGACTCACATAAATGATTGCCTTATAATGTTTTTAGTTTAGTCAGGTTTAATTCTGAATTTAACTGGCATCTTACCAATACTGTGATTGGTATAATATAAAAGAAAAACAATTTGTTTGTAAAATATTTGAACATATAAATTCTAACACTATTTCCTTTTTGTAAAAGTACTTCTTGATACTAATAATATTGAGTGATTTTTTCACTGGATAAATTAACTTTTATTTTTGAGAATGAGCATTATAAATTTATTATAAATTCTTGTAGCTAGAAAAAGTAAGATTGCTAGGTAGAATGATTTCTCTCCAAATTTTGACTGTGCTGGCTATTTTTTTAAAAATTGAACTTGAACCAGCCTGGGCTACAAAGTGAGCTCAAGGCCACCCTGCATTGCATAGTGAGACCCTGTCTCAACAAGACCAAAAAAAATAAAATTGAACTTGAAAAAGGTCAAGACAAGGGTCTTTGTGTGACTTTTGTTTGTCATAGAGTTGACTATTTAAATACTATTTAAGTACCACTGTTATCTCTCTAGTTTTTTTATCTTTTGATAAAAATTAGATCTTAATTATAATGTACTCAAATTTATTAATCTTCTACTATAGATAGTTGTTTATGTTATGATAAAGAAATTTTTATATGTCCTAAGGTCATGAGTGAATTCCTCTATATTTATATTATCTCTCCAAGTTTTATTATTTGTTTTTCATACTTAAACTTATGATCCACACCAACTTTTTGAAAGGATATGATAGTAAATATTTTGGGCTTTGTGACCAAGAGGGAAATAAGATACTGTAGCTGGGTGTTGTAGGACACACCTGCAGTCACAGCATTTAGGAGGCTAAGGCTGGGAACCTTGAGTTCCAAGCCAGTAGGCTACATAGCAAGTAAAGGCCCTCCTGGACCATATAGTGAGAACCTGTCTCAAAAAAATATATCGTATATGTTTTTATATAATGAGAGAAAATAAATTTTCACAAATTAATGATCAATAAAAATTAAAATATAATAAAAATGAGCACAATCTTTGTAATACCAGTCTGCTAATAAGGAATGTAATTCTTTTTTGTAATAGCAGGAAAAATATTTTGCTGAATCAAAACTCAAAGTTAATGTTCCTTGTCAATAAAAATCAAATCCAAATGTTTATCTATTAATGCTAACTTACAATAAGACTTTATTTCATCACTGAAAATATCTTTCCACCCATGATTTTAACTGAGAATATCATGTAGAAGACATTTGTACTATTTTATTAGATTTTTCTCTTTAGGCCTTGTTCACATGCCATTACACTGCAAGTTAATCACTTCCTTAGAGAGTTAAATGGATGCTCCCCAGCCATGCAACTGAGTGGATTTTGAAATGTGACAATTTCCGTTGTACTTACATCAATGTGCCCAAAACTCTACTGGAAATGTAGTTTTGACACTGGAAAACATATCCACTAAAAATGTATATGGTGATGGAGATCTTGTGTCTTGTTCTAACTGTATACAGAATGGAAAGCTTATAAAGTCACGTACCAATTCTGTGATTCAAAAATAAGTTGTCAGGCCAGGAATACAGCTCAATGGCACAGCACCTGGCAAGGGCAAGGTCATGAGATCAATTTCTGGTACCAAAAAAAAAAAAAGTTGTCAAAAGGACTCTAGTGGAGTATAAGTTTCACATACAAGTATTGTTTCCCTTGTGATTTCAGGTTGAATTTATTAAATCACACTTCCAAGTCAGCAGCAAGAGCTAATTTCCAAAATCATTCAATGCACGATATATTTGGGTGGGCTTATATCATTCAGAAAAACTGCAATCTCAGTTTCTGAGCCAAAAAAAAATCCCAGTAAAACTTTATGATTGATAAGCTATAGAAGTGCTGGCTGGTGGGAAGATTTTGAATATTTGACTCCTATTTATGACAAAAATTTCTAGAAATAGTGATGGGTAAGTACACAAGACCAAATGACACTTATTGTCATCCTGCTGGTCAGTATGACATGACAGACTCAAACATTTTCCTGAAAGGTCCTGTGGATGAATAATATAATGAAAACCCACAGGCTTCCAGTAATTTACATTTTAAGAGCCTCCATAAATTTGTTCAACTGAGCCTCCTCTTGCTCCATGTTTTTACCACAACTAGTGTAATACATCTTATTAGATTCACTTCAGGTTTTATTGAATTAGCATTTCCTTAACTTTTCTGGAAATATTCTCACCGGTTTCTATCCTGTACAGACTATACTTAGAGTCTAATTCTTTCATTCGAATTTGACATTGGCCCTTTGAATAAACAGTTGAGTGAATCAATAACGTCTATGGATTCATATAGTCAAGATAAACAACTTGAAATCATTTTGACTTGCTTTTTAATTAGTTATTGATGCTGCTTCAAAAGTTGTTCTTATCGAGGTTAATAGTCTTAAATATATTTTTCTACATACATTTGTCTTCTGCAGTGAAGCAGTTTTATTAGCCTACCACTGCTACACGACTTTTCTCAACCCACTTGGAGACTTATTTTGGCCACAACCTTTTTGTCTATCTTTGTGAAGAAATTCTGTGATTTAATATCCTGTATTACATTTTCCTTTTTCTCATCAGTGCTTTCTTGAGAGTTGGAATGGACACTGTAAAGAGTACTTAATCTGAAAAGCAGATATCTATCTATCTATCTAATAATATGAAAAGCAGATATATATCTATATGTATAGATATATATAATTCTTAGAGCACAGTTACAATATCACTGCATAATAAATACAATCATTTGCCATTTAATTCATCAACAAAACATACCATATTCTACTGTGCCTTTAAACATGACATTTGGAGTTTATGTGTCTATTCTTTTGTTTTGACAAAAGTGACAAAAATAAAATTGAATGTGGTATGGTGATGCACATGACACTCTAAACCCTGCTCAATTATAATGTCATGACTGCAATTTCTGGTGCACTAAGGACTGTGAAACAATGAGAATACAAAATATGACCTCTGCTCAAACGTCCAACTCTGCCATTCTCATGTGAAAGTACTGTGGATAATATGTAAAGAAATAAGCATAGTTGTTCTGATAAAATTCATCTTAGCCACTTTTCTCACTGCTGGAATAACATGTTGAACACTCTCAAATTAAAGGAGGAGAGGTTTTTTTTGGCACACAATTTTAGTCATGATTGGCTGGCTGCATGGTAGGAAAAGGATGGCAGAAGGGCATGGTGGAGGACAAGGTGCTCACCCCATGGCACCCAGGAAGCAGACAGAGAGAGGAGCTGAGGAGTCACACCCCCAGGGACCCTCCTCTAAAGGGCTTCACTTCCTAACAGGAAATTTAGCTGCTAAACTCATCAATGGATGAGTCCACTGATAAGTATAGTGCCCTATGATACAACCACCTTCCACACACATGAAAAATTTTGGGAATATCTTAAATCTAAACCATGACAAAACTTTTTTTTATGACCAGTGAAATCTAAATGTCATATGATTTTCTGGTATCACAAAATATTAGTCTTTTGTTTTTCTCCCCAACCATTAAAAACATTAATATACAGGATATATAAAAAAACAGGCAGTAGAACAGATATGACCCATGGGTCATATTTTGCCAAATCCTGACATTGATAGGTCACCAAGAATAGAGTTTATTAAAATATCTTTTGAGGAATTCTAATTCCGGGCATTCTCAACAATAGAATGTCATATACTACATTTCCTAGGTGCAGATTCATAGGGTGTATAATAAACACTCTGAAAACTGCAATTTATCTTTGCCTAATCTAACTGTAATGACGTTTACTTATTTCCCAGAGAACTCTTTTATTTACACAGAACTCCTATTTGCATGACTTACAACCAAACTGTGGTACATTCTTTGAGAAATACTGATATGGTGCAACCTATTTATTTTACAAAAGATAATTCACTAACATAGTTCAAAATGCCAAACATCAAGAAGGGTAGAGCAAAAAGTTTTCATCACACCCCAGAGTCCAAAATATACACTTTACCCTTCTACATGAAATCCAAATTTCCAGTTTCTAGAATTCTTCTAGAGCTGTTTTATGCATATTAAATTAGGTTTTTGTGTGAGGGGTATATATGTGCACTTGTGTATACTGATATATGTGTATGAGTATTGAAAATGGAAAGGTACACAGCAGGTGCACTCTGGGTATATTAGACGAAAGGAAGGGAACTGTGACATAAAGAAAAATCTATTAGTTCTTTCTTTATATCATTTAACTGGATATTTGCATTATTTAACTGGATGTGATATGTACTCTTATAATCTAGCCAACACCTTGGACTTTTGAGAGACAGACTACATGGATTGACTTTGGCTTTCCTCATTTGTAAATGGAGATACTGACCATTTCTCTCAAAGTTTTTTGGAATATTACAATAAATAAAGGATATACATACTTTTAGTCTAGTGTTTGGCACATAATAAATGTTAGCTATACAAATCTCACCTTAAATTCATTTTTTCAAATAAAGAATGATTCAAAAGGAACATCCAAGCAAAGAAGCTACAAAGAAGACAAAAAATGATCTGAAAGAACTATGCAAAGGGACTCGGGTCAAGAAGGTGGAAAATTCAGTACTTGGAATTCTTCTACTGAGTTACAGATGAAATTAAGAACAAGAAAAAAGACTGATGCTTGCTCAAGCCCAAAAAAATATTTCTCTGGGTCAGGAATAGAAGGCAACTTGTAAGGTGCTGCTAAATTAACAACCTTGCAGGTTCCTAGGTCCAGGAAGCAGCTAGAGGAGGGGCTATCTATAATATGCTGCATTCTATTTGCTAATATAGTTTTGAGGATTTTTGTATCTATGTTCATTAAAGAGATTGGCCTATAGTTCTGTTTTATACTTGGGTCTTTATTTGGTTTTGGGATTAAGGTAGTTTCCATAAATTAATTTGCGAGCACTCCATCCCTTCATTCTTTGTACAGCTTGAAGAGTATTGGTGATATATCTTTAAAGGCTTTGTAGAACGCAGCCATGAATTCATTAGATCCTGGGCATTTTTTAATTGGTAGACTATTACTGAGTCAATTTCATTGCTGTGACTGGACTGTTAAGTATACTTATTTCTTCTTGGGTTAGTTTTGGTAGTTTGTATGTGTGTAGGAACCTGTCCATTTTTTCAAAATTTGCTTATTTGTTCAAATGTAATTTTTCAAAGTAGTTGCTATCTTCTGGATTTCAACAGTGTCTGTTGTAATTTCATCTCTGTGTTTCTATTTGCATCGATGTGAGTCTTTTCTCTATCTTGGGGAGTCTTGCAAAGGGCTTGTCTATTTCATTTATTCTTTCAAAGAACCAGCTCTTTGTTTCATTGATTTGATGTATAAAGTTTTTTTAGTCTCAATTTTATTGATTTCATGCCCATCTTTATAATTTCTCCCCTTGGTTTTGACTTGGGGCTAGTTTGTCATTTCTCAAATATCTTAAAATTTCTTAGTAGGTTATTTATTTGGACTTGCTCTGTTTTCCTAATGTGAGGATTGGCATTAATTTTTCTCTTACAATTGCTTTCAAAGTGTCCCAAAGGTATCTAGCTTCACAGTCACTATCATTAAGAAATTTAAAAATTTTTTCTTTGATTTTTTTTTTTTCTGTGACACATTCATTGTTTCCAGGAGCTTTTACCTTTTCCAATTTTTTTCCATTGATTTCTATTTTCATTGCACAGTGGTTGAAGAGTATGCATGGGGTAATTTCAGTACTTTTATATTTACTTAAGCAGGCTTTCTGGACTAGTGTGTGATTTGCTTTGGAAAAGGAACCATGTGCTGCTGAAAAGAATGCATACTCTGTTGTAGATCAATGGAACATTTTATATATATATATATGTGTATATATATATATATATATATATATATATATATATATATTCCATATTTCAAAGATGTGGTTAAGCTCTCAAGTTTCTTTATTAATTTTTGTTTAGTTGATCTGTCTTTTTGAGAAAGTAGGGTGTGAATTTCAGCAGTATTCAGACCATATATGTTTATGAATGTTATCTCTTCATGTCAGATTTTTCCTTTAACTAGTATGTAATGACCTTCTTTGTCTCTTCTAATCCCTTCTGACTTGAAGTTTACTGTGTTTGACATTATAACTGCCACCCCTGTTTGTTTTCAGGGTGCTGGTACATGAAATGTTGTTTTCTATCCTTTCATTTTAAGTCTATAAGTATCTTTTGGATTAGATGAGTTTCTTGAATGCAACAAATTGTTGGATTTGTTTTTGAACCAGTCTGCCTGTCTGTGTCTTTTGATTGGAGAGTTGAGGCCATTAACATTGATTGATATTACTGAAATATATTGGTTACTTAATAACATTGTCTTCTTTATCTCTTGGGATAGTAATTGTTTTACTTTTCCTGTTGTTTTGTATTGTTGTTTATCCACTGACCTCCCTGGTTTCCTCTGTGCTTTTAGGTGTGTTCAATCCTATATTTCTGTCATGAATATTTTTTAGTATTTTTTCTAGAGCTGGTGTAGCACTCATAAATCTTTTGAGCTGGTCTTTTTCATGAAATACCTTATTTCTCCATATATTTTGAAGACAGCTTTGTTGGGTAAGTTAATCTGGGGTGGAAGTGATTTGTTTTTAGGACTTGAAATACTTCACTCCAAGCTCTCTGGCCTTGACCATTTGTGCTAAGAAGTCTGCAGTTCTAATTGGTTTACTTTTATGTGTAATTTTTTTGTTCTCTCTGGCTGCCTTTAAAATTCTGTTTTTTGTGGGGTATCTTCTGATTTAATGAGGATATGCCTTGCTGAACTTCTCCTTTTACACTTATTTGGTGTTTTATAAGCATCATTTATTTGTCCTTTGCAATCTTTTCTTATATTTGGGAAACTTTCTTCAGTAATTTCTGTAAGCGCGTTGGTGAACCCATAGGTGCAGTCTTCTGCATCTTCTCTAACTCTGATGAGCCTTGGGTTAGCTTGTTGGTGGTGCTGTTATCGTCTAGTAGCAGCTGGGTCGTCTTGTTCTCTTTTCTTTTTGGCTTCTCTGAGCTCTTTGCACTATTTGCCCTGGTTGTCAGACACCACTTTCATGCTGCTCATTCTGGACTGTACGAATTCTGCACTGTTTTTTATTGCAGGTTTTCCCATCTGACATCTTCTAGAGGGTTTCATGTCCTTGTTGAATCTGTTGTTCAAGTTTCGAGCTGTCTTGATTAGCTTGTCCAGTTTTTTACCTACTTGCTGAAATTCATCATGGGCATATTCAATGTCATTGCTGCAAACTTCTGACTCTTTTTCTCTTTGAACTCATCTATTTCCTTCATCCCTTTTAAAAACTTTTCATAGGTTTCTGCTATTTGGTCTTTTTTTTCTTTTCTCTTTGGAGACCCTTGCTCTGCCTTAGGGGAATTAGGGAGGCTCAGAGATCTTCTATTTCATTTTTTCCCCATTCTTCTACTTGTAGGTATAATTTGAGTCTCTCTCTTTTTTCTCCTTCCTTTTTTGGGGGGATTACTGTTGGTTGAGGACTAGAGGAATGAGGCAAGTGTATGACTATATGGAGCTTCTTAGTAGGATGTTGCCTCCCCATGAGTTATTTTCAGCTTTATATGTCCAGTTTTAGTATTTGCTTCTTATACTGTGTAAATGATTCTGCCTCTGTCCAAATATTTTGCCCCCAGAATTGCTTCACTTTCTAACAGCATCCACATTTTTTATCTTGCAACGTTTCTATATGATAGTCCTTGTAGTCCCCCCCATTGTCTCTTGATGAGAGGACTTACATGCCTATTAAATCAGAGTCAATGAAAGCACCATTCTACAAGTATAACAACTTAATATATATATAGCATATATATATATATGGCCATAAAAGTAGGTCACCTGCATTACTAAATAACCCAAGAAACATATAAAAACTTAAACCAACAAAATGTCCACTGGGAACACCAACTAGGTACTACAAGAGCTATTGCATGTGTAATCCCCAAATCTCTTCTTTATTACTCCTACGGTCACTCCGCTGCAAAACTGGGGCTAGCTCAGACTCAGGGCTTCCTTCTGCCAGGTTGCAGACTCTTGCAGAGTCTAACTAAGCCCATGATCTCGGAGTAAGAACTCTTGCCGACCCCCTCCCTGGGTGTAATGGCGGGCTTGGCAATAAGATCGCTGGCACTCGGCTGTCCTCGGAGTCAGGATTATTTATTCCTATGGAATCAACTCAGCTACAGTACTGACAGGCTAATCTGTTGCAATGGAATCTATCAGGGTTGGCTGAGAAATTACCTGCCGTAAGACCCTGCTCTGGGTCTGCCTTTAGTCTGAAGGAGAACCCCACAGTTATCGTGTAAACATTATAACAACCCTTAACCTACTGCCGCCCCACTGGTAAAAAACAGCATTCAACGATAGTTTTATAAAATCAACCATCTGAAGTCCGGGGGTTTGTGTAATGCCAAAAGGGGTAAGGGAAGAGAAACAGAACTAAAAAGAAAGAAAAGGAAAGTTTTTTTCTAGGTCCTCTGCTCTTCGGAATGGGAAGCAGAAACAGGAGCGGGTACATGCTGCCGACGTGGAGGGTGTGTCATCACAGAACTGCAAGCGGCAGCGGGGCGACCGAGCAGCAGCGATGGGCGCAGGTGCGCGAGCTCAGGGCCCATGCAGTCCTACGGAAGGGGTTTAAGGGCATCGCCTGAAAAGGTGGAGCGGAGACGGTAAAACGGAACGGGAGAGACGCGGGCAAGGCCGGAGGGAGCACAAACGGGCGGGGAGGGCCTGCTAACCCTAAAAACTACTGCGAAGACGGAAAACAAAATAAAACACCAGAAAAACCAACTAAGTGTAGGCAAGCCACGGACACAGACACCCTCAAAAGAGAAGGGTGTAAAATAACGGATGCAAGCGTGGGGAGTAATGCATAGAAGGAAAAGAGATAAAAAATTCTAGAGTGCAGTGGAAGTTAAAAACGCGAGACCAACACGGTCAAGTAAAGAACGGAAGAGAAGCAGAAGCTGCTCGGATGGGCGGCCGCCCGCCCGAGGTCGGGTAGGAGGCTCTCCGCGCCGGCCGCGCCCCCGGCTCTCCGCCGTCCGACCTCCCACGCTGTGTCTTGCGGACTCCGGGCGCTTTGTCCTGGGCCTGAGCGCCGGCGCTCACTGCGCTGCCCACCAACCCCGCTCTGTTTATGTTGTCTTTTGTTTTGAGATAAGATCTAGCTGAGGTCCCCAGGCGGGTCCGGAGATGGTGCTTTTCCTGCCTCAGTCTCCCAAGTAGCTGGAATGACAGGTGGGCGCCACCACACGCTGCCTAAAAGTCTTTAATAGATCTATTTTTTTTTTTTTTTTTTTTTTTTTTTTTTTTTTTTTTTTTTTTTGGTTCCGGGAACCGAACTCACGACCTTGCGCTTGCCAGGCAGGCGCTTTTGCCGCTGAGCTAAATCCCCAGCCCCTCTTTAATAGATCTAATCTGAAAAGAAAGAAAACACTAGAGAGAAGCTTGGTGAAAGTAGAAACCCATACCGAGGACCTCTGCTTTGACTGCATTTACAAAACTGGATAAAACTGCGTACTAGTTTTCAGTGTCTTGTCCCAGAAAATGGAAAATACAATTTATGTCTAACAGACCTCTGTACAAAGTTGACACAACTATAAAGGTGAATTAGGACTACCACACAACCACCCACATTTTTGAGTTTGTTAAGTTTTATACCTCTTGAAGCTGCACGGCTCACTGATGCTCTTTGGCTGTCTGTTCCCTTTTGGATCATTTCTACTGCTGTCTTCAAATTCACTGATCTCTTCTTCCGTTACGTCTGACCTGTCACTCTCATCAGTGTGATTTTTACCCCTCTGTAGCTTTCATTTCTAAAAGGTCAATATGGCTTTTAATGTCTTAGTATTTTGAAGATAGCTATATTGAACTTCTAATATCCTGTGCTAATTCTGACACGTGTCAGTTTTGATTGGCTGTTTTCCTCACTGTTTTCATATTTTGCTGCTTATTTGTATGCCTATAATCTTTAATGCGAAGCTACACATTGTGGACTTTAGCTCTGTGGACGTTCAATGTGATTTTTAAAAACTTCCATGTATCTCGAGTTTTGTCCAGGGACACAGTTTCTTTACTTGGAGTTAGTTGACCATTACAGGCCGTGCTTTCTGCTTTGTTGGTTGAGCATAGGACAGTGCTCAGCCTAGGGACAATTATTCCCACACACGACTGGAACGCTTTCCCTACCCAGCCCCATCCGATTCCTCATTCCGGCTGGTGGAAGCATGCATTATTTCTGGCCTGTTTAAAGTGCCAGGTGGGGTTTCCTCAGGGTTCTCCCCAGCCCCACGTAGTTTGTTCAAACACAGCGGCGAACGGCAACACTGGAAAACTCCCTGTGTAGATCTCCATCCGGGAACTCAGTCCAGTGATCCCCCTTTCCGGGCTTCTCCGGTCTGTCTTACCCACTCAAGGCAGCGCTGGGATTCTGCTTAGTCTCCCATTCCCTGTAGTGTGGGCCGAAACTTTGAAGGCACCACCAAGGTAACAGCAGGGCTCGATTCACTTGTTTACTGTCTCTCATGGATCACTCTCTCTGTCTTTCATTCTTGATGTTACTGTCCGGAGACACTGATTCATGTTGCTTGTTCCAAGTGGAAGGGTGTTCCAAATTGACCAGAACTAAAAGTCCTAAAACCATGTGTTTTTTGTTTTTTTTGTTCTTGTTCTTTTTGAGACAGGGTCTCACTATGAAGTTCAGGCTGGCCTTGAGCTCACTCTGTAGCCCAGGCCGGTCTCAAACTTACACCAATCCTCCTGCCTCAGCCTCCCGAGCGCTGGGATTACAGGTGTGCACCACCACGCCTGGCAAAACCATGTTCAATTAATTCAATAAAATTGTTTTTAAAAATGCCTATGAGGATTAACATTATAAAATTATGTAATGGATTATACAGTAAAATAGGAAATGCAGAGGTAACCATGATGTCCTTTGACACTAGCATGAAAAATTTCCATACATTGCTTATCACTCAGCATAGATTTATGTCATATGATCCCAAAACTCAAGGACTGAAAGCAATGTAAGTTCCCTCTCTCTTCTGGGAAGATACCTACTAGGTACAGCTGGATCAAATGAAACTATTTTTAGTTTTTTGAGGAATCTTCACACTGATTTTCATAATGGTTATACTAGTTTATATTCCCACCAACAATGCAGAATTCCTTTTTCACCACATCCTTGCCAGCATTTGTTATTATGAGATTGTTTGATGATAGCCATTCTTCATGGAGTAAGGTGGAATTTCAGTCCAGTTTTAAATGGATGAGAAAAATGTGGTATTTACACACAGTAGTTGTAGAGAAGGGTAAACTGGAGGCATTTGTACCTGAGGTTTCTCATTCATTTTTTGTTGTTTTTGAGACAGCTCTCGCTCTGTAGTTCAGGCTGGCCTCAAACTTACGAGATCCTCCTGCCTTGCTTCTCAGGTGCTGGGGTTACAGGCATGTACCACCACACCCGGCAGTTTCTTGTTCATGTAGAAGTCCACTGCAAGTTGAAGGATGATTATTTTGCTCATCCCAGTAACTCAGATGACACAGCCACCACCTTTTCAAACCATCAGTAAACCAATCAAGGCAAAGACAAAATGTAGACAGCCTCACATCAGCAGTTTAATGTTTCAGTTCACAAGCGACACGTTATATTTGCCAATTCAAACTCCACAGCCAGACAGGTGGCTCCATTCAACCCTAAGAGCCGTAATTCTGCTCTGTATCCGATTGTCTGGAGTGGGCAGTCCTAAGGACTTCTACCGACCAGCTCTCTGGCCAACCGTTATTCAGTACACCTTCTTCCCACTGTCACAACACATGCCTTCCCTTCTGAAAAGAGATGACTCTAAAGTCCATGGAAACTCCATTCAGCTCAAGGTCTGCTCTTTCTAGACTCTAAACCAGGGCATGGTATATATTAATCTCTCCTTTATCTGTTCATCTATGCAAGTCTGTCCTCTACATATATGTGGTTTCAATAATGATATATAAACTAAAACAATATTCCACAAGGGAAAGATGAGAGAGCAGTTATACTCCAAAGCAACTCTATGCTCCAAGAGCCCTCTACTCTGAGGGTATAAAATGCCTTAGCACCCAATTCTGCTCCTTGGGAGGAGATCCACCATTCACTTCTGCCCAAGTCTTTGATCTCATCGTTTAGAAAGCCCTTCCTTTCAAAATTATTTTTACCTTCTCACCAATCTTGGAGGTTGCCACTGGGGAATCTATTTGGGGCCCAAGCAGATTTCTCCATCAGCTACCTCTTATTACTGATAGGCAGGGCCCAGGGTTCATTTTAAATTTGAAACAGTACTACTTTGAGTCAAGGTTTACAGTCCCCTTAACAGTACAATTCTGTAAATTTATATGATAAGTCAGCAACAAGCCAGGAGCCACCCACATTTTTAAAAGATGTACCTTCCTAAATCCTCCCTACACTTAACTCAGAACCATGAGCCTATGGGCACTGGAGGAAGGTTGACTTTATTGTTTCCTACTGAACTTTGTCTCACTGGGTACTGGTATTTCCAAATTCCTGAAAGATGGTATTTGGGATGTGGGAATAAGAAATCAAAATTTCTAGGAATTTCCAAATACACAAAATTACTATTGTGCTTTTTGTAACATATTTTAAAATAACTGTTACTATGTGAATCTTTTTTTTTTTTTTTTGAGTTACATTAAATGTTCCAGAAATTTCCTGGTAAGATATATAAATACTTGATTTATTATCATATTGTGAGATGATATTTCAGTACTAGTATTTCTGCCTCGTACAGGTGTCTGATAACAAAATGACAATGGTAACATAAATGTGAAATCATTTTGAAAATTTAAACTACCAGACTTAAGCTGTTATTCTTAAAATGAAATTTAAAAGCACACAAAGGTTTAGTTACCCTACATAATACTCTTTATTTTGTACAAATATTTCAAATATAAAAATATTCTTTCTTTTGTATTAATAGTTGTCATTAATGGTGTGCCCAAAAGCATCTCCAAATTAACATTGTTACGTTTCACAGACGGTATTTCCCCTTTTTAATGAGGAGAATATTTGATCCTGCTGCTGAAATGGACTGATTTTATTAATTTGAGTTTGGATGAGTTTCTCATTTGTTTTTTGAATGTTCCACAACATTTACATCTTTTTTTTTTTTTTTTTTGCATTTCTAATCAAACACTGGGAAGTGCCAACAAATTTGGTAGTGTTTGCATAATGTAACATTTCCATCTTTTGGCAAGGTTAACAACACTACACAGTCATGAATCAAAATTGCCAATTTAAGGACTTGTTTTGCTTCTGAAATGTGTTATTTCCTAGAACACCATTGACAGGATTGAGTAAAGTACACCACACATATAAACATATTAATATTTAACTTTACAAGACAGACATCACTAGCAGCACAAGGGGCACAAATATGTACTTATGACACAGTAATAGCTCCAAGTTAGACAGAATGATTAGAACGTGACCAATTCTCGTGTGCTCCTGTTCTGGTTCCTAGAACTACTGACCTCACCCTTAAACTCCACATGCCAGCACTCCCTACGCTTGCTTTTGGGTATGATCAATAGATTCCTTTGAAAAGTAAAACTATTACTTTTGATTGCTAGGCTTTAATCTTAAGGGACAGTTGTAATACTTTATCCTGTCCCAACAATTTCCTGACTGGCTTGCCTTGAGACTTTGAAAATATATAAATTTCTCAAGAAATGCTGGAAGAAATTCTCACACTGAGAAACAGTATGGGTCTTCTTAACCCTAATTAGAAGTTTTAGCAATTACTGTGATGGTCGTATTATTGATTTGATTAAATTTGTTACTTGAAGGCCATCTTCTACTGGTTGGGGATTATTGCCTCATCTAATAGAATCTTGCAAGTATCTCAATTTCTAGACTTTTTCTATTTTCTTTTGTCTCCATTTGCAATCCTACCATTTCTCATCTGAGTTCATTTCTTTCTTAAAGTATCTTCCCATGCAGCTAATAATCAAAATATGCGATTGTTATCTAAAATCTAACACAAAGACAAATGTTCATTAGATATATTACTTGTCTTCAAATATCATAGGCAAGTTTATCACTTCTTCATCATGGTGGAATCATTTCATGCAGCTTCACTGTTCTGCTTTGTTTTGAATGGCAGCACTCTGCTTTCACAATTAATTCCTGTATTGGTTATGGCATACAGGAGTTATTCCAAAGACAGGTTATGCTGCAAAAACAAAAATTCCCTAACCACAGTAGTTTGTAACAAAATGCTTATTTCTTCCTCACATGGCCATGTGAATAAACCCAGAGTTTCTGTTCATTTGGTAGCAGTCACTTAGGAATGCAGTCTGCCAGGGCAATCACCTTCTCAAATGTGACATCACCACGCCAAACAGAAAAGAGAGCTAAAGATGGTCACATGACAAGCTAAGTGCTCTAAACCAGAAGAATCTTTTACCCACAACTCACTCCCCAGAATGAGTCACAGTCGCACAGCAGAAATATCTGGTGAATAGCAGGAATGAAAATCACATTACATTAAAAAGGTGGGGGGCTGATTTTCAAGAGTTGAAAAAAATTCTAGATGAAGAAATTCTCTATTCTTAAGAGTGTATAATGGGACAAAAATCTCTTTCCATAGGTATTATAAGAATTTTCATTTTTTCCTCTAAAACTTACATGTATTGTTTTGATATTTTTATAGCTACATTAATTTGATAAAATATGGGTATTTTAAAATTTAAAACTGAACACTCTTCAATCTCATAGTGCACACTTAGAAATCTAGTACATGTATAAAAAATGCAGACCAAATTTTGTGAACCAAGACTTTCACTGTAATAGTTCTAACAGTGAAAATACAAGAATGGTTCTATAAGTATGATATGCCTGTAGAAAATACAGAGTAGGTGTATTGTCTGTATTGTGCTTGTGATATGTTGTAAAATGTTGTATGTCTGTTAATGTTTCCCTCCTTTTATCTTTAAAAAAAAAAAGAAAATACAGAGTAGGGACTGGCAGACGTCTGTTGAAAGGGCTATACTGTAAAATATATGGTCTCTTTCACACACAACTGGACTGTATACAAATATACAACAGACAATATGTAAACAAATGGCATGGTTGTTCCAATAAAATTTTGTTTCGAAAAACAAGTAGCCAGGGGGCTGGGGATTTAGCTCAGCGGCAAAAAGCGCCTGCCTGGCATGGGCAAGGTCTTGAGTTCGGTTCCCGGTACCGCAGAAAAACAAAAAAAAAAAAAAAGAAAAGAAAAACAAGTAGCCAGCCAAGGGTCATAAGTTTGCTAGCCTTCAATAGAAAGCAGTTAAAATATTTTGAATACAGCAATAAAAATTTAAATATTTTATAAGTTTAAAACTATACTATACTGTTCCTAAATTCTCCACAAAGGACACACTTTACTTTAGAGAGGAAAAGGTAACTTTTAAAAGGTACAGTTGAAGTGGCCATGTAATTCAGTCAATTCTTTTGCAGAAGTTTTTGGAAAAATCAGATGACTCCAAAGTACCTGGGACATTTCCCAGAAACCAAAACCTGAGGGAACTTGTGTAATTAGCATTTAGGCCCTAATATCTGTACACAGCTTCACCAGTAATCTTCATGAAGATACCCCACATCAATGAAGACTACATTATGCTTAGAATACTCTTTTAAATAAAGAAGGTGATTCTGTAATACTTTAAACAAGCCATTAAAAATTAGCTTTCTGTTTTGTGTTTGTTTTTTGAATCAGGGTCCAGCTATATATTTCAGGTTGGTCTTGACCTCCTTCTGCCTCAGCCTCCTCTTGCATGCTGAGTTTACAGACATATATCATGCTTGGCCTTTACATGGTTTTAGGTAAAGGTCATTAGAGTGCATAACTGACCTGCACATTCAAATCTAAGCACTCTAAGACGGGGGTAAGCGAACTGTGGTCCAGGGGCCAAATCCAGCCAACATCCTTTTCTGTAAACAAAGTTTTACTAGAACACAAATAGGATCATCATTTACATATTACTACTCCTCCCTGCACACACGTTTTCACACTACCAGGTGGATTTCAGTAACTGCAATGACACAACCTACACTTACTTACTATGGAGAATTAGTATGCCACTCACCCCCCACTGTTACTCACAGATTTGGTGTGCATACCTGAATTGCTACAGGTAGTTCCTGACTGGCGCTTGTCGATGTAAACCAACAACAGTTAACAAGTACAATGCTTAGTTCAACACTTTTGTTTATTTTGTTTTTATTGTCAGATTTTCTCAGTGAAAGATTTACAGACTGGTATAGGTCCCTTTTCTCACTGGTAGACAGGTATAGTTTGTGGATCAGCTACTTTGAATATCACTACTCTAAAGACACAGGGAGCAGGGGTAAAAATTACCCAAATCTCAAAAAGGATTCTGGTTTCACCTAAAAGACTTATTTTCACAAAGTACTTGAGAGACCTAAAATGATAGGCTCTGCTACAAATTGAATGAAACTCAGAAAATGATTCCTATGGAGTCAGACTTTTTTCTACTCCCTGCTCTTTGAAGGCTCATCTAACTCCAGAATTTCTTCCTGGTGTAAACTATGTTTCAACAAGGTAAAGGATGACAGCTAATGGGTCTCACTATCTTTTCTTGGGAGCAAGAAGGATGAAAACATTAGTTCTTCCTCAAATATTCAAGAAAATAAATAGAATTATATTTTTTCCTATTTAACATCTTAAGTTGCTGAACAGCTTTAAAAGTACAATATTAAATGGTTTTTCTCTGAAGTGAAAGTATAAAGCTACTATTCTCTAAATATTAGTGATATTACCCCCATATTTTAGTTCTAATTTAAAATAAGTCAGACATCAGCTAAAGAATACAGAATGAAATTGTATTATTTTTAAAGAAGAAATTTCTTTAAACAAGTGTACAATGTCTAAAGTAGCAAAGTTAATTTAAATCAGGCAGTGATCTGAAAAATACAATTGTTCAGGGACAGATTTTTATTGCAAACACTCAAAAACTAGTACATACAGCAGAATGTTAATACTCATTTAAAATAATATTCAGTGAAACAAAATTTTAAGAATTCAAAGCACATTTTAAGAGTAAAAATGTAGCATTTTAAATAAAAGTTTATTAGAACTTTAAAGCAAACTACTGTTCATATGATTCATTTCTGTATCTATTCTCTTCTAGATAATTAAAAAAAACCTGAAAAGCCAAATTAGCAGTTAACTTATAGATAAATTAGGCTAAATTCCCCAAACCAATTTTTTTACATCACTGCTTTAGGTCCCATTCGAAAGTTTTATCTTGTAATTACAGAAAAGTCACTTAAACTTGGCTGAACGCATGCCAAGACATGTTTTTAGTTCACCGCTTTACAATATCTACACTGTATCATACTTTGGTTTGGTTTCCAGACCGTTTTTATGGGTCTATTTTTAAAGACAATCATTAAAACAACATTAAAAGCATAGCAGCTACCAGAGTTTCAAAAATGGATTTCTATTTTATACAGTTAGTACAATGAGGGATTGCTGTTTACACCCTGACCAAAAGCACAAATATAAGTTCATATTTTAATAATCTCACTTTCACTGAAAGTTTAATTAAAGGTAAGCTTACAGCCCAGCAGGCTAACACCTGTATGGAGGCACACAGACTCAGATGTTCTATTTACATGCTTCTGGCAGACTGGGATGTTACACTGAATTCAAAGTTCTGCCCATCCAAATTCTCATGAGATCAGCTGAGCACTCTACACCTGCTCCACTGCCAGCATCCCACTTTCAGTCTTCATTAACAGTGCCCATCAGCTGCTACCTTAACTCAGCCATCCCAAAAAGCTGTATGGTTTCCAAATCACTTCCTTTAAGGTAACTGAAAAAGATACAGAGGTAACAGGACTTTAAGCTTAGACTGATGAGAAAGTTTGAAAAGTTTTATTAATATAGCTAATATTCTTATCATATCAGCAATTAAGTCTCATTTCTTCAAAAACTTAAATGAGAACTTCTGATCACAAACTGAAGTCTTTGTTAAAATCCTACTCATTTTTTTAAGACTTGGAAATCCATACTAATCATGCTATTACTGGTTAGTCGATCTGTTTAATAACTTAGATTGAACACACAGGCAACGTGTATGAATGACCTCTCTCATGTGTTCTATTTCTGACCTCCAAAGCCCGAGTGTGTTCACCGGAGAGCACTATTCCCAAGTGTGCTTCCTGTTGGTGCACTACGAGTGGCTGAACAATTTAACTCCTTTCTTTCTCATCTGCCAGGTGTGCTCTTGTGTCTGCTGTGCTATGACTGTTTTCTCCAGGAACGTCGTACGTTTGACCAGACACTACTTTATCAGTCTTCGCTGAGAGATCACTGCTACCTTTCTGAAGAATCTCTGTGGCTTCATACTCAAGGACCTCTGAAGGTGTCAAAGGCTCCAAATGAATACTGCCTTGTTCACTAACATCGGAACTAACAGAGTCAGGTTCATCTCTTTTTCTCAAAAACTGATCAATGCTAACATCACTTGACATTAACAGCAAATCCTTAATGTTCTTGGAGGAAAACTCAGCTTCACTGGAGCTGTGATCATCAGTCTGATCACATGATGTTGTATTTTCTGAACGTTGGCCAGTCTTCAGTTCCATTTCCTGACCAACATGCCTTATTTCTTTTTCCTTTTCCCCTTTATCTGCACCAATGTGTGAATCACAACTGAAGATTTTCTTTGAGCTAGTTTCCTGGTCTGCTAGACAAGCATCATTTTCTTTATCTGAAACTGTTAAGCTTTCTTCCCTTTGTGTTGATGATGAGCCTTCAAGTAAATTTGCATGACATCCACTTTTTTCTTCTGATGAACCTTCATCTTGCTTACTGAAAAAGAAAGCCATTCATTATCTATTCATTAAAAAGTGTATTTGAACACTATAAAAATGAAGATATGCCCCAAGAAAGGAGAAAATCAGCACACATCTGCTGCTGAAAGGGGAACAATGGCGTACGGTTACCAGGATGCCATCTCCTTAGTGGAGCAGGCTCGCATCAGGAGTCTGGTGAGTGGGCCAGCAGGCTTTAGTTTTGACTGTTATTTTCTTTTTTTTTTTTTGGCTTTTTTCCAGTACTGGGAATCGAACTCACGACCTTGCGTTTGCCAGGCAGGCGCTGTGCCACTGAGCTAAATCCCCAGCCCCTTGACTGTTAGTTTCAATTGTGCGAACTCTTTTCAGGTTTTTAGTGAAATCTTCTTACAGATTTGTATGAATACCTAAAATAAAGAATATATTTGGAAAAAACCCTATTTTCTTTTATGATTTATATATTCTCTTGTGCTTAAAAAGCATTCACAAACATTTCTCTAATTTTTAGTTGTGTAATGTAAAAAACAAACATACCTTAAAAACATATGTAAGAAGAACTAAGAAAAAATATGTAAATACATGAATGCATGTATATATGTTTGTACACATATATATTTATGGGTGTTTATGCTTACAATTGGGTATGAATAAAAACTATCTAGTGAATCATAAAATAGCAGAGACCAAAGATCTCTAGAATTTGCAGCTCCTTAGATTTCAGGACGCTCACTTTAACAAAGCACATGCTCACACATGCCGACTTCTTACACTTAATCTACTTGGAATTTAGACTGTAGCACCATTTTCAAATGGTCATTTATCATGTATTAAATTATTGTATGTATAAGGCTATTTCTCTGGGATCTATTTTGTTCTACTAATTTATCTTTACACTATTCTTGGCCAACATAACACAATCTTCACAAAAGATTAATGAGTGTGTATTATTCTCTAGTACAGCAAATCACCTACATTTCAATATTCAAAATCTTCAGTTTTAAAATATAAAACGTATTTGTACAATGATACTCATTAAAAAATCCTAAAGTAGTAAATACACAAAAACTTAATGTCGAACAGAAATTATTAAATATATTATGACATTAATAAATGGAAAAATCAAAATCTTTTAATTTTTCAGTTTCCAAACCAAGTCTCATTGAGATTTTTAAATGCTGATTGAAATCATACATTAATTTGGAAAATGACTTATCAAACAAATTATTTCAGTAAATTTTGGCTTCTCTTTATACATAGTTCTCATTTTTGTTACTATTATGAAGAAACATTTTGTCCATTATAATTTGTAACTATACGTTACTGGTCCATCAGAAAGATTTAGATTTTTTTATATCAAGCCACTTTAATTTATAGTCATTAATTCTCATCATTTTTAGGTCATTTTCCTGGATCTTATTTTTTCCTCATTTCAAATATATGTATGACTTTTATTTATTTATTTTTAAAATAAAGCAGATGATTTATGTGAAACTAGGGAAAGGAGGAAGAGAGCCAGAGAGAGTACTACTCTGGACAAGTAAGTAGTATCTGAAAGGGAAATACTCCTGATTTTTGGATAGATCATATTGGACAAACTATAATTTACAAAAAATGTTAAGTAATATAAAAATCACCAGTCTGATTTTCCTAACTCTAGGTGAATTGTTGTTATCCACCCCTCAAGAAATTTAGGAAAAATTCTAGGTGAAGAAAGGGCTACATAACTTTATTAGTGACGCTCAAGAAACATCTTGATGTATTATTCACTAATTTATCTGGAAGGGTAAACATTGAATTAATCTCAACAAATTAATAAACAACCTACTCTGAAATAAGCTATCAAGGCAGAAATGGGGAAAATACTTAAAAGACTAAACAAAATGATCTTTGAGTGAAGTTCTAATCAGAATGCTGGGATTCTCTTCTGTCTTTTCAAAAAAGACAGAATCAATTCTTGAATTCTGAAACTTGTAAGTTTAGATCCTTCCACAGAAATAGATTTATAGAGCTTTATGAAAATACTTTAAAAATATTTTAAGATTGCCTATTAGCAGTAATTATCCCAATATTATAACTCGCAACATACTGTAATTATATCTGTTTAATAGGGGCAATTAACAGTTTTTAACATTTACCAAAAAAATTAACAACATAAAATACTCTGTAAATGTAAAAAAGATTTTAAAACCAACAGTCAGGGGAATACTTTTGCTGGACTAAAATTTCAATATCTGATTTTAATTAAAGTCACTACTAAACAACAATACCAATACATATAGTATAAAGGTTAAATAGCTTTCATAGCTAACTATAAAGTAATATAGGTCAAGTGTTACTTTATATACTTGAATTTCAAAAGATTCCTTCTATTTACCTTTTGGCATTTGATGTTTTGGTTTCTCCTTCAGATATATTAGGTCTTGCAATGTCCTGAAATGATTAATAATATTTTTATCTTACACTCATAGCAAAACTTAAATTGTATTAAATTTCTAAATAAAAGAAAGTGTAAAACAATACACCAAAGAAAACAGAAAAATAATTTTTAATTTAAAGCATAGAATAATTCTCACAATTAAAAGTAGGTTTCAAAAATATTTAAAGTCAAGAATTTCACTGCATCAAAAGTTTCTGAATCCAAGACAAGAGGCAGTTACCCAGTTATATCAATACCTATTTTCCTTAACTCTCTTTCAAATATGGACCATAACTACAATTACTTGAATAGGAAGTAGTAAAATGCAACTTGAATTCGAGTAAGTAATTCATCTACAATATTTTATATAAATACGCTAACTACAAACACTTAGAAAAAACATTTCTGAAATTTTGATTCCATATTGCAGTCATTATAGCCTTTTCACTATCAAATGCAGAGTATGAAAATAGACAAAGGGAAGAAATATTTTGCTTATTTCAAATGTTTTAAGAGGAAAAAAATACAGGGAAAGCCCAGTATGCCAGGAGCTACACTGACATTCTGTAACAACTACCAGCTATTGAGTAAATAGGATGTATAAAGTATTATGTTAAAACTTTACATTCACTATTTACAAAGGAGAAATAAGTGGGCTGAGTAGAAAACCCAGCAAAGATTCTAATCCAGGCCTAGTTTTTAACACCTATAGCAGCCTGTGGAACTGGAAGAGTTTATTGTTTGTCTCCTTATCTTCCTAAACTCTGCTAAAATGAGGGCAAAGAAATAAGATTTTTACTCACAAAGACCGAGAATAGCCCAAGCACACTAATTACTGAAGTGACCTCAGTGAGTCTGCAGAAGACGGAAGGCGTCACACTGAACCACCAGCAGTGGGACAGGCAGGAGTCAAGTCTGTCTGAAGAACCTAAAACATCTTGCATCTCGAAGAACCCAGTACAAAAGGCAAAAAAAGAAAAAGGACAAGGACTGCTAGGAAATCTAAATGCTCCTTCTTTACCACAGAGGTTAAAAGTTAAGATGAACACCAGCAAAAGGCAGGCGTGAGTGCTGAGGGAAAACAGGAGGGCTTCCAAGTCCGTAATATTGAACAGAGAAATACATCCAGTCCCTGCTCTCACCTGAGTCCCAGAATGCCAGAGTCAGAGGACTCACTCCCCACTCTACCACCCCAGTAAGAATTTAGAAGACTTCTCTTTGAAGAAAATCATCAATCCCAAAGAAAGATTTCTTATAGTGACTTTCAGAGCATTCTCTTCACAAAAAAAATCAGCTCACCATCTTATTTTCCTACATTACAATGTAAACATTACCCATATAGATTGTACAGTGCACAAGTCCAGGAAGCAATATTCACATTATAATTCACATCAACAGGTCTCAAAAGTGTAAGTTACATACACCTAGGGAATCCAAGCCACTTTCAGGAGGCATGTCAGGCATGTCATAA
>NW_004955450.1:17632414-17672934 GCF_000276665.1 Chinchilla lanigera | reverse complement strand
CCTTGCGCTTGCCAGGCAGGCGCTTTTGCCGCTGAGCTAAATCCCCAGCCCCTGAATTTCCATATTGCTTGAGTTGTTCCTGTGTTATTTTGTAAATGTGTTTGTTAATGTTTTCATTTTTATTTTTTTTAATAAAATAAAAAAATATACAAAATAAAAAGCTGAAATCTTTCTCAAAACAAAAACATTCTGTAATTTTACTTAAAATTAAATATTTTATATTTGGCAGAAAAGTTTATTTTATTTTATTTATTTATTTGGTATCAGGAATTGAACTCAGGACCTTGTGCTTGCTAGGCAGGTGCTTGTGCCATTGAGCTATATCCCCAGCCTGGTGAAAAATTTTGAATCTCAACTTTTTCTACGTTATAACATGCCAATAATTACTTAAGTATGCACTGTGAAATTTAAAAATTCATAAACAATACTTTCAAATGTATATAAAATGTTAAGTTATGAAATAAAACATACTTTACCTTAGATATAGGTTCTTGTTCCTTAGTGGGAGCTTCATTTTTTAATCTTGAAAACAAAATAAGTATTGATTATTTTACTTTGTACTTACATGATAAAATATGAACTGGGTTTTCTGTGCTTAAAATAACTAAAATGTAAACTTAATGTCCATTTTATCCTATAACAGTGAATGAGCTCTGTACATATTTCATATAAAAATAAAATACATGAGAATAAACAGATTTAGAAATTGATAAATAAATGAACACAAGTACTATATTTTTTCTCTAAAAACAAGAATATTTAAGAAACATTCTTTTTGCTAGATACAATTTAAAATAAAGGACACAATGCATTAGTAAAAATTATTCTTAAAAAAAGCAGGTCTGATCCCCACATCACAATAAATCCAACTTATTAATTAAAAATTAAAGCAGGTAATATGCATATACATATACACATACACTTGCAAACACGCACAATATGCATTAGTATGTACTATTATAAAATATAAAAAGTGAGGGAATATAAGTATTTTATCTATTGTGAAATTCAATGATAACGGCACTTCAATATATACATTAACTTTCTCTGGAGGCAGTAAGTCACAGAAATCATTTAGAATTTTTAAGAATATATTCTCTTAAAAACTTTTATAAGCACTGCTCAAAAATTAACTATAAAATTTTTAAACCTGACTCCTTAAATATTAATTATAATATTACAATGGCAACAAAGAAAACTAAACAATCTTGTAAAATAACCAACTTAATATAAAAACTAGCTTCTCCAAAAGATTTTTTAGAAACTGCTGATGACTAAATTAGATTTATTTAAATCCCTCACATCTGACACACACAAAATTATTTGTTGATATTACACTCATTTTCAATATACATAGCAGGGTGATCTACTTGGCCTGAAATGCCATTGATCAAGAATTCAACGATTCATAACTCTATAAAGGCTCAATACAAATGTAAGGAATAATTCATTTAATATAAGGAACTACATTCACTTAAATTTTATATTTAAAAAAAGTGAAGGTGTCTAATAGGACTGAAATGTCAACCATTTAAAAACTACTATCATGGTTAGTCAAAAACAGAATTAGCAAATGCCTTCCTTCTTTATCCATTCTCTGAAGGCACATTTTAAAAATTAGTACTATCATTGCTGGGTTCAATCCCCAGGACCACCAAAAAAAGAAAAAAAAATTAAGGCTACAAATGTTAATGCATTACTAAATATTAACAATAATTAATTGTAAAGTTACTTATTTATATTTTATGTATACAAAATTAGCAACAACTTTTAAAAGATTGTGGTCTTTTTTTGTAGAATCATAGTATTGGTAGTATATTGTAATAATTTACAATTAATTTGTCAAACAAGTTAAATAAAACAAAAAATGTACAAATGTCAGTAATTTTTTGGATCCACATTTTGTAAAGTATTTAAATGTGAAGAATATTTATAAAGGTGAGATTACATCAAATATAAAGTATAACTGCATTGCATTAATGATGTATATAGGAAAGTTTTAAATATAACATATAAATATGAAAACATGAAAAATTAGTCTAAAACAAAGTAGAAGTATTACTGTTCTATAATAAACTTTTCTACTTCAACTGATTAAATTGTTTGAAAAGTAGAAATAAACTGATCAAAAAGCACTTCTGAGATATTTTATGAAAGTATTTTTCAGTTTACTGTTGAAAACATTATCAAAGACCTTGTATTTTTACAAAAGAAATATTACCACTCTAATCATTTTCATGTATGTCTATAAATCAATTTTATGCAACAATTAAAATGCAGTCCATTAAACAAGTTTAACTATTATTGCTAGCGCTTCAGTTGGGGAAAACTAGTCCTCTTAGCCTCTCTTCAGACGAGGCTGGTGACAGAGTTTCATTATTCTTCACTGTACTGGCTAGGGAAGTGGTAGATGAGGACACAGTGAGTTACTAAAATCAGCATCAAGAGGCCTATAAGCTTGATCTTTTACTGTACTAAAATTCCCCTTAAGGGTAAAATTGTAATAAATAGCAAAAACAACTCTACAGTTAATCAGAAATATGTAGTACAATAACCACTAAAATTTTGTAACTATAAATGCGTATTTAAAAATTAACCTTAGTGTGACTACAAATATATTAACTTTTGCCAAAGAAAACAATCTCATACCTCAGTTCTTCTTCATTAAAGTTACCTGCTGAAGTGGTCATCATTTGAGATATTGAACTTTTGGAGAAGACAGTCAAATTTGCTAAGCTCAAAGTTCTGTGCTAATGACCTGTCACTGTGAAATTTTTTTTTAACTTTTGATGTCACTTGTGAATATTGCAGTAATTCTTTTATAGAAAAATACACTGCAGTACTTAGAACATTGAGATTTCAATAGAAAGACAACAGAAGCACTTACTAGTGATCAATTTCAATGTTTTTAATGAGACTGCAGGTAATTTTTTCCTATGGAAACCTGATCTTTGATGTATTTGTAAGGCATAATCCTTTTCTTCTAAAGTCTAAAATGAAATATATGGCCCTATTTGCATTTTTCTATAGGTAAAATGACTAACATGTGGCTACACACACAGTGAATATCCTGATTCAGTTATGGTACTATGCTCTTTTGAGGTTTCATTGACAGAATAAACATACCATGGGTTGAGGGAAAGGCTGTAAAGGAAAACTATTCAGGTTCATTTCAGTTAGGTCAAATTCTTTGCTTCCGATAACATTTAAAAGCCAACCACATTAATCCTACCATTAGAAATATAATCTTCAATTTAAGATTATTTGTAAACATACTGAAAAGGCTAAGAAGATCATACAAGAAACCAGTAGTAAAGTCAGCCAGTTCTCAAGGCCTTCCTCCTAGACACTCAGGACTAAATTTAAGATAGTAATCATTAGACTCAGAAGTAACAGTAGAATACCTAGCACATCATTCCTGATCATTCCCCCCAAAGAGTGTTAATAGGCTTATCTGGAGAAGGTGTTCAAACTAAACATTTACCATGTTAAACATACCTAAGTGTTCTAGTCCAAAAATAAAGTCTCTTGCAAAGAAAACAGCAGATGTTTACAGAATTTGGTAAAGGACTGAGCCAATATAAAAGGGAAAGAGATAAGTAAGCAGCAGAGACAGCACCATGAACTTGGATGTGCAGGAAAATAAGAGGTGTTAGCAAAGGGGAGGTGATCCAAGACAGAGCAGAAGCAAACATAAAACAAGATGGCACTGAGATGAGACCACAGCCTCTACAGTTCCTGTCAGTTAAATGCAGGGCACACAGGAAAACAGCTGAAGACAAAACTGAAGAGCTAGCAAAGGCACCTTCACAGGTCACAGCTATGATAAAGTGTTCACACTACAAACAGTAAAGCCAGTAGGAAAATGGGATCAGATTTGTGCATCAGAAATAGACAGGTTTCAGTCAGGGAGTCCAGTTAACATAGCTTGCAACTTTCTCACCTCCAACAGTAGCAGTGTCAATGGAGGAAAGAAGATTTAAGGAAATGTAAGTTAAAACCAACAGAATTTCAGAATAAAGTTACACAGAACAAACATAACATACCCCCAATATCTGGCAAGAAACACGGTAATGTCATTAATCAAGAGAAGGAATTCAAGGGGAAAGGGAGCATATTTTGCAGGAAAAACTAATTTAGTTTTGGACATACTGAATTTGTAATACACAGCAATCATATGGTCATATTTATCGTACAGATCTGTTCGTTCTGTGTATGTCACTCTTAAGCACAACTATAAACATCACTTCTACTCAGACTATGACTGCCCAAGTAATCCTGATAAACAATTTTATGCTATTCTTTGCTGAAATCTTACTGTCTTTACATCACATGAAGACCGCCCTATGATTGGGAAGCTGTACTACTGCCCCTGTGCTGAGTGTGTCAGTTCCTGCCTGCCCCTCTCTAGCAGGAGGGCCTTCACAGGAAAGTCCTGTCCCACAAAGTAGGAAGTACAACCCTCAGTAGTTCAGGCTCTGAAGGCAGACGACCAGAATTTAAATTGATATTACTCATTTAACAGTTATGTGACAGTAGGCAAGGTATCTAATTCATCTATACTTCCGATCTCTAAAGGACAATAATAGCACTTGTCTCATAGATTTGTGAAAATTAAATGAGCAAATAAATGCAAAATATGTAGGAGAGTGTCTGGCACATTGTACGTGAACAATAAATGGTACCTATTATTATTGGCGTGGGTAGCATCTGGAATCAATTTTCCTACCCAGAATTTGCTTGAAAACGCACAACACAGGCTAACTTATGACTTGAATATCCCCACAGCTTTGCGTCTTCTTTTACACTTCTACCTTTCCTTCAAATCCAATATATTAACTAGATACTAATTTCTGATTACTTGTCTACTCCCCTTAGGACTAGCCTTATTTGCTCTGGTAAGAAAACATGATGCATTTCTGAAAACCTGGGTTTGATCTGTTCATCTAAAGTAAGGGAAAAGAGCAGAAAAATCATTCTGTATCGATAGAACTAGGTAAAAACAGAACAAGAAATAAAAAAGACAAAATATGTGTAATCAAAATTGTAAAAGAAAAAGAACGTATGCAGAACTAACGTAGGAAAAGGGGTCTATATTATCTTGTTGGCAATACTAAGTAACACTCTAGATAGTTCACTTATAACTTATAAATGACCCCAAGACCAGACTGGAAAAGTGGCACTAACCTCAAGATCACTGGTAGAGGTTAGTACTCTATAAGTGTACTTATTGCTTACATCAGTCCATACTAAATGACAGTCTGTGGAAAGTTTCATTTACCTTTCCTTCTTCCCTGCTTACAGATGTCAAAGACACCAACCCTAACCTGCCAGAAACTACATTTTCATGACAGCTCTTACCTACTGACTTGCAATTTCACATCCATGCAAAAGCATTACAACTACCTCTAAAAAGAAAAATTATTTTACAGTCCCTAGTTATATTTTTGAAATATTAATAATCCTGAATCTAGAGGAAAGATCTGAGTACCTCTAATTCCAGCCAAATTTCAAAAGATTAGAGAAGTAAATAAGCCTAAAATATGAGAGCAGATTGGTCTGGCTTTCCTCCTAATTTAGATGAAATGAAGATCCCCTGACCATTTTGAACATTTAAGCGTTTAAAACTTGGATTATGATTAGAACCAATACTTCCACCAAATACATTCTGAAATTCACAAGTATCAGAATGACCCCTTATGTTCTCCAAAATTCATAGACTCAATGAGATGAAACATTTTTAACAGAAATACCTTCAATATAAAACTTTAAAATGTAGGCATTCTGCCTCTGAAAGTGTACTTATTGCTTACATTTATGAAAAATGACTTTATTAGTTTAACTGAAATAGTGATACTCATTTTAGAGACAGGGTTAGATTCTTTTTCATACAGTATTTCACAAAAGTTATATGGCACAAACCATATATTTTATTCATGTCTCATTTCCAACTCCTGACACCAAAGGCACACAGGCCTTCTGGCCCAGAGAAGGCAAGTTATCAACGTTCAGTGTCAGTGAATAAATACACAGAAGGGGAAACAGCGTGTTGTGGCTATGGGTCTTGAGAATGAATTCAAGATCTCTCTTAGTGGTTGTCATATAAGAGGGAGGAATACATGGTTTCAAGGAAAGTCAGTTTTCTATCTGCACTTCTTGCTGGTATTCTTTAGAGGAATTTAATAAAGTATAACACACAACTTTTTATCTGTAAAACACATTACATCTTTTTTAAACCTTCAAAACAGATTATTTTCAACACATTTCACAGATGAAGAAATCGAAGTACATGACCAAGAAGTTTCTGAGACAGCAGGGCCCTGAACTCTTGACACTTTAGTCAATGCTCTTTCCAGTGTACAGCGGTACCTTGGTTCACCAATTTAATTCTTCCTACAATTCTGGTCACAGATTGAATTGGACAAGAACCGAATCAAATTTCCTCATAAGGTCAACATGGAACCCAGCCACTGAATTTCAGCTCTTATCCAATTCAGTCTGAGATAAGACAGCAAAAGAATTAAGTTTGTGAACCGAAGTACCACTGTACTTTGCCTAGAACAAAGCTGGAGGTCACTCCGAGAACTAAATCAACTTTTAAAACCACTTCCAATTGTGGCTTTTCCTTTCGGACACTGGGCTTCGCTATGTAGCTTAGATTGGCCTCTAACTCAAAGCAATCCTCTTGCCTCAGCCTCCTAAGTGCTGAGATTACAGGTGTGTGCCACCATGCCCAGCTCAGATTGCAGCTTCTAAGACATTTCAATCACTAAGATGGCCAACTCATAAAGTAGCCTAGTTTTGTAAGCATGTGCCATTATGTATCTATAATGGATTCGCATTCTGAAAATGTACTAGACGAAATTATCTATTTCAACTTCTTGTCAAGAAAAAAAAATTATAAAATGTAAAACTTTATTTCTGCTATAAATCATCTACACAGATATACTAGAGAAGACAGGAAGAAAAAACTGATACAGGAGGAAACAGAACAAAGCAATTTTATAATTGAGTTCAGTGACAGTGTAACATTTAAGATCATTTTTAAAATATGTAATTTCCAAGTTGCACAAAACAAACAGCTATGTAATTATTGCTAACTAGCACAATACAACATTTTAAAAATATTTTCATAATAGAGTGGTATGCGTTACGTAGCCACAATTTCTGGAAATGATTACCTGGTAATAATAGAATTTTTTTTTGTTTGTTTTTGTTTTTGTTTTTCTCCAGTACTGGGAACTGAACTCACGACCTTGCGCTTGCCAGGCAGGTGCTTTGCCGCTGAGCTAAATCCCCAGCCCCAATAGAATTTTTTAAGGAAGGGATTCTGTACCAAATTTCTACAAGTTGGTGTTGTTTCAGTCTTTTGACAGGAAAAGCCACAATTACATTCAATTCTGACATACAGAATTAAACAAGGTTCAACTGAAACACTGTGATGTAATGTCATCCACTTAGTTTGGAAGAATGCACTGCAAGACTGAAGTGTAAGAGAAAATTACAAATGACCACAGTACATACAGACTGCCACTAAATTCTCGATGATGAAAAGACTCCACAGAAAGGTAGTTACCAAGGTTTCCTGTCATGTGCAAGTAGCACTAATAACAGTAGTAATCGCAGTAATAGTAATGGTAGTAGAAGCAAGTGTGCATTTATCGAATGGTTACCTTCTGTAAGAGTGGTACCAAATAATTTAAATGTCTAACTAAATTATTTAAATTAGTAATTTAATTGATTTGTACATATTTCTTACAACCACACTGCAAGGAACTATTACATATCTTTCAGTGATGAGGAAAATGAATCTCAGTAAGGTTAAATAATTTCCTCAAGGCTATTGACCTGGTTAGATATAAAATTAGGATTTTTAATTTTCTAATTTAGAGTGTGTGTGTGTGTGTGTGTGTGTGTGTGTGTGTACAAATTAAACCCATAGCCTTATGTACAACTAGGGTTTAAACCTAGGTCTACCTTATTTCAGGGGTACATTCCTCTCATAATAACATGCCTCACAATGGCATAAACAGATTTTCAGTGTGGAGGATTAAAAACAATAGGGTCCCATATTTCAATAAATAATGCAGTACAGGAGCCTAAGTGGACAGATGACAGTAAACTTTTCTAGGGGTCAAATAGCAAACTGACAAAAGTCTGCAAAAGATCTCAAAATCGGAAGTACCCTAAAAGTGTAAGATGAACAATAACATATAAGGCATTAGAATTGAAGGGAAACTACTGGTGCAATTCGTAACAGACAGTTATGATTAAAATAAACTGAGAGGTGTTTGGAAAAATTCCCTGAAAGTATATTTAGTGAGTTTTAGACATAAAAGTCGAATGACAGGACTAATACATGCTGTCACAATTAATTCTAAAAGATAAACTGAGTCAGAAAAAGACAGCTAACAGAATTTGTAAAAATGGTATAGACCTGAATAGTAATAAATAATACTTTACAGTACAATGATAACTTTATAATGGACGGTGCTTCCTACATGTGAATCACTTGTGAAGTACTACATGGACACACTAACTCCTTTAATTTCCTCAACACTTTATGAGTAGGTATTTTTGTTATCGGTGCTTTACAAATGCCACATACCCCTAGTAAACAACAGGGCAGGACTCCAAGCTAGGTAATCAGCTGCATAGCTGCACTGTGTCACACTACCCTTGTAAGGTCTGAGGATTTAATGTGGAGTTGGATAACAATTTTCCTAATCTTATTATCAAAGAAGATCTTCTGAAGCCATTTAGGAAAGAAGCTTCACAGAAGTCAAAAACTATTTTTTAAAGAAATTTCTTAAACATAAGGGCTACAAACTGTAATAGTCTCAAGAAATGTAGCTAAGTGATAGACTAAATAATCTAAGCATAGAGAGTTATAGAGAAAAGCTAGATATAATGAAATTCTTTTCAGTGTAAAATCGTATAAGGTAACCATATTCTTCAACGAAAGTATTCTTTGCTGCTACAATCACAGGCACAATAGGTTAATAACTATTTTGCCTTTCTTATGTATGTCTTAGATTTTATAAACATAATGATGCCATTTTTCCTGAGAGTACATAAAAATATGAAAATGTACTTGTTAGCATCTACTTATATATTCCATCTTATTAAGTATTCATAAACATGAATGAAATGTCTAGGAGGCCTTTTTAGGCAACATTTTACACAACTACTTTTATTTTCCAAGTTAAGATCAGCACTTTATATGCTACTTATTCTATGAAGGCTTGTGACATCTTAGTACTGATGAAAAAAATTTCAAAGCAATATTCTCTTAGATATTCACAGGTGACATACAGCATGAAAAATCCCATATTAAAGAATTTATTTAATTTTAACTTGTATTTCCTTAATTTATTTGACCACAGAAACTTTTCCCCCCACACCACATATAAATAATGGACATTAGCTCTACAATGGAGTATTTGGGAAACAATACTTACCTTCTTTTATACAAACACAAGAAGATTGTTTTTACAGTAGTACATGTACAGAGTTGTATATGCCTAGGAGTGTGGACATTTAATCTTCTAAAGATCAACATTCCCTGTTTTTGCTATTGGATAGAGATGTGTGGCATTCTAAATTCACCTTCTCATAAAAATAATGATATTTAGGTATATCAAGTAATGAATTAGAGAACCCCAGAACTGTAGAACAAGTTAGCCCTCACACCTCACAAAAAGGGTAAGTGGGGCTCCACAGAAAGGTACTGCCTCTCCCTAGTTCTCCTGCCCATCACAGATCATATCTGCTTAGTTTTCTTGGTCCGTTCTTTCTCACCCTCCTCAGTTTACCAACAGACAGATCACTACCCAGAGTTTAGAGGCCCTGCCCTTTGTCTGTTTTTACTACATCCTCAAGAATCTTATACAGGTCCTTTTACATTTTTTAATTTTGGGACAATTATAGATTTACATACAGTTGGATGAAACAGTGTAGAGAAATTTCATGTACCCTTTACTCAGTCTTCCCCAGTGACAGCACCCTGCAAAAGTACAGCTCAGTATCACAGCTAGGGTACTGACAGTGACACAATGCACTGATCTTTTTAACAACTCTAGTTTTACTTTTATTCTCTCTCATGACATTCTGAAATATTAATGATATTTATAGCATGGAAAACTTCCCTAAATTCACAGACGTGAATGACTATGACATCTCCACTTAGCTATCTAATAGGCATCTTAAACTAAAATATGTCCCAAATGGAAGTCCTCATCTTCACCTTTAACCTGTTCTCTCAAAGTCTTCTCTATCTCTGTTAGTGTCAGTGTCATCTTTCAGGTTCCTCAGGCTATTAACTGTGGAGGCATCTTCAATGTTCTCTCATATCTCACATCCTAAGTACCAAGAAATTTAAAATGTAACAAAAATAAAACCACTTACCACCTACACTGCTAGCATTCTAAGCCCAGCCCCATCATCTACTTGATTACAAGAACCCCTGGCCTCCCGGACTCTGCCTAAGTCTCCTCCAACTATTCTTAGGAAAGCAGCTAAAAAATATAGCTGTTGTAACTGTTGTTTACTTAGGTTCTCTATTTGTATTTAGGTTGTTTACTTAGGTTTTTAGTGAAATATTCTATATTCACTACAATTCTCTAAACAGTCACTTTTTTTTTGTTTTTTTGAGACAGGGCCTATAGTTCAGGCATTCAGGCTGGACTCTCAATCAATCCTCCTGTATCAGCCTTCTGAGTATTGGCAATACAGGCATGCAACAAAACACCTAGGTTTAAACACAGTCTAAAAGACCACCCCTGTCCCCTCGCTGTGCTGGGACTACAGGTATGTACCACCATGCTCACCTAATAGCCACCTTTCTTGCAGTGGTCTCTAAGGTCTTACGCCTCACAGGTCCGCACTGCTCACAGGCCTGTCCCCTCCATGACAGCCAAATGGTCTCCCTGCAATTCCTCGAATCCAAGATCTAACATGCAGCCAAGCAGCTCATTTGTTCACCTTCATGCCTTTACTCAAATGCCACTTCTCAGCGCGGTCTTCCCCATTCACCAAATTTAAAATAGCCTCTCAATTCCCGCTGCATACTTCTTCATTCCCCTTCTTATTTCCATTTCCTTTACAGTGTTGATCACTTTGGGATATATGTTCTATTTACTTTTCATTTTGTCTTTTATGACAAGGTGTAAGCTACATGAGGGCAGAAATTTCAATTTGTTTTTCTATTAGAACAGTGCCATGCACAAAGCAGATGTTTGAAGAATAAAGTACAGAGGTGAGAGTTTTTTGCCAAAATGCCACAAGAATAAGGCAAGAACCCGAATCATTACCGTTTCAGTCATTTTTCTCACAATGGAGATGGACTCAAACTGGAACAATTACATCTTTCATTCAATGGTACCCAAAACTATAAATCCAAGAAATAGCTACTTCTGATTAGGTAATAACAGTATTTAGAATAATTTGATGGTAAAGAATCAAATACAAGGGAAAACTATTTAGTACCAAACAATTTTAAATAACTGCCTATGGTAAGCAAGATTTGTCCTGCCTTATTTAAAACATTTCTTTAAATGAAGTTACAAGTGACATAAATGAACTTGATATACGCAAAAGAATTCTGTGGAAGAACACAAAGAGGTGTGACCATTGCTATACCAGGAACATGGTGCATCATCACTTTTGACCTACACCTAATAAAGACCACACTTCTCTGTTCTGTAGAGGAACAGAGAATGTTAAAAATGGAATGAAGCTGCTATATTTCTCAGGGAAAAATTTTTAATTGGGTAGATACAGGGCATATGACAAAAATCCTAGTCTATTACCACTACAAAAAACCACTTCTGAATATTTTGGAATATCTGTCATGTACAGTATGTATACATTTGTTTAGAAACTCAAAACTAATGGATTTAACTTTCTAATATTATTAATTGCAAGGAACACACAGTAAGTGGTATCTAAATGACCTTTTTTTTGAGACAGGGTCTCATTGTGTAGCTCATGTTGCCCTGAACTCACTATATAGTCCAGGCTGGCCCAGAACTTGCTGTGATCCTACTGCCTCAGCCCTCTGAGTGCTGGGATTATAGATGTGTGCTACCACGTCCAGCCAAACTAGCTTTATCTCTGCTCCAAAGTACAAATGAAGTTCTGATTTTAGAGAAGAAAAATGCTTGAGTTACAAATTCAGTGCCTGCTGATATTTATGGCTAATAAGAGCAAAGGGCACTTTGCTAGTCTTTAAAATTCAAGAAGTAATTGTGCTACAGGAAAAAATATAAGATGCATTAATATATACCCGCTGGCTTGAACTACCAGTGGTACATACTTCACTGTACCACCGAGAGGACTGTCCCATGCTGCCTTATGGGACAATTATGCATATACCACTGGTGGTTCAAGCTGGTGGGGACATAACATTCAAATCAGAGCCCTGTCATGAATGTGTTGAGTAGGTATAGCTCTCAGTCTGCATGCTAACAAGGCCTCCATATGACAAAGCAATGGTCCTACTTACAAGATAAAATTTACAGCTTCTATATGAAATTATTCATTAGCAAATAATTCCTGAGACACTTAAACATCACAATTTTTATTAAAAGAAAATGACAGTATCAAAACTATTTAATAAGTCTATATTTAACATAACTAATATAAACAAAGGACAAAATTTAAATGTATATAGGAAAGAAACAGGAGTACTGTTGGTTACCATATATATTTAATTACCTTTACCCAAAAGAACTTTACCCATATATATTTGTTACCTTTACCCAAAAGAACTACATTAATGACTAAGTAGAAATTACATAGATATACAAATATGTTACTTTAAAACTTGTTTTTAAGATGTGTAAGGAGGAGTCTCACTGATTCTTTAAATTTTAAAACCTATAATTATTAACATAGTATTAACAATCCTGAAACAGGACAGAGGATATAAGAATGGTCTAAGGGTCTGAGCAATAGTCAAATTAAAACAAACAGGCAACTCATGAGCAGAGAATTCACAGGACTCTCTTGGAGTTCTTTATAAAACAAATAGTAAACAAGTTTTAAGGAATAGAAATGTAGACATCATAAAATAGACATCAATAAATTTGGAGAACAGAAAACCAAGCTATTAAGTTAAATTTTTTAAAGTAAAAAAATCTGAGAATTATCATCACTGCAAAAATTATAGTTAATATTGAGTAATATATTTTAAGTAACAGTAAAAACAACTGTAATTTTGGGACATAATTATAGAGATCTGTTGCTCCAAGGATATGAAAGTAGCCATCAACTTCCTAACAACCAGTTTTTGTATTTCTTGGAAGGCATTTATGCTAGAGGAAGATTTAAGGACAGCAGCCAATTGATCTGATGAGCTTTTCCTGGACATAACTGGCCCATAAGCTTAAGATCAAGAGCCAAAGCCAGTGGGAAATGTGCTCAATGTGGTGGGCCAGGAGGCCACTCTGGCCAAATCAGCAGCAGCCTTACGGAAGGCCAGCCATGTGGGAAAGGGGTCTCCCCAAGATGTGATTTATTGCGGCCACAACTGAGAGCAGATCCCACAGTCACATTATTCACATTCCTTGGAAAGAGAGAATAAGCATCAGTTGTGTCCATCGAAGGGGGACACTGTACAGGTGTACCCTGGACATTTTTTTGAAATCTCTGGGCTGCTTCTGCATCTGAAAAAAAAAAAAAGAAAGAAAGAAAAATAGCACAATGACAGACAACAAATAAGGAAAGACAAATCATCTGACCTAAAAATTTAAGACATAAGAAATGAAAGCAGACAGAAGAGGAAAAAAAAAAAAAGACCAAGAAAAAAAGCCTTATCGTTTGGAATGCAATACTCTCAAGGCAAATGCAAAGAAAAACACGAATTATTTTAAGCAAAGCAAGAAAGGACCACAGCAACAAAAGTTATTTCTAGAGCCAACTAGAGAAAAAAAAAGGTACGTTAGGATGTGTCACCCTGGCAGAATGAGAAGGTGGATAGGAATCTAGACCTATCTGAAGATGAAAGAGCTGAATCATGAGAGCTAGTGTCATGAACTTGGCTGCCTAACTGCCTTTGTGTAAGAAAATATCCCAGAACTTTGAGCTTAGGAAATGCCAACTTGTCTTGTACCAGGTCACGAGCTCCATAGAGCAGGAACCTATTTCAACAAGCATCTTTAAAAAAGAAAGAAAGAAAAAAGAAAAAAAACACCGAAATACTTTAATATTTTCATTCCTCCAATGATACACTTACAATGCAATAGTGCTAAAATCCATCAAAGTAAATGCACTGAATAAAAATTAAACTTACTCAGAAAGATGTTCAGAAGTTGGGATACAAACAGAAACTGAAATTAGAAGAAAAGTTTTATATTTACAAGAGCATATGAACTATGATGAGTGAGAAAAATGATTTAGTGATTTAAAGAGCCCATATTGTGGCTGACCAAAATAATGGAATAAATATTGAAACTCCAAAATAGTACAGTTATACATACTTACCTTTCTCTGTGACAATGTGGCATACGTGAGTTTCATGTTGACTTAAGTGTGTAGCCATATTATCTAATCCAGAAACATCAGCTAGGAAATCACAATTAAGGCACACTAGAGTAATGCCCCTAATAAAAACAAAAATAGCATAAGAGAAAAGGTTTTTTAGTCTTTTACGAAATCCATACACAACCTCAATGATTATTTTTCCATGATTTTATTTTTGTCGTAACTGCAACTTGCTTTGTCATACAAACTTGATATAACTGAAATGCTGATCTAGAAAGACAAAACACTCATACACAAATGGTACCCTTTACAGTGTCTATGGAAGTATTTATGTTTTAATAAATACTTGCCTCTCACTCCAATTGCAATAAGCCAGAAGTCAAAGACCTAACCTAGTCTTAGCTACACTAGTATCTTGCACTGACACAGTCAAGTCACATACTATTTGTTCCTCATACCATCGGCAAAGTGAAGATATAGCTGGGCATGGTGGCGCATGCCTATCATCCCAGCACTTTGGAGGCTGAGACAGAAGGATCACCATGAGTATGAGGTCAGCCTGGACTACACAGTGAGTTCAAGGCCAGCCTGAACTACATAGTGAGATCCTGTCTCAAAAAAAACGAAAAATGAGGGGGTGGCTATAGTATTAATTCACTCAATATATATTTACCTAGTCTGTCTCTCTCTATACTATACTATGAATATAATTGTGAACAAAAGTACAACCATACTCTAATAAAATTTTCAAGTTTTTTTTTTTTGTCAAGGATACAGTTAAAGAGAAACATAAACATTTTAAAAATAGATCACGTGACAGCTGCCATCAGTTGCATACTACAATTGCAGCTGCATCAACTGCAAGGTTGTCACCATATCATCTAAGGTTGTTACTACTGTCATTTAACATTTTTTTTGTTTGTTTTTTGGTACCAGGAATCGAACTCAGGACCTTGCACCTGCCAAGCAGGCACTGTGACACTGAGCTATCTCCCTGGTAAACAGTAAATTAATTTAAGTAATTATTAAATATTGGAGTTTACAAGTTTTGAGTTCCTTATCATCTCTAAGTATTATGAACTAACCTATTTACTGGCCCTAAACTACTCAGTCCCTTAAACGAAACTTTAGAGTTGTAATTCTTAAATGAAATACATAATGTTTAAGAGACAATTCTCACAACTATCAAAAATTTGGTTAGGTCCACCTAAGTTTTTGTATAACTGAACCAAACTAAATGAACTAACTGTATAGCATTTGCTATTGGAAAAAAAGTAGTAACTGGCATATTAAAGCATATGTCACCAGCCTTAACAGTCTAATTTAAAATGTATTTAGACCTGTGATTCTTAGTTGAAAGATATTTTTAAATATGAAGCCTGTAAAATAATAAAAAATTTCAGGGAACTTAGAAAAGTTCCTATACATTTAAGGCATTATATTTACAGGCGTAAAACAGTTTCACTGATAAATAGTAAACTGTGTGTCTTTTCCACTGGACACAGTTAATTGGACAAAGAATGGAATGTGTAACTCAAAGTGTCTCTAAACAGGTACATTTAACTGGAATCGATAGATTTTTTTTTTAAATTTGGGAAAACGTGGGTGGGAACATTATATTTAGGTATTTAACAGATAAAGCTGGTCTGTGAGAGAAAGGAAAAAGGAATCTAAGTCCAGAGAAAATAAGACAATATGCTGCCTCAGTGAGTCAAACTAGAGAGAACACAAGTTAATTCCTGATTACTTTCTATTTCTTTTATTTGTTCTGGCTCTAGCAACTCCGCTTCGAAGTCCTTAAGATTAAGGCTCTACTGAATCATTTTTGCTTAGATTAAAAAAAAAAATCATGCAAAGCAATCACTGTCATTGTCAGTGTAATAACCAAGCACATACACCTGAATTTCACTGAAGACTATAAATGAAAGTACGTACTTTATCAATTCATGAATACAAACGGGATAGCTCCGACTAATTTCTCCTAAGAGGATGCTGTACATTTACACCAACAGGTTACTCTGGTGTATTGAAAGTAAAACCTTAGACTTTCTCCCCAAATCAACTCTTCCTGGGGCTGGGGATTTAGTTCAGCGGCAAAAGCGCCTGCCTGGCAAGCGCAAGGTCTTGAGTTCGGTTCCTGGTACCGGAGAAAAACCAAAAAAAAAAAAAAAAAAATACTTCTCTCCAAATCAACTCTTCCTGACTGGTCTGTCTTATGATATTATTTCACTTGAAATTAAAGTTCAAACTATAGTTATCTGGGGCCGGGCATATAGCTCAGTGGCATAAGCACCTGCTTGGCAAGCCTGAGGTCATGAGTTCAATTCCTGGTACAAAAAAAAAAAAAACAAAAAAACACAAGTATAGTTATCTAACTCTCTTTTTCCTTAAAATATTTAATATGTCAAGCATTTTATATTATCAATTTATTAAGTGCTTCCTCTGTGTCATATCTCATCTAAGGCTTACAAAAACGTGAAGAGGTAGGTGCTATAACTATCACCTTCTTACAGGTAAGAGTTGGCTTAGTAACTTACCAAGGACATAGAATCAGCTGATAAAGATCAGAATCGGGTTTAAAGTTGAGTATGCTGATTCCAGAGCTCAAACCTTTGACTTCAACCTTGTTTCAATATAACTTGATTCTATATAAAACACAAATGGTTCTCCCATACCTTGAATTAAATCCAAACTCCTTAACCTCTATCTATACAGTAATTCCAAATAAGTGAGCTCTCCTCTGAAGTAACTAGTTGCACTTAGTAAAATCCGTTTGTTAGGGTCACACTTTCTCTCTCACCTAATAAACTGTATACTCCCTGAAGCTGGTTTCAAGATGGCTTCACCACTCTCATTTACACAGCACCTGCTACACTATGTACAGGACAAATGTACAATAAATAGCTTAAAGTGAGTATTAAATTTCAATAAGAGCAATTACAAAGTTTCACATACATAAAATTGTAAGATTAAATATGTTAATTTCCATTCACAGAAAACAACCAATTATTGTTGAGACCTAACCGAGACCCAACCAAGTTGAAAAAAACAACATCCCAGCTCTTTAAAATCACATAGTTCATTTAAGTCCATTTCAAAAAAAAAAAAAAAAAAAATCACACAATCAAGCTTGGTAACAGTGAGGTAAAAATCAAAATCTGATTTTTAGAATACAATAAAATCCTTTATTTTCCTATAAAAGTTTTCAAAAAGACAACTCTAATATAGTTTAATCTATTTTATTAGATTCAATAAGCACTTTAATAGTAGTAATATGTTTTTAAACTGAATCAATTTTTGTTTTCCTATGAGCTATTGGTCAAACATAAATGGGGCCTACTGTCCACCGGCATAATTTTCACCATATATATTAACTCAGTCAACAAAGATTTACTGAGTATCTTCTACATGCCAGGCATAAATCCCAACCATATACAATGCTGGGAGAACACAGACAATAAATAAAGAAATAAAATATATAGTATCTCATATGAACTAGAGAAAAATAAAGCATAAAAAGAAGGTAGGAGCCAGGAATATAGCTCAGTAGTGGAAGTGCCTGCCTGGCAAGCACAATGTCCTAAGTTCGATTCCCAGTAAAAAGGATTGCTAGAACAAAGCACAGGGGAAGGGGTGAAATTTTAAATACAGCACTCAAGAAAAGGTTCACTCATCAGAATGAAAATAAAGATATATAATATCTGAGGAAGAACAAACTAAGCATGGGAGATAATAAATGCAAAGGTCTTAAAACATAGCATCATTTCTTTTACCTTTTCCATTAACTTACAGCATCTAAATAAGTATTATCTAAACGTAGTTCAATAAATTAGCTTGGTAGAATAAAGACACTGATATTTCAAACAGAATGAAAACATGGAATAAATGAGTCCAGTGAAATCTGAAGTACATGAAAAAATGATGTTCAATAAGTTCTAAGTATGTGAGATAACAAAAGCTGATTATGGTATTTAAAAATATTTATCAATAGTTCTTTATATATAGTAGTTAAGTTGTACATTTCACTTTATATAAAAAAGAAATATGAAGACTCTCTCTCCCTCTCCACCACCCCCCATATATATGGATTTTAAGAATTCTGGTAGTTCAATGAATTTACTTCAACTTGAAAAAGTGTTAGTCACTTTACTAGATATGTTACATATCTTTTTAAATTCAAATATTGTTGGTGAGTCTTATTTTTGTTTTCACTTAACAATACAAACTCATGTTTCATAGTGACATCACTTGTCACCAAGAGACTTAATGACACAATGAATAGATTGGTCTAATGATATAATAAACAGAACTCCATAACATCTAGTAACAGTCACTTAGATTTCCAAACTGGAAGGGCTGGGGATTTAGCTCAGTGGCACAGTGCCTGCCTGGCAAGTGCAAGGTCGTGAGTTTGGTTCCCAGTACTGGAAAAAAAAACCAAAAAAACAACAAAACAAAACAAAAAAAATGATTTACAAACTGGCACCAACATCAGGTGTTATGGCTTGTATCTAGATGTCTCACCAAAGCCTCACGCAGTCACAGCTGGGGAGTTTCAAAGTTGGCTGAATTAGAGTGTGTGAATGTGGATGGGTGTGATACTGGGGTTAAGGGTGTGGGTGTTACCAATCAATAGGTGTGTAGCCTAGATGGACTATAAAGAGACAGAAAGAAGGCAGGCTTGCTGCTTCTGCTGCTACTTGCTGCTGCTGCCTCCTGCCATGCCATGGACTGTATCTGCCCTGTGAAGCCCCTGTGCAATGCCAATCTGCCTTGGACCCAGCCAACTACAGACTAAAACCTATACTGAGCTAAATAAACCTTTTCTCCCTTAATTTGTAGATGCTGGGTATTTTGTCCCCGCAATGAAAAAAGTAAGACATCAGGTTAATCAAAAGGTTATAGCAAACAACAGTTATATGCCACTTTAAACCTGCTAGGATGGCAAAAAAGATAAAACAAGTACTGGAAAAGATGTGCAGAACCTGGAATCCTCATAAATGCTGGTGGGAATGTGAAACAGTGGTGTTATTCTGGAAAACATTCTAACCATTCTTCAAAGCCTTAACACAGAGTTACCGTATTACCCAGCAAGTCCAATCCTAAGTATATACTACAGAGAAATAAAAGGGCATGTCTATACAAAAACTTGTAGACAAATGTTCATTGCAGCATTATTTATAACGGTCTCAAAATGAAGATGACCCAAATGGATAAACTTTACTAAGAGGGGGTACATCCATAAAATGGAATATTATTTAGCAATCTGAAAAAATGAAGTACATGCTACAACGTGCATAAAACTTGACAGGCAGTCACAAAGAATCACACTGTGTGTCACTGCATTATATAAAATATCCAGAATGGATCTACACAATATAAAGTAGGTTCACGGTTGCACAGAGATGAGGGGAGCTGGGGAGACATGAGGGTGACCACTAATGAACGGGTTCAGAGTTTCTCTTAGGAGCGATAAAATTGTAAAATGAACGGCGGTGAGTGCTGCACAACTCTGGACATGTCAAAACAATGCATTAATTGTTAAGTGCGTGAAATTATACCTCAATAATGTTATGTGCAAGAAAAAATTTAAATTATAGCCATTGTTCAACAGAAAGAATTAAAAAACTTGATTAGTTACCTGAGATCTTCTGAATGCTTCTTAAATATACAGAATCTTTTACTTGGACGGTTACTATGAAAGCTAGAGAGACAAAAGAGACTTTAATAATTTTGCTATACAATGTCGTATTAACTTATATTTCGAGTCTACAATTAAGTATCTAATTTTTAACAAAAGATCATGATGTAAATACTGAATTGCTTGTCTTTAACATTTTTATCTTACATTCAACTTTAAGTTTTTATATTCTAATGACATATATTCCTTATTTTAGATGATTAGTCATTACTATATAAAAAAGGAAATGCTCAGAGTTAAAAAAGTAAATAGCAAATTAAACTTTTCATCTATTAAGTATTAAAAACAATACTAAATTTTTGCTAACAATCTAGTATACTATAATTTGAATGCTAATTTTTAAAATCACTGTCCAATCTTAATGTATTTGTGTAGAGGGAGAAAAATAGAATCTAGAAAGTGACACTACTTGGGCTAAATGCTGTTGTTTGCCATCTGTACATCAAACATGTAGAGGGTTCTCTGCAATTACTAACAGAGGTTAAAAACCAAACTGTAACTCTAGAGTTAGAACAAATGCTTGCCCTGAGCACAGACCAGAAACTAACCAAACTCTGCAGCCAGTAGTAGTAGCTCTTAGGCAGTTTTTTAACTCTAAGAAAGCTTCCAGTATTAGAATGACAGGATTAGAGAGAAAGTTGTGCCCAAGAGTCTGCTTTAACAGGCTTTTCCACTGACATCAACCCCACCCAGCCCAGTGCTACAGAGTTAAACCAGGGCCTCTGGAGTGCTGGGCAAGTGCTTTACCACTGAGCTACATGCCCAGGATTTCAATGATTCTTACACAAGTTCAAGTTTGAGAACCAGTAGCCACAGCCTCTGTTTATAGGAAAAGAAACATTCCAGCTATAACTCCCAGAAAACACCTCAAAGTTTTCCAAATAGTCATTTTTTTTCAATCTGGAGGTAACTGCTATTAGAGAGTTTAGAAATTAAGACAGTATCACAAAATTAAAGTTCTTTTTTTAAGAAGAGATCACAAAGATCTTGTGAACCCTTCAAATTATATAATAAATGTGCATCTACAATTGTTTCCTCAGAAGAATGAGTGCAGGATTTTGCCTGATTCTTTAAAAATGTGAACCAAAATAAGTTACTTTTCAAAATGAGATTTAAAAGCTCTTCCTCTTTAAGTAAGTATAGTTTATCTACCCATTCATAAGAGGAGAGATTTTATCTACATTGAGTACACAAATTGCACACTTTGATTTTGTGTATTATAAGAATATAAAAGTAATCGACAGTTCACAAAAAGAAAAAAAAAACCCTACCCTTCTTTCTATTACAGCTCTACAAAGGTTACAGCAATTCAAAAATGAACTTAAAAGAAAAAGCTCTGGGTTAGAATATGGCAAAAACATAACGTTATGACTTAGGGTTAAAAAGTCTGCCTCCTGGTCATTGTGGTTGTCCTCACGATAGCACACCCTATGTCTCCAAAGTGTACTTTTATCTTGCTTTTTTCTATTATTCAGCCCAACTGTGCTCTGCAAAACCAGTATCTCTCTCACTCTTAGGGTTTACTTTTACTTCTCCAAAAAAACTTTGTCACTTTAAAATTTGTTTTAAAAAATTTAAAATTTAAAATTTGTTTTAAAAAATTTAAAATTTGCCACCTAGTTACAAAACTATACAAAATTATCAAAACCCATTAAGCAATTTGCTATAAATGCTTATTTCTCCAAAAAAAAGACCTAACTACAAAATAAGACCTAGCATGATTTCTCAGTAACATAAATTCTACCCCCAAAGTAAGCCCCAGTTAAGATCCTCAGCCGGATGGACACATTTAGTATATATTGCTGCAACACACAATGATATATTGAATATTGAAATAATATTACTATGTAATCAAATATAAATATTATTGACATTAATACTTAATAATATGAATTATAATAAAGTAGTTGTCAATAATGAAGTGGGTGCCTTTGAAGGAGAGTTAAACGCTTATGTAAACAGAAGAACTTGAGACTTCCTGCCCAATGACCACCTAGAGTGCAGACTTAATGCACAAATAATGTGCATGTGCAATAATGAAGACACAGCTGCGTCTAATAATATGAATCTCTGGAATTCAACATGCTGTGTGTTGTAACAGACATACTTAATGCACTCATGTAAAATAAACCTTCTCTACATTGTGGTGCCAGCAATTTTTGGTCACTTTTTTGTGGACCATCATTCTTAAATGTCATCATTTTTGCTGGTATTTCTTAGGTCTTCAAAATTAGCATCTGATTTAATGAAATTTTGGGAAGCCCAGCCTGGAAGAGGTGGAGATTTAGGTGAAGAATTCATGGGATAAAAGCACTGACAGCTGTGTTACCCATGTATGATGAGCAGGATATGAGGACAAGAAGTGCTCGTTTAAGGGAAGCACTACTGCTGGACATGAAAGACTGCAGATGCAAGAAATTCAGCCCAGAATTTGGGATCTGGCAAGTTATGATGAAGTTCTAGAAGATGACATGACTGAATTTGAATAAATATAGATTTTGTATACAAATACAGATTTCTGTAGATAAATAATGTAGATTGTTGTACATAAAAAACAAGACATCCCAAGTGAAAATAAGGCCAGGTGCATCTTCTGGAGGAAAATTAATATAAAACCTAGTCTTATTTTCAGGGAAATATGGTAGGTGAATTATGAGTAAATCGTATCTCAAAAAAAAAAAACCAAAAAAACAAAACCAACCCAGAACCCTTCGACCCTGTTTTCTTAATAATCTTGATTCCATGCAAGTAATGACTTTACTTTCTAAAAAACACACAAAAAACTTTTCTTTACCGTCTAACAATGTTGATGGTGCCTACTATCTAAGACACTAGACTAGAAGTTCATGATATATTAGCAAAGAATGCAAGTTGCCTGCCCCAGAGTTCATGGTTAGGGATAAGGGAATGAGGGAGATGGACAGTGGCTGGCAAGAATAAATGGCCAAAGAATTTGTAAAATGAATGAATACATATTCATAAATAATGTAAAACAGAAGTCAACAGTGACACACACAGAGCTCAGTGGTTACTCTGAAGGAAAAGTAAAAGGCTGATGGGGAAGAAGCCAACTAACCATCAGTTCAATTCAGTTAAGAAGGGTGGATGGGTATGATCAATACAGACTATATGCACGCACAGAAATAGCACAGTGAATTCCGTTAGCATGTATTAAAGCTTTTTAAGTTAAAGAAAACCACTTTTTCTTTGGCTGAAGTCAAGGCAGAGCACAGAGCAACTGTGAAGATATGGAGGGATTTTCAAGAAAATAAAAAAAACTGAAGGAGCTGAAAACAAGTTAAAAATTGGACACTGAAATGTCTCTTGTTCTTCAGAAAGTTTATCCTATCAATATTAGGAAGCAAAAGGATTTTAAGCCAAAACAAAACAAAACAAAACAAAACAAACCAACCTGACCAGATATGCCTACTCGAGCAGAAGGAAAGGAAAACTGTAGGCAGAGCAACAATTACAATGCAATCACAACTGTTCTTCTAGTGCTATAATACCAATAAATTTATGTAATATGTACAATGAGCTCAAGTGGATCTTTTAAAAATTCAGTCCTCTGTCTTATCTATTGTACAAGAACAAATTTTTATGCCAGTTTTCTTTTCCCTTGGAAATTTTAAAAAACCATCCTTCAAAGGCTCAGTGAAATGTCGCTTATAAAGTCTTAAAGAATTCATCCTCATTCCTCTGTGCTATCACTGTTGTTTATCACATTAATCTGAGCAATATCTCCCCTACTAAAGTGCGGGAATTAAAGTCATGGATTTTACCCCTAACATATGATTTATTACTACCAATTTATCATACTTCTTCATAGTAAACCGTACCTTCCTAGTAAGTACATAGCAAGTATTCATTGAAAGCAAAGTAGCCGAAATGAACTCTGATATAAAATAAGAGCCATCAGTAATCCCCATTAACTTATTCTACTATCTTGCATGTAGGGAGAAATAAAAAGCCTTCTTACACATCTTTTTTGAGGAATAACAATAATATTATACAATAATACGTTTGTATGTTTCAAATGATTCCTACTATAGTACGACTTAGAAGCTATAAGTAAATAAGGTGTAATAATTTAAACAGGTGACCCCTTAAATAATGCCACTTTAAAAAAAAATGTATCACTTAAATTACAAATTTAATGATGGTTTTCCTTGAAAGTCTTACTTCCACAATGCTCCAACTGCTTCAAAATATTTTAAATAATTTTTTGAGATTGTATTTAGGGCCTCCTAAATTACAAGAGTAATGACTGTCACCTGCAGTTTGTAACATGCTAGGTGATATAAAAACTACAAACAGCTTCCCAGGGAAATAACATACAAATACTACAATAACAGGTAGAGTAGTTGAATGGCACACGATTCAAAGAAAGGAATGCTTGCGGCAACCAAATACTTTAAAGAAGGTAAACTGAGAGGTAAAGTGGTATGAGCAGAAGCATACTTCAGAGACAATCAATGTGTGAGAATGGGACTTATAAAATGGACTGGGGGAGGTATGAGACCAGAGGGAAAAAGATCAACTGAGAAGCTTCAGAAGTGACATGTTATGGGGGAAGAATCAAAGGTACTCCTCTGGAGAACATGAATCTTTTCCACATACAGACCTCAAGTCTAGAATAATCTCTGCACTGAGTAAGGGCATGCCATTCAGTGGGAGATACAACTCTAAGATAGTAAGGAAGGCATGAGTACCACTGAAGTAGAGAAAAAGGCAAACATACCCAGCAAACCCTGTCAAAGTGGCAATGAAAGCATCAGTTCCACCTGAGGCTAAATGAGCATGAGCTGTGTGGGAAGACAGTAAGTACAGGGTTGAGGCTCACTAGCAATTTGGAAAAGGGTAAGGAGAGCACCCGGGCTGACTGGGAATGTTTTGAGATTAAGTGGATTAGGAGGGTCTACAGGACAGGTAAGAGGAGTGCAATAAATGGGAGGAGGAAAGGTAAAATTGGCCCGGGTTTAAGAAACAAAACATTTTCCAATTTGTTCCACTATGAATTAGGGCAGAATTAAAGAATGCATTGAGTAGCTATAAATTTATCATAAAAGACCAGCATTTCACCCAATAATACACTAGGGAAAAGTAATACACTAGGGAAGAAGGGCCTGCCTGGCAGCAACCAGGATATGGATATGTGACACTGCAGCAGCGGGGAGGCAGGCTCAGGCTCAGAAGTCATGGTGTGCAATGGATCACAAAGAACTCCATGAGCTTCAGAAACCTGGAAGAGTAAATCTCTTCCAGCTGGTACGCAACAGTCACACAAACGATGTCCTTGAAAGACACGGTGCTTAAAACATGGCAGTCATGTGAATCCTGGACAGGTGACGTAATATGTGGGTTTTTTTCTGTTCTTTCAGAGGTGGCAGTGAATCTGAGGTAAAATAATCTACGAAACAGAAACAGAGCTGAATCTCAGGAAAACTAAGGATAGAAAAATAATTTAAAGTTGAAAGCAAAAAGTGAGTAGATAAATTTCTAAGAAAGGGAATGTATAAAGTTAAGGAAGACACAGCAATGAAACAGAGGAGCAACCAAACAGGAAAAGGTGCTAGGAAAAGTGTAATAGAGGCTAAAGGAAGAGCTTCAAAAGTGAGTGACAACAAGGCCAAACATTTTCAGGAGGAGGAATGAGAATGACAAAAAGCAAACAAACGTGGTAAGTCCATGGTAGAAAATCTTTAAGGGGACAGTATTGTTTTATATAGATGGGATGATACACAAAAGGTAAAAAAATAAATATAAGCTGGTAATACTTTTTATAGATATTGGCAAGAAATAAGGAAAAAACACAATAAGGAAAAATCTCCCTCATTCTAAAAACAAATAATAATTCTGAAAAGGTCTGTAAGGAAAGCATTATAGATAAATTCTAATTTTAATGCTCACATTAAATAAGCAACATATTAAGTTTATATCTGAGCCAGGCATGATGGTGTACACCTCTAATCCCAGCAGTTGGGAGGCTGAGTCAGGAGGATCACTGTGAGTTCAAGGCCAGCCGGGGCTACCCAGTAAATCCAAGGCCAACCTGAACAACATAGCAAGACCCTGTCTTTAAAAAGTCTGTATCTGAACGATTTTTAAAAATCCATCCTGAAGGAATAAAAATATTCTCTTTGTAATAAAATATGAATGAAAGCTACTCTGGAGCGCTGAAGGGTTTCCTCAGCACAGCATAAATGATAGGTACTCAAACTAAATTGAATGAATGAATGAAAAAGAATTCCAATAGGGCTTCATGACCAGAGTAGTCTCTCATTTTCACTAAATGGATATGAGTAGAGATAGGGCTGGCTGGCTGGCTGGCTGTGTGGACAGACCAGTATATTACAGGGGAAAAACAGAAGAAACAGACCCAATAAAGTTCCTAACATCAATGAAAGTCCTGAAGTCTCTCAAAGTGACTGCTCTGAAAGCACAACATTCATGGGAGTACATTTATTCATCTGGCAAATACATTTAAAGCATTTAAATTTTTTGAAAATAACTATTTTTAAGACACCTACAGGGAAAAATGAATCCCACTGAATCACTATTTTCTTGACAAACCTACCCTAATTTCATTAATTTATTATAGCACTAGTTCAACAATATCTTGATTTACTATGCTAGAAAATAGTATGAGGCAATATCTTAGAATTTCCTTATTGCTGGCTTCTTTTAGCTCCTGAAGAGAAAAACTACCTTCTAATTAAATAACTTTGTTTTTAAAACACTTTCTGAACTATAATTGCCAATTTATAGGTTTAACTCATCTTACCTCATCATATGATTTACATAGGCTTTGCTACAGCTAGTGTTGTATCTGCAAAAACTACAGTGGACGTAGGTAGGAAAATGGTTTGCAAAATCTTTTATTTCAGAACAACACTCAATGCAGTTGTAAACACCTCCAGGACACCTTAATGGAGACATAAAATAATATAAATACATTGTAAAAAACAAAAAAAAAAAGAGATAGCTGCATCATTTCTCTTAACTAAAATGCAATGTTCTAAGTTAAGTTTAAACTGGTATTGTCCAGGGATAAAACCTTACCTTAAGTTCCTCAGCGCTGTATTCACTTTACTCTTTTTATTGCTATTAGCCAACGTACTTTGTTTCTTTTGCACATTAGAGATTTTTGATTTGTATTTAGGTTTATTTCCATTTGGCTTACTTCCACTAGTTTTACTTGCACTTGATTTGGGTGCACTGGGTTTACTTGAGTTTAATTTTGTGGGATTTTTTGCAGCTAAGTTTTTTGTCCTTGGAGGTGAGAGCTGAAAGGTAGAAGTGCTTGCACTAATAGAAGGTGTAGGTGAAGATCCTGACTGAAGAGGTGCAACTGAAGCTCGAATGGTAACCTACAAAAGTGAAGAGAATATTCACTTTAAAAAATTAACCATTAATATTAATAGCACTGTACAGAAGAAAGTAAACATTAACTATTTTGAAAAGACCACAGATTTGCTATAATTGGGTTTAGTCTTCTATTTGCACTAAATGTTCAAAACAATTAAATGAAATTTAACTTGATATTTACTTGTAATATTACATTTTATACTGATACCAGTTATGTTAACATAGTTATTAATGGATAATTAGAAGTTAATACAAATCCTATGAATAGCAAAAGTGTACATTTCATAGCTATTTTAATGCTCTGATAGAATTTTAAAAATTCATAAACACAGAGCTCAAAATTTAAATCATAAATCCTGAAAAATAACACTAGAAAGGCCCACATTACCTTTGACAACTACAAAACGAAGATCTACAGAAAATGTGATCTCTTGTTTCTGGGACTTACTGACCAAGACTTATGTTTACAAATATTTTAAGAAAGGTTACATCAATTTATTATATTGTGTAGAGTTTAATATTTAGCATTTTCTTAAAGGGAATTCATACAAAGTTTATTATTTAGAGTTCAAAAAGAAAATAACTGTATCTGCTAGTTGACAACAGGAAACACAACTGCCTACTAACATTCTCATTAATCATTTGACTATATTCTCTTCATGTATTTGAGGAACAGCATGTAACAAGCTCCTACAACATACATGCGTTTAAGTGTTATACAAAAGCACTATGCCAGGAATCAAAGGATCTGTAGTTACATCTCATACTACCCCTTCTTAGGCATGTGACCTTAAATAAATAACTTATCTCCTTTAAGCTTTTTCCAATCTATTATATGAGGGAATCCTTAGTTATTGCATGGATTAAATAACAGGATGTATGAAAAAGTACACCAGAAAGCTAACTCTAAGGTACGATACAAACATTTAGTACCATTATCATTAATATTATTATTATTAAGGGAAGAAATGAGAAGAGGACTGCACTGCTTACATTAGTGTTCTGCATGTCTAGTCCCAGCATGAAATGAATGGACTGCAGGGAAGGATGCTTGGATAGCTTCTCTTGCTCTAGGTCTTCAGAGCATGGCTTTATATTGTTTTAGTTAATTCAATAACAGACATACCCACATTCAAAGGTAAGTACCCAAAGCCAAATATAAATGTTTTGGGAATTATTTCACTTTGGATTATCCATGCCTCTGTTTCCCTCCACTGGAGCAAATATTCAAGAGCTGACTGTATATAAAGAAGTTAGAGAAAACAGATGTATATAAGGCAAAAAGGGAAAAGTAAATTATAATCATCAGTATGTTGTCAGACATGTGCTTGCTCACTTAAAAACACAATGCTATCCAGCAGCAGAACTTGCTTCTCTGAGTGTAGAACCAAAAATAACAACTTCAACAAACATTTGAGAACCTATGGTATTCATGGCATATAGCAGATAATGGGAATACAAAGATAAACAAGATGATTCCAGATATCAAACGCCTTATAGTTTAGCTGCTGTAACTGACAGACACGCTGCTAACTGGAATAGTCTACATAATACCAAAAGCAACCCACTAACCCAGGGAAAAGCTACTCTAGTTGCACTTATTATGAAGGAATACCATGCTAACACAGCACCTGCCACTGAACTCAAAACAATGGTTAGAAGTTTTCCATTTCTCTCATTTTTTTTTGTACTGGGAATCAAACTCAGGACCTTGTGCTTGGCAGGCAGGCACTTGTGTCACTGAGCTATATCCCCGGTTCAGAAGTTTTCCATTTCTATACATAAGAATAACAAAGTTTAAAATTAATCTTAATAAAAACAGAAGCCATCTTAAAAAATATTATACAATGGCATCTTGGTTCATAAACTTAATTTGTTCCACAATTCTGGAAAAGATGGTCGCAGTTGTATTCAATGCCCAATGCAGAGTTCACAAACAAAAACAAAGTTTTGCCAAATGGTTCTGTCTGCAAACCAAACTGTTTGTAAACAAAAGCATTCGTGAGCCAAGGTACCACTGTACTCAATAGGTAACACCAGGCAGAAGTTAATTTTTATTATATCCTGTAAAATATTAAAGTATAACATATCTTAACTCACTTTTGTTCCAGGAGGCAACCCTTCTAGTTGTTTAGGTTTTACAAATGTTCGATGATGCTGGCTCTTATGATCCAATTTTTCCTTGCATGTCAAAAATTGCAACCTGCATTTTGTACAGCGATGTATTCCTTTTTTCTGGTGGAAACAGAAAAAAGGAGGAAAAACATTTTCTATAACCATAAATACATGTGTCCTGAAATTGCTCTAACTTAATTTAACGGTAGTTTACTCTTTCTTAGCATAAATAATATGAAAATATCATTTCATTTCTTAAACCTTAATTAATACTTGGTCTTTGAAAGTGTTTGTTACTACATAGCAATCAAATGTGAAAGTGCTAGTAACAATTTCTAATGAAAGTTCTACCAATTATGATGTGAAAGATCTTCTAATTATAAACCTGAAACATTTAAAGACATGATATTGTGAAAACAAGCCTACCTAGTGTTCTATTAGAGAAATAAATTATCTTAGTTTTTGCTATTTCCAATTGGTTAACAAGTTAGTAAAATAAATTCTACAAAACCATGTAAATCTCAACTAGATATTTAAAGGAGGTTGTACGCTAGAAATGGTTATATCGAAAGCAGTACTGTCCAATAAAACTTTCTGCAGTGACAAAATAGTCTAGAGCTGCGCCGCCAAACATGGGAGCAGCCACGATTCACATCGAGATGGTTACTGAGCACTTAAAATGTGGCAAGTGTAACTGAAAAACTAAACTTTTAATTTTATTTAATTTAAACTTAAACAGCACCACGTGGCAATGGCTACTACAATGGACAGTATGGATATGGAGGCATAGAAGAGAACGGATCCCCATCTGCCCACCGGCTAAGAACTCCTAAGGCACGTCCTTTCCTAAAGCCTTGTTCTCTTGCTATTCCACAGGCAAGAAAGGAGACCCAAGAAAAATCTATGTCACCTTGCCATAAATAGTTAACACTGCCACACTACTGAGCTAGTGTTCTTCTAGTATATAACATCAACTGAAATCTTTGCTTACATACTCTCATTACTCTAAAAATCTCTTTTTGGCTAAGAAACAAATACCAAAACAACAGGGCAGAAATACAGTTCACCACAGTTTAGTTCCCAGAAAGCGTTTCTCCATTAACACTTCCTAGGTTACCTCATCCAGTCCTAAGACTTTAATACCATGAACCAAACAGCCCACTTGACATTATTACTTGATGTCTAATCATGACACTCAAATCAACATAGACAAAACCATACTCCAGATTTCTTCACTATCTCCTTGCTCCTACCTTCCAAATCTGTCCTTTCCTCAGGCTTTCTCATTGCTTAGAATATGGAAATTTTATTCCTACAGCTGCTTAGGAATAGATCACATTAACAAAACCTGTCAGTTCTACCTGCAAAAGTATCCCATCTTTCTACTTGTCAGTATTTCCAAACACTGCTACCTACTGGTCTAATATCTGGACTACGGTAAAAGCCTTCTACGTTCTTCCTCTCATGTCCTTTCTTCACTATTCTTTCCATATCTGCCAGTGATTCTTGAAATATGCCAGATCTTTCCTTTAAAACCTGCCAGTGGCTTCCCAAAGTCCTGACTCTGGCTTACAAGGCTCCAAATAAACTGCCCTGCCTGCTACTGCTACGGCCTCATCTCCTATTATTCAGCCTCTCAGCCACACTGACTTCCTTGTCTATCTTTGAGCACCCCATAAATATACACACACATATGCCTATACATATATAATACATATTTTGAACATATATAAAGATATACACACACACTCACTGTTTTGCCTATACTGTATATCACATTACTACTCCTTTAAATAGGCCCTTTTATGACCATCCTGTATGAAAAAAAGCAAAAACTCCTGCATTCGTACCACCTCCCCATTCCTGGGTTCGTTTTCCACCACCGTAGTTCTCACCAACATATACATTCAAACATAAAAACATACACACACATTATCTTTCTACACTGTAACGCAAATTCTAAAAGGCACAGACTTTGTCTTGTTCATAGCTATACAATACCTAACACAGCCCCTGGCATGTAGTAAAGCAATCTAAAGAAGTAAATGTTAAATAAACAGAGAGGCAGAAAGCATGTTCAAAATGACTGCCATTCCATTCAATGAACATTTGTTCACAGCCTTAAAAGAGAAGATCCCAATTTACTGTTCCCTCAGTTGGACTCAAGTCTTATCCATCTTTCTTATGTGTATGTATATGCATTTCATTGTGTTAGGATGAACATGCAATGCTACAGTTTTTTGGTAACATGATGTTTAAAACAAAGAAACAGCAATCCTTTCCAAGTATATAGAGAAACACTGTTTGTTGTGTGTGTGTTGTGTGTGTGTGTGTGTGTGTGTGTGTGTGTGTGTGTATTACTGGGGACTGAACCCACGGCCATCACACTGACCTACATCCCAGTCTTTTTTTGTAAGACAGCATCTCACTAAGCCACCAAGTTGGAAAGGCTGAGCTCAAACTTGCAATTCTCCTTCCTCAGGTTCCCAGAGGCTGGGACTACAGATGTGTACCACCATACTTGGCTTATAATGTATTTCTTAATAAGCATACTGTATTGTTCAAATCTTACTACATATAATTTCTACCTCTGGATCTAATGCCAATGTGAAATCTAATTCAGTCCCAGAGTAGTAAAGTTTGAGCTCTAAAGTCAAATTTTGACTCTGTCTTTTATTAAACAATGTGACATTAAGCAAGTTACTTCCTCTGAAGCTGTTTCCTCATTTATAAAATAGTACCATACTATGGCTGTTGTGAGGATGAAACAAGAAAATGCATGTCAGAACTAAACAACCTGCTGCCATAAGGTGATTAGTATATATAAATTGCTTATTATTTTATTAAAGATCTAATACATCTATTTAAAACATAGAAAGTTCTTTCTTTCTTTGCTTTAAACTATTTATTTATTTAACTGAAATGTCATACATCTTTTTCCTGTGGTGATTTAGAGGCTCTTCAAGCCAATATAAATACTATATAAATAGTTGGCCATTTAGGTATATACCTGCACAATATTTCATATCTTTCAGCAAGAAACACTAAAGAATGAAGACCTGACACAACTAACTAGGTACAGTGACAACCTGCTCCAAGTATTTGTTTCTCTGAGGTAAAGGTACCACACACCTGTTCAATTAAGAAAACCATCCTTACAATTCAGGATGCTTTATTTTTAAGCAGTGCCTAGAAAACACCTGGCCACAATTAGGTGCTGAATGGCAGAGTTACAACCCCAGCTTATGCCATGAATTCACAGGAACAGGTTCCAGCAGCTCAGGCTCCTTCCCATCGGTTCTCAAGAAGTATGCTTCCCGGGATGGGACAGGCTGGCGCTTCAGTTGAACCCAGCAACCCTCTCTTTGGCTTCCTTCTTCTGACATTTCCTGGGATGCACTTCAGGAAGCTATCTCATCTCTTAAGAATGCTTAATATGATCAATACGCACATTAATTCTCTTGGCAAGAATCTTGCCTTCACTTGCTTGCTTACAACAAGTCAACAGCATGCTGGGGAACACTGTAGACTCTTCCAGTTTGCCGTGGTGACATTTGTATGGCACTCCTTTTTGAACAGTACCTGTTCCACTGATGCCTACAGTATCATCCTTTTGGCAGATTCACATATATATGGCCAAGGTAACAACCCCATGTCTGCTAAAAGGCCTAGAGAACATATTCGGGGGGTTCTTCTCCTCTTCCCCTTTTGTGTTTGACATTTTGGCAAATTACTAGAGGATGGTGGTTCTGGCCAAAATGAAGGTTCATTATTTCTTAAAAGTTATGGAAACTAGGTTGTTAGCTCTAAAGCCAACCAGGATACAAACATTTAAACTTTTTTAAAAAAAAGTTACAATAGAGATCTTCAAACAATAAAGACAGGATCAACAATTCTTATTGGCTAATATTACACTAATAATGTCATCTCTATTACAAGTTTATAATCCTGCTCAGCTGTAATTTTCTAGCCTTTCATAGTTATACAAACTGATACATAAATATGCTGCAGGGTGTTTGATGGTCCTTGTCATTAATACATAGATTACCCCTTTTAACTGGGGGTCCTCTACTTCCCAGGGACACCAAACAAAAAAAAAAGACTGAGCACCCAAGACAATTATGGATATGAAGATCTGATTATAAATTACATGGCCCATGTATCTTGATCAGAGTCAACATTATTCCCACAACTTCTATAACTCATTCTAGAGCTTAGTAAAGCATCTGGGGAAAAGTACTTCAAAGCTTCACGATAAAATAGCCACTACTTTATACCTCAATCTCCTTTTCAAAGTCCAAAAATGAAATGTAGAATATCAAGAATAGTGTTTCCCAAACTGTTTATCAGACAATAAATAAAAGAAAACAAAATCAGCTGATAGGCATTGTTCAAATAAAGGGTTTGGTAGTGAAATGAGTTTGGGAAATGATACATACTCTATTTTGGAGATATATAATGTCCATTAGCATATTAATGTCCATTAGCATTAAAAGCTCCAAGAAGGCTCATTTTAAAAACAGACAAAATTGCTTAATTTTGTATATCTAAGCCATTTACCAAATTTATTAACCGGAGACAATTTGGGGCAAAGTCCCTTTAACACCTGATGGAACTTGTTGGGGAGACCCTAGAATAGATCTTGCCAGAATTTCCCAAGGACAGATGATATCCTAGTGACAACATAGATGATTCCTAATTCATTTGGAAATTCTGCTTTTATCTTTCCAAATTAAAAACAACAAAATGATTTCATGATTATCTAACAAGTAAAACTGACAGCAAAGTGAATACCCATGGTGAACAAACTCGTGTGTCAACTGGTGTGCCAAAGTAATTGATTAGAAAGTGCACCGAGGCTTTTGGTAACAGGCAAAATCTGATTAGACAAACAGATGCGGAAAACCCATTGGCTTCTGAATTTGACAAGAGCACTATTATTCTTTCAACCACTCAAGAATAAGGTTAGTGTTGTATCAACATTTTGGCTGAAACAAGGATGGTTTCATTGCTTCAGGAAAAAAGCATAACAGAATTCTTAGAAGGATGCAAGCACTAATACCTATAGCAGAACTAGCAGAAGCTATCCAAGAAATGAGTGATGATCTAAATTTAGTTCTCTGGCAAAGGTTATATACACAACTATAAACTGGGTCTACAATGACAACAAATCTCACAATACTAACAAAGGATTAGAAAGTAGAGATAAAATGTGAAGTTAAAAAGGAAAACATTAAGAATCTTCAATCATTTCTTTCACAGTTCAAACTCATCTTTTACTCTCCTCTTAGTAAGTCCTTTCAAAATCATTCTCATACGTACTCTTAAGCCATAAAATATCCAATCTTTTATACATTTCACTCACCTCTTTTTTCTCTCAATCCTAGGCTTCCTATTTCTAGTTATCTTTCAGAACTTTATTTATGGGCTACATCATCACCAGAAAGGAAGTAAGGGAAAGTGGAAGTTTCACAAGTAATTCTGCATAAACTGTAAATTAATTACACAATTTGGAATAACTCTGCTTCCCTTACAGGACAAATCTAATCAATGATCTGAGTTATAACCAACCTTTTTGCTAAGACACCACAAACAAGTATTAGTAAATCTCACCTGATGCTTCATATAATGATGCATATAGGGTGTTGCAATTTTAATAACTTTGAGGCAAAATGGACACAGCAAGTTCTTAGTGTTTTCATGGGATCTTCTAAAATGAGCTTCTACATCAGAAAATGATGATGATCTATAATTACAAACCTAAAGATATGAAATTACAAAGTAACAATAATGGATCGTTTGTTTAGAAACTAGGCCACACCTATTAAAGCGAAAATCCCACTAAGACGAGCACCAAAAGAGAAGGAAAGTTATCTTTCAAAAGTAAGGACTGGTTCCTGAAAATTAGTAGGTTCACTTCTCTTTATCAGATAGCTTACCTATCACCCCGTTTCTGACTGAATTTTCATGCTCTGGCACCTCTTACCATATAAAATGTTTCTCCTTTAGATTATTAATGGCTTCCAGCCTACAACAGTGGCAACTCCTCTTTCTCTTGCTTTCCTATTATTTCACATTCCAAGAAAATATTAGTCCCAAAGCATTTAAATGGGATTCTTTACAACAGCAACCTGTATTCCTACCATGTTCCCACACTCTTCCCTACACAGTAAGATACATTCGTGTGACTGACGCCTGTCTTTCTCCAGGAGTGTCTACTTCGTACAGTCCAGCAGTGAGCAAACAGCACCTTCTGGGCCTACCCCGTTTGCTGTCATCAACTCCAGTGATGCATGAGTCATATCACAGGACTTCCTACCAATCGCTCATTTGTAAGACAGGCTTTAATTCTAGTAACCAATTTTATCTAAATGGTTAAAAAAGTAAAATAATGATACTTTTCATGACATGAAAATTTTATGAAATTCTAATTCTGGTGCTCATAAAGTTTTACTGGAAACAGACACACCCGTTTATTTAATTTACTGTCTATTGCTGCCTTTGTGCTACAGTGGTGGCACAGCTCACTGGCTGCAACAGATACAGTAAACCCTCAAAGTCTGACATGTTTACCATCCGGACCTTTACAGAAAAAAGTTTGCTGATCCTGGTTGAAAGGGGTAAAATCTTATAATAAAAACAACAAACAAAACAAACATTTAATACAATAAAATGTGGTTGTACCTGGCAGATATACGGCATCTCGCCGGGTTTATGATTGTCCTTCATATGTTGTAAAAGAACATGTTCTGTTTCAAATGATAATTCACAGATTTTACAAATGGCTAAAAGTTGGAGGGAAAATGGAATTACAACATTTTAATATATAAATATTTAAACATTCATTTTACAAATCAGTACCAACGTAACAGTAGTAGTAGTAGCAGTCAGTAATGGCAGAAGCAGAACTGGTGACCAGTTACATAGTTCATTAACTGAGTACCAAGCGGTTCCAACACTTCACTTCTACTAACTCAATTCGTGTGACAGCACTATGAGGAAGGCACTTTCATTTACCCTCTTACTCAAGCAGCTAAGTAACTTACTGGTATAGCTATAACGAGGGGTAGACCTAGACTCTGAACTCAAGGTGTCCAGCTCCAAAATCTGTAATTTTTAATTACAATTATAGTTACTTTTCTAATTAAAGTTGAAGGGAAGGGCACTAATTTCATGTTTGAAAACTATCATCTTAGCCTTCTAATTAATTCCACACAATGTACAGGTTACACCAAGGTAGTTATCATAAGGAATCGTTTGCAAGCAGGACTTTGGTTTTAGTAAATAATTTTATTTAAAAATTTATTAAAATTTAACTTCAATTTTGACTCTAAATTCTAATTCTTATACTTATTTTTCTAACAGAACTTGCAAGGTTTGAACACAGCTTCTATTGTCAAAATCAGTAACACTCAACACTTAGATGAAATTGTAACATACTAGAAAATTCATGGGGGGTGTGAGTACTTTCAATGTGGCACTGCAGCTGGAAGGGGGTGGGGAACTGGCGGTAGCAATGCTGGCAGGTGGTGTGGTTTTCCCAGCTCTCGCTGCTCTGCTTTTCGAGTTCCAAATGGTGTTTCATGTGGTTCATGAACCTATAAAACGATTTTCAACAGGTGCAAAAATTCAGATTTAAAACAAAAAGAAAATCTCATCGTAAGCATTTGGATCTGAACATTAAAAATATAAACTGTTACTCAAAATAATATCTAAAGAGTTAAAAGTCCTCTGGAAAAGTGTGCATTTTAAATAATCACCGTCTTTAAATTGCTAAGTAAAATCTTTTCATCTGTATTTTAAAATAATTTATTAAAGCAATATTAGTGATATTTCGCTACTTTGAGCTATTATTATCTTATCTATTAAAAATTTTAGATAAAAAACAGCAATCTTCAATACCTGAAGTACTATTTATATTGTAAAATAAACACTGAAAGCAAGGAAACCCTACCCAAAAGCATCTAAACAGTCATAAGAGAAATCTTTCAAGGACTTAAAGATATACAATAGATTCTAGCTGCTTAAAAGACAAATTATTGTATTTTCACTTGTGCTTGGATTTTAAATGCATGTCATAGCAATTTTAATGCCTACACTTACAAGAGCCTTTTCTTTTATTTAACAGTATTTGTTTACTGTGAGCACAGACTGTTCATTCTAACTCGCAGACTATGCCCTTTCAGGCTATCTCCATTTTTCAGTTTTGCATTCTGCTGTTTCAGCTTCCCTTAAAAGGCTTCTTGTGAGCAGGAACTACGACCTTCAACAGTAAAGAGTGCAGCAGAAATGGGAATACTTATATGAAAGAGCTTACCACAGCTTTTTGCTGAATTTGAAAGTAAAGTTATTCAGTCAAAGCAACAACTTCTGGACTGGGTCCGCTATCAATAATTACTCTAAATAAAGTAATTTTGAAAGTACGTGACAAGGTCATTAATCTGAATAACAATCATCACCCTTCTCATACCTCTAGAGAACTACTCTTTACAGCAGGTTCTGGTATGCCTTGAAATATCTTCTCCTCCTCTGATTTCTAGCACTAGCTCTAGAAACACCTGTAGAAAATCCTAGTCCCCATTCAATAAATATTACATCTAGAAAAAATATCATGACCCAGTGTGCTTTCAGAGTACAGCTTTAAACACTTACTAGTATCTCCACATACGAACACTGTAATGAGGTAGCTAAATTCTCTCATGTCACTCTACGAGCACACTATGTGGAGTGCATACTTCTCGTATCAGTAGATGGGAACAGGATCAGGAGAAGCACAAAAGAAAAACTTCCAACTATGTTCACAGAACAAAATAAACTTGTTTTTAGTGACACTCAATTAGAAGGGGAAAAAAAACCCATCTAGCTTGTTGACAGGTAAGAGTAGAAATTTCAAGCTCTTTGTTTCCATTCTACTGAAAAACACTATTTGCCTTTCTAGCTTTACTGAGAAAAATAAAGGCAAAATACTTAATACATTTAATTTTGGTAATGAGGTGCTTACCATTAAGGTTATATTTATCAAATAATATTTTTAAATGCTCAATTCATAGATGTATCAAATGTAGTATGCTTAAAATTTCTAAATAGTCTGGTAACATAGATATATGTAGCTACTCTCGTGGAACAATTTCTAGAAAAAGGCATTTTTCATTTTCATGTTTGCTATTAAATGGGCTCTTCTTAAATAAACCCAAAACCTACTGCCAAAATAACTGGTAATATAATATGCATCATATTTAATAAAGAATTAAGTCAGTGAACCACACTTCTCTGCCTATCCATTAACATGACTTTCAGGTATATTTTACTATTAAAATAGTGGTAAGAATACAGAAATAGGTAGAACAGTTACAGTACTGTATCAATGTTTTATTTCAAAGTACAAATTCCCTTCTGTTAAACTACTGAGACCATTAGTTCTAGATGGTTATTACAGTATGATAAAAGGAGGTAAAGAAATATGAAAATTATTATAAAATAAATACTGGATAAATTTTGCAAACTATAAAACACTAGCATAAAGAAACAATTAATAATTGTTACAGGAGAATATCACAGAAGAAACACCAGAAAATAAGTAAGTGCTGGGCTCAGAAGTAACTACAAGTGCTTAAAAAATGCTAGTTCAGAGGACTGTTATGAAGAGTAAAAGTCATACTGACATATGTGTGTATACGTAAGTATATCTTATGTAAGCAAAGTACACTGATATCCACAACTTACTTTGAAATGAATCACCAAAAAAATCAGACAGAATGAAGGAAGGATGAAGAAAAATATGATGAAGCAACAAGAATAAAATGTTAAGGGTAGAATCAAGGTAGTGAGTACAAAAGAGTCCAATGTAAAGCTTGAAATTTTTTGATGAATAACTGACAATTTTTATAATAAAATGGCAGAAAATCACCTTTCCTAATATATCAGGTTCTATAAGCAATGAAAAACATCATTCAATATGTCTTTACTTTGTTCTTGTTACTGACTTATATGGTATCTTTCTAATATATCATGTAACTCAAAGACTACAAAGTATAAGTTCCTAAAATATAAAGTATCTGTGTTTACAAAATTCAAAATTCCTCTGGGAATAAAAATGAATTTTTAAAATAAAAGTAGATAGTCTCCTAGGACTAGTATAACTCCAAAAACCATGACTTTTTCCTAGAAGACAAATGTTCTAAAAATTATAAATATGAATTGAAAGATCTGATCATTAAATAGATTATTGCAGAGAAGGATAAACTGGACACTTCTGAAGAAGTGCTCCTTCTTATAATGTAAAAAAATAAAATAAAATTTAAAGACATTACAAAATGAAATATGCCTAATAAAAATTTTTAGAGACTACTGAAGAAAAATAAGCTTATTTTGTCATAGGTTAAAATAAACTTTGTCTTTTCTTAAACTATTTGAAAAATGTAAGTGGATCCAGGAGTCAAAAGTACAAGAAAGGATAAAAGCTTTCTAATAAGAAAATCTGCTTTTGTTCTTAAAATCAAGTATTTAAATTGCTTATCTAAAATGACACAGAAAAATCAAGTCAGAGATATAACATTTGTATCTATAGCATTTCAAATTTTAAATAGAAACAAAAATAAGTATTTACATACCGAATATTATTTTTTAGAATTTTCAAGCAACTGAAGCATTTAAAGGTTGTGTGAGTCTTCTGTTCTTCCTGGACATCTCCTTCATGTTTTCCATAATAAAAGTCATTAACTAACATGATCAATTTTCCTTTCTCTGAATCAACAGACTTATTTGCTGTGTTTGAAAATTCTGTTTTAGCCAGTCCCAAAAAATTATTTATCATGTCTGGACAACAATACTGAAAGAGAAAAAAAAATAGAAA
>NW_004955450.1:17582192-17632314 GCF_000276665.1 Chinchilla lanigera | reverse complement strand
AAAAAAAAAAAAAGATTCTGTGTTTACAACGAAAGCCAGACCATGTAAAACTGTTCTTTATTTGAAAAAATAGTCACCAAAAATTTGTGGTGTATCCACAGTTTAAAAGATTTAAACAATAAATACCTCCTAGCTTAATAAACAAAAAAATTTTTTTCAAAAAAATGAAAAACTTTAAAACCAGGACTTGGCTGTAGACTTCCCTTGCTATTTTCCTTTATATATATATATTTAATACATTGTTGCTTAATCAAAAATCATTCTTTTTATATCTTTGTCAAAAGTACAGGAAGCAAATGTATTTTACATTCCCTGATGTATATGTTTAATTATCATGTGATATATAACATTTCATAAAGTCTGGTTGGAACTAAACTGAACACAGCTAATATACCATTCCCCAGAACCAAAATACTAGAAAATATGTGGAATATAAAGAGAAATACATTTGTTCTATCTTGATATCCAAAATACTTAAATACCTGAACAGAAAATGTACTACCTCATGAGTAAAATGAAGATGTCACATAAACTTTTCCCAGTATGTAATACTTTTATACCTGAGCATTTCTTTTTCTAACAAGATATAACTAATTCATTCAGTGTACATAATTTTCAGCTACGAGACTTCTCTAAAGAAGAAGAGTTTATTATAAGTGGTTTATTATAAGCGGTCAAGCCTGGAAAGACCAACAGTGAAATACCCAGAAGTGCTAACATGTTAATCGTACCTATAATCACAACATTTGGGAGGCTGAGGCCCTGGGATCAAAGCCAGCCTGGGTACACTGTGAGTTCAAGGCCACGCTGAACTACATAGTAAGACCCTGTCTCAAAAAAACAGCCAAAAAGCTAAATAAATAAACTAAAATGATAATTGGGGAGCCCTACTTCAGACCACCTAAACCATAGTGTGTAGACATAGGGCTTAGAAAGCTGTATTTTTTTAACAAGCAACCTAAGAAATTCCTCCATAAATTACATGTTTCCTAAATGTTACTTATTACATTATCAGCAATACTAGAAAAGTTTGAAAATCTAAATACAAACTTCCACTGTTAAGAAAACAACATCCACTTCCTCTTCTGCCATATTTGAAAGGTCAGATAATCAGTAAAACACTATATTACAAGAGAACCCTTCAACTGAAGATAGATTTATAATATTTCCTTCAAGGTTGCACTATATTTATTTTGTGTCACTTGTCAATTTTTAAATCTACAAATAAAACAAAAAATTCAAAGACTCTAAAGTAGACAAAGAAAAAGAGAACAATTCTAAATAAATTGGACCAACAAAAAAGTGACATAGAGCTCAGTGTGGTGGTGCATGGCTGGAGCCTAAGCACTTGGGAGGATAAGCCTGGAGAACTGTTGAGTTTGTGGCCTGCCTGGGCTACACAGTGAGTTAGTTCAAGGGAAGCCTGAACTACAGAGAGACTCTGTCTCAAAAAAAACGTGATATAACTTAGCTTATATATATTTAGAATTGAGGTTACACCCATAAGCAAAATTAGGACAAATATATTAGCTCTCTAATACACCATGATTCTCTGTATTCTCTACTCAGCATAAATTAGCTGAAATGGAACCATAATGAAGAAAGATTAAAGGTTCTTTAAAATTCATGTTTCTAGATTCTTTAGAGATACATATAATATTTAAGTGCCAGCTGGGTGTGGTGGTGCACACCTGTAACTTCCGCAGTTGGGAGGCTGAGGCAGGAGGGTCACATATCTGAGGCAAGCCTGGTCTACATAATGAACTCAATACTAACCTGAACTACAGAGTGAGACCCTGTCTCAAAAAACAGTAACAAAACAATTTCAGTGCTCAAACTTAGGAAAAGCAGACTATTTCTAAGGACTTTTATACGACTTTTACGCCTTACTAGTAATTATGTATAGCAGTGGCATCATTCTTTTTTTGTTGTTGTTTTTTTTTCTGGTACCAGGAACCGAACTCACAACCTTGTGCTTGCCAGGCAGGCGCTGTGCCACTGAGCTAAATCCCCAGCCCCAGTGGCATCATTTTGATGTACAAAACTCTCCTCTTATTTGCAGTCTTTATGTAGGGAAGATCTCAAGCAACAATGGGGGAAAATTATACTGCACAAAATTATGTAATATAGAGTAATCTTCCTAATTAGAAATATGGATAATCTATTTATCAATTTATGGCAGTAATGGGAATTGAACCCAGGACCTCAGGCATGCTAATTAAGTACTCCACTGCTGACCTCATCTCCAGCACAAAATGTGAATAATCTTACATCCCCAACAGTTTGTTGAAAGACGGTTTTCAACAAAATTATTGAATCGTATTTGGCACTTGATTCTTATCTGAAATCTACAAAATAATCTAAATAATCTATAGTAGAGTACACTGCAGGGTATATATTCTTGAGAAGTCTAATTTGGTATCTATGAAAGTTAAAGATTATTCTAACACTCAGAAAATATGATATACATAACAGATGATGTCTTGCTATTCTTCTCTTTCTTTTTATAGAAAAGACAGGATCAGATTTGTAAAACTACAAAGCTTATACACAATGTCCTTTAAAAATTTTTTTTACAGCCAGGGATGTAGCTCAGTGGCACACTGCCTGCCTGGCAAGTGCAAGGTCCTGAGTTCAATTTCTGGTACCAAAGAAAAGTTTTAGATCCCTATAAAAAAACTTAATAATATAAATATAAATTACAGACAACCAAAAATGGACAGCAAAATATAGTGATATGGGAAAGGGGAGGGGCATCTAGCCATTTAAAATTTAGGCAAGCAAATTATCATAGAGAAAATACTCAAAAGGCAAGAAATGAACTTAAAACATGATAAATAAGCTTAGATTCAGGTTTTCTAAGAGGGCAGTAAGCTATGTAGTACACGGCTAAGCTCTGATCCAAAAATCAATGGTTATCTTTTGTTCAATCCCAGAATGCTTTTGATTCTTGCCCTTTATTACAACCCTTTATATATTCCTTATTTTCCTGGGTTATTCACTCTCCAAATATTAAATACTTCTGATATCATATATCAGCAATAGAGAACCTTTTAGAGCTTTCAGAGATAGCAGCCTGCTACAGCATGTGTGCCATAGGTCTGCCAACACTGCCATGCCTGACAAATACCACATACCATCTACACATTTCTCATCTTTTTACCTTCTAGTATATAGACGAGGTTCTATCATTTCTTAGTACATTAATTTAGGATTTTAGAGCAAAAAAGGTGGGAACTTTGTTTTGTTTTTGTTTTTTGAGATGGGCCTTTCACTGTGTTGCCTAGGCTGACCACAAACTCATTCTCTGAAGTGGCTGAGATTATAGGTACAAGCCACCAAATAGGGGTAAAGGGTGCTTTTTAAATGTTAAATAGGACTCCTCATATTGGAAGTCATCCAAAAGCCAAACAACCAAATTCTACAAATTTGATTTTCACTGAAAATAAGAGCCCGATTAAATCCACAGACACCATAATATACACACAATACTGCATAAAGCAGCCAAGATCAGGGAAAAGGCACGGGGTTGGGAATAACTCAGAGAAGGAAACCAAATGGTAACAGATCTTTTTTTTTTTTTTCCGGTACCAGGAATCGAACTCACGACCTCACGCTTGCCAGGCAGGTGCTGTGCCACTGAGCTAAATCCCCAGCACCAACAGATCTTAAGAGAATCAGTAAGGGGATTGAAAATACAGCTCGGTATTAGAGCACTTGCCTAGCATGCACAAGCCCCTGGGTTCAATTCCCAGCACTGCCAAAAGGAAAAAAAAAAAAAAAAAGTGTCAGGAAACTATATATATCCTGAGGATGAGAGAATACATATTCTGAAGTGCAAAGCTATATCCTTTGTTTGCTGAAGAAGGTATAAAAGCAGAAATACCCCAGACCTGATTTGGTACAGAGAAGCTGAAACAGTAATGAATGCTACATAAAGAATCACACACACACATACGTGATACTTGCTAGAAGCCTTTTGCTTGGTAAATATTGTGTGAACCAGACAGAGAGTGTGAGACTATCCTGGCAACCTATATTTCCTCCCAACAGGAAACTTGTAAAAAACAGCAGGCCTTTCAGTCCCGCTTTTTCAATTTGATAGGACTCACTAGCATATAAACAAAAGTACTTTAGGATAAAAGAAGTTAGTAACAGAAAATGTAAAATTCTAATGAAAATACGTGTTGCCACGGAGCAGATACAAATGAAAACAATGGCCAAAATTTTTGTCACAAAATTTTAAAAATTTAATGAGGCAATTGTTTCTGCTTGGAAGACCAAAAAAGCAAGATAATAAGAGTAATATGAGTACAGTATCCAGGAAAAAAGAAAACAAAACCAGATAGATAAAAGTAAGTTAGAGACGAGTACAGTGCTAACTAGACTTTGCAAAATAAAAGATACGGAGACTAATAATAAGAAAAGCAAACAATTGTTTTAAAAAGGAGTTAAAAGGACTAGAAAAAAAAAAGTATGTCAGGCAACAACAACAAAAAAATCAAACAAATTCCCATCGGGCATGCAATAACATGGAATGTAAATGCTTTAAAATACAATTCAAAGCCAGTCAAGCTGGCGTACGCCTGTAATCTCAGCACTCAGGAGGCTGAGGTAAATCATCTTGAGTTTTTATATGATGGGGAAAACAAACACAAAATTCCCAACACTAAATTAATGCAGTGTAAAATTATCAGTCTTCAAAAATAAAGAATCCTCTGGCTAGCCTGGCAAAAAGATCTAATCACCTAAAAGGGCAAATAATTCAGGCTTGTCCCAAACTTTCAACAGCAACATTTAAATACCAACACAATCCTCAAAGTGGAATCCAACTTATTTTCTGTGTGGCCAAGCTGCCTCTCAAGAATGGGTTATAGTCAAACTATTCTGAACATAAAAAAATTTAAGGTGATGTCCCAGAGCCTTCAGGAGGAAAATTACTAAAGGACAAACTTCAGCCAAACAGAAAACCAAAGAAACAATGCCAAAAAGACTGGTGATTATCACTGAATATATTTACTATGGAAAGAGATTAAAGCAAAAATGTGGAGACAAAGTTAAGAAAACTAAATGTAACGCTGCATGCCCTAGTGGAAAATTGATACAACCAACAAATACAAACTGGGAGAGGTAAAGGAACAATGAGTATTAATTTGACAAAGTTTATACATAGCCTCACATATGATGAAAGTACATCAAAAAATATCAATTAGTCAACAAATGAAGTAATAAGGGCACAAGCATTTTAACAGCAATGGTAACAGTAAAATGTAATTGCATGCCCAATGTGAATTTGATTTTCTTTGCCTGACATGTCTGTCATTTTTTTCTACTCCTTTTTAACTTTTTAAAGAAATTATTTGCTTTTCTCATTATTAGCCCCTGTATCATGGTTAAAATTAGGTACTACAGATATCAAAGATAGGTTGGTACAAAATAGAAAGTTTATTGCTACTTAATAGATGAGAATAATAGAGAATAGCCAAAGGAATAAAGGACAACTAGAGTTACACAATATTAAAATTATACAGATAACCAGAACAAAATTATAACTTCCCTAAAATCCAAACTACATATAAAGTAACCACACAATGAAATAGTTTTTTTAAAAAAGGAAGTATTAAAAAAAGTGAAAAGGGGCCGGGGATTTAGCTCAGCGGCACAGCACCTGCCTGGCAAGTGCACAGTCCTGAGTTCGATCCCCGGTACTGGAAAAACAAACCAAAAACAACAACAACAAAAGAAATAAGAATAAAAAAAGTGAAAAAAAAATTGTAACCAATCATAAGCGCAAAAATCTATCTTATCAATGAATATAAACTGAAGTACTAAAAAAAACTTTTCATATAGGAACACAAAGAAAAGAACTTCTGAAAGCAAAAGAAATACCTTTAAAAAAAGTGATTCAGAAAAGTTGAAGAAAACAAGTATTATAAGCCTGACATCAAGGTAGAATTTGGGGTAAAAGCCACTAAATACCAGGGTAAAGGAAACACTTGCAATATGCAGTTTTAAAAGCTAGATTTTTCTATATAACAAACAACAGCAACAATCTTGAAAACAAAAATAGGTACCCTACCACTGAGCTATACCACCACACTGAGACTTGCAAACTTTTTAAAAATTAAATTTATTAAATTTTGAAGGAATTTTACCTTCATGTGATTTTTCAGAGGATCCAAAAGATTGAAATGAATATTGCACTTTGGACAAGCTCTTGGAAAAGGTGTTCCATTTTTAGACTGATCTGATGAGGTATCTGCACCTAAAATAAATTTATGGTTCAAAACTCATCATATTTTAACCTTACATAGCCCTTACATTTTCAACAATATCCAAAAGTTTCGTATAAATATTAGTAATTTCTTTTTTATAAGCCAAACTTCTTATTTACCTTTTGACGGCATCGCCTGGGAAGGTGTCTGGGAAGGAGATTTAACTGAAGGGAACACAGCTGAGGAATTTGTTCCAGAAACACTTTCACTGGGCTTAGGTTTTTTTGGATTAACACTGTTTGCTTCAGAAGCAGAAGGTCGTTTTGATAAAAATGAACTTTCATTGATACCTAGAATGATTTAAATAGTGGGAAAAATAATAACAATTTAGAAAATTCTTTACAACTACATTAAAATGCTTTGGAGCTAAATCACAGACAATACAATTGAGTTATCATATCATATATACAATAGAAATTCAGTGATCCAAACCCAAGGTGGGTAAAGAACAGGCATGAACATTTATCATATACTATATATATATATATATTTTTTTTTTTTTTTCAAATAATTTGCAAAACACTTTTTACACAAAAGAATCTAGATATGGTTTCAAATAAACAAATATATAAGCAGTTATTACAATAAAAGAAGCCTGACCAATATATCATACAAGCCAAAACAAAAAGTTAAGGCAGAAAATACTCTCAACTAGATACAAATGAATTATCCTTAACTTTAGATGCCTGAGCTCATTAGAGATTACAGAGAAAATGACAGAAATAATTTTTATTTTTCCAAAACTTGAGAGATCCTTAAGATACTTTTTTATTTAACAACTTAAGTAAACTGTGAGTGTGTTATTTTTCCCACCTAACAAACTGCAGAATGGTCTACTCTTGGCTTTAGTTGCTATTACCCATTTACTGCTATGCACAAAGGGATAGATACTCATTCATACGAAAGGGCACATAATGCAAGGAGTTAGTATAAGGATTTTTACACTATGTTCTCCAGACTTTAATGGGTTCATTTTAAAGAACAAACCGGGCATGTATGACAGATAAACTCTTTTCCAGTTTATTTATTAGACCCTTGCATGAAGTTTTTTGTATAGAGATTTTATTCCTAAAAATACTTTTCCATTTGAAAACTATTGCCTTAAAGCTAAAAGATTTTACCTTTAGGCTATCAACCAAACCAGGCAGAATCCTTTTTGAAAATAACACACACTGTACCTTGCAAAAAGGACTGCAAAACCGCACATCACATTTAACTTAATAACCCTAACTGTACATTAACAGAAGTGGTAAATATATTAGAAATATTCTAGTCTTTTAAGTCAGACATGAGAAGTTCAAGTCCAAACTGTATCTCTCTAGCTATGTATTCTTAGCTTATTTCTCTGAATCTTAGTTTCTTCTATTGGAAAGTTATATCTTATTGTACAGGACTGTTCTAGGGATAAATAAGATAACATTTAAAGCATCCCAACAAAACGTCTGTCACATAGAAAGTGCTCAATAATTACTGACAGCTATTATTACTACTAACAAATATTTTACATCTTAATTTAGGCAGAAAAAATTATTTCAACAGATTCACCTAAGTGCTTAATAAAGGAAAACACACCAGGATTATAGTAGTCAACTGAATATACCATCTGATTATACTAGTCAGCTTCTCTGTTTCAACCTTGAGACAACATAAAAATTATTTGCCCCATCTTTAAAGCATTTGATTACATGTAGATAATACTATAGGTACGTAAGAAAAGATTCTGTGTAATTACATTAGCATTTAGGTTACTTGAAAAACCAGTGAGTTCTACGATTTTGAATCAAGGAATTGATTACATAACAGGCAAGATGGCAGAAACAGACGGTCTCAATGTAAGACTATAAGAAACTGCAGTATTTCATTATCACTCTGCAGTTCTTTTAAATTGTGTATTACGTATATTTGTTGTTAGGTTTGGGCCGTTCCACACCCTCAAAAGAGCTGTTTCTGTTAGTTTAAATCCAACTCTCACTCAAGATCAAGCTTAGATTCAGTCTTCTCCAAACCCCAACAATCTGCACAGACAGCAGTCTACTACTCATGTTACCCATCATGTAGCACATCATTATTCTTAATTGTCATACGTAACAGCCATTTATTATCAAGTACTTAAAGCCTTATAAATTCATTTTTTAAACCAGGTGGTGGTAGTACACACCTATAAACCTAGCCACATGGGAAGCTGAGGCAGGAAATCTAACAAGGCCAGTGTGGGCAACTTAGTGGGACCTCGATTCAAAATTTAAAACTGTATCAAGTACTGTGGATACAGTTCAATGGTACAGCACTTGCCTAGCATGCACCAGGACCAGGGTTCAATATCCAGCACCAAAGGGATTAGAAAAATAAAATGAAAGAAAGAACAAGAACTGCAAATCATCCTCCTTATTGCTCAGACTAAAGTTTCAATCTCCAGAGTAGAAAACCTAAAGGGAGAGGAGTCACTGTTTGTCCTTAGATCCAAGAAATTTGAAGAATTCAGAGTTTTTCTATGAATAAAATCCATGTGCTTTGTAAAACCAGATAAACACAGTTTTTTTTCTCCATTTCTTTTCATTCTCACCTACTTCACTAACCAGATATTTACTCAGTATGTAACAGACATCCACAAGTGCATATTAAAGGAAACAGTATTAAAATGGAAACACAGCCAGGCATGGTGGCACGCCCCTGTAATCGCAGCACTCAGGAAGCTGAGACAAGAGGATTGCTGAGTTCGAGGCCAGCCAGGGCTACATAAGCATTCCAGCCTGTACTCCATAGGAGACACTTGTCTCAAAAAATAAATACATAAATAAAAAGTAAATAAAATGGAAAAACAATTGAAACATTACTATTACAAAAAACTGGAAAAGACTGTGGAAAATTCTCCACAATGTTCTGTTTAGTAAACAATCTAAGAATTCCAAAAAAATCATATACCTCTCCCTTAGGTCAAATATTTGAAATACGCACAAATTGATAGTATACAAAACTTTTCTGCTTGGTCATAAGGAATTTTCAACCTGACAAAATTCTTTCATAGCTTACTAATGTATTTTAGGTTAATGAAAAACTTTATTATAGTAGTATATGCACCAACTTTAAATCTTCTATAGGTAAATTTCATTATTCCTTCAAAGGGATTTACTGAGTACTATATACAAATTGCTATACAAAAAAATCACTATTTTAAAATCATACTTAACTATCATATTGAAATCATCTATTGGAATAGAATACTAACTGAAGACATCAACTATAGCCATATACTTTTTCATACTAGTAGTTATGAAGACATTATTTCTTTTTAAAAAAACAAAGTCTCACTATGTGTTACAGGCTGGCCTTGAACTCTTTATGTATCCCAGGCTGGCCTCAAACTCACAGCGATCCTCCTGCCTCAGCCTCCCAAGTGCTGGGATTAGAGGCATGTACCACCATTCACAGTGAAAAAATTTTAATAGAGTATTTAGAGTATCTAAGGGCTTCTCTCAGAGATTAAGACCTTTTCTTATTGACTTCTGAGAGGGGATATAAGTGAGAAGGAGTTCAAAGCAGTTTAGCTAAGACTTTATATAAAAAAGTCACCTCAAAAGGTATTCAAAAGTTATCACCAGTTCATGATGTAATATGTGAAAACTTTCACACAAGGGTATAGGCTTTAAAACAGAGAGACAACTCCATATTCATCAATTTTCTTTTGATAGTTTTAGAGAAAAGAACTAAAACCAACCTGCTATAGAAAGTGTTGGTCCCCTTTGGTAATGTGATAATCCTGTATCCTGGGTCAAATCAAACAATAACTCTGAAGAATTATTAGATACGGCTTGTGATGGATTCATTATACAACCCTGTTAAAATATTTTAAAGGAAGAATATTACATCTATTCAAATAGTTACAATTATCTTGCTTTATAAATTTTTATAAAGGCAAATTTAGCTAAAACCAGTAATTCCAAGGATAATTCTGATGATTCAATTATTAACAAGTTTAAAAACAAAAAGTAATTACTAATTTGCAAAACTAATCTACTGAAGTTGAAAGCAAGCCAATACAACTGTTCTACTCCTCACTACCTAACTATAACTAGCCTAGTTTAGGGGGCAAATTCTAGTACAACTTTTCCAAGATAAAAGAAACATAAACTCCCTTTCTATCAGTAAGACTGATACACTGTATAATGATTCTAACAATGCAGTATTACCATTAAAGAGCAAATAATAGGGAGGCAGGACTTAAAAAGAAAAAAGTAAGTTTCCCCAACCTAAGAAATCCCCCTTTAGACATACTCCTCCCTCCAGCTATTGTCCTTTGCTCTAATACAGGTAAAATCAGTAACTTTTGTCCCTGTACAAAAGTTTTATAACCTCCTGTGTTCATAACATCTTGTTATGCCCAAGCAGGGCCACCAAGATATGCTAAATTGCAAAGCTGTCACAGCTTGACAAACTGCCTTTTTTCTCTTTTTTGCAAACTTGCTTCCTAGCCTACAAGTTTCATGTCCTTAAAGAGACCAAGCCCCTCAACAACATGTATAACACTAGAGCCCTTCCTTAGTTCAGGGCTCAGCCCTTTGGACATGAGTCCTCTGAGTCCATGTACACCTACAACAAATCTGTTTCATCTGAGGTCTCTTGTGTTTAGGACTAGAGATGACAGGCTTGCTGGCTCCTTTTCCTGCAGGCCCAAGTAGTCCAAAGTGGGGGAGACTCCAAGACCTCTGTTGCCACTGGGAGACACTTAAAGTCACAAAAGGAATCAGCTGTTCTGCAGCCCCAATGTACTTCTCCGTCAGCACAGCAAAACCTGACAGGCTACAGGATGAGTCTGGAACAGCATGTTACAGGACATGGTAAGGTTTTGGGGCCCAAGGTAGAACCCACCCCAAAAGGGTGAAGGGAGCTTGATCACTTCCCAGAATGTACCAAGTAATCTGACTTGGACTGTGTTGGACTAAACCTACAACCTCAAGTCAAGATCAAAAGAGTGGCCTGCAGCAACAATGGGTCATAAGAGGTGTACCTAGTAGTAAGACCCAGGCAAATTTGGATGAAACCTAAACCCAAGTTGGAAAAGAAAACTGGGATGGGGGTAGGTATATGATTGTGCGTGAATGAGCAGAGTGAAGTGTGTGGGGCCACAGGTCTCACTGTAGACTATACACCCTGGACAAGTGTGGGACCAACCAGGACTAGTAGCAACCAGGACTAGAAGCTGCATCTCATAAATGGTAGGTAAGTTATGGGGTCCAAGTCTGGACTTATACAAAGCCTCCACTTGCTAAGCAGAGCCTGAACACTCCTGTGAGTGGGATGGTCTAATTGGCCTGAAGCAAAGTGACTGAGTGATTTATGCTGCAACACAGAACAAAGGGGAGAAGCATCCCATTAGAATGATTGTTAAAGACAGACCTTATCCTCTGTCTAAAAAAAAAAAAAAAATTATTGAGTGCCAAAATGATGTTCAAAATCTTCCATTTTCCCAAAGACCAAAAAGGAGACCAAAGGGGGCTCAATCCCTCTTTCCCCCAAAGGAAGTTCCCCTGAAAGAGAAAAATCAGGTGTGGCAAATCACAGCTAACTGATTTTACTTTTGCCTTCCAATTTAATTTGGTCTTGCTGTTTAACACGCTTAAAATATTTCTTGTGTATTGTAAATTCTTAAACTACAATTGCAGAGTTAACTTGCTCTTTTCTTTGTTGTCTGATGGTTTAAGATAAGAACACTGATTCATGGTTAGTTGGAAGTCTGTTGGCAGCCAGTCAAGTTTAAAATGTAACAATCTGAGACCAAAAGAAAAAATAAAAAAAAGAGAGAGAAAAGGATACTTTGAATTCAAGTGGCTGCAGCCAACCTGGTTGTAAAGTTTATAGTGGATGGGATAGAAAAAAATATATAAAAAGTCTATAAATATAAAGATACTTTTGATATGAAAGGATTTTGCATAAAACTTGTCTTGCTTTAGATGACAAAACTAGAAAATTCACATATACCCAAGAAAAGCATATATAGTTTATCAAAAAATATGTACATTTCCTTGTTGGTTTGGTGGAGACCAGACTGTTCCTCCTAAAAGCACCTTGTCACTCAAAAGGACTAGGAAGGGTAACAGTCACTCCTGCCAAGGTCTCAGCTCTCCTTTTCATTTGACTTGGTCTTTAACACAGAAAGAAAACATGTAACCATCTACTGCCTTTGATTAAAGAAACATTTTGTTGGGGCTGGGGATCTAGCTCAGCGGCACAGCGCTGGCCTGGCAATTGCAAGGTTGTGAGTTCAATTCCCAGTACCAGAAAAAAAAAAAAGGTCAAGAAACATTTTGTTATTAGAGAGATGAGATACACTTATATGGGGTAACAGGCCCACAACTGTGGTCATTAGCACAGTTTAAAACTCTTTGTAAAGTTAACTGGCCTTCCTTTGATGTTAGAGGGCCAGCTGAGGGGACAACAGATAAAAAACAATTGAGTGCACATATCAGGTAGTGACCAGGAACAGAGGACAGCCAGGACATCCAAACCAATTTCCTTACATCAGCTCATGACTGAACACAGTCCAGACCCAGCCTGCATGGCTTCAGCTCTGTCTGGCAACATATTATAAAACTCCTAGCCTAAGCTGAGCCTAAACCGAAAGAGATAAAGGAATCAGCCTGCTAGGAGTCACAGGGATGAAAAAAAGCACAGCACAAGGCAAACATTAAGGAGGGCCTTGCCTAGCCATGCAAGACATCAAAGAGTAAACTCAAATGACAGCTGGTAGTAGAGAAAGAGCAGCAGTGCCATCAGGCCAAAGAGAACGTACAGGAGAGCCTGAGAGCTGAGGAGGAAGCAACATGGCAGTGCAAGGCTACTGGAAAACAGTGAGTGGCTCAAGGTCAAGGTGGAAAAGGCCCAGTGCCTACAAGAGCAAGCAGAACAGGAGTTAGCTTGCCAGCTGCAGCTGGCCCAGAGGCTGCCCAAAAGCAACTACAGACAGAGAAGACACATAAACATGCTAGAGGGGCTATATGGCAAGGCAGAAGCAACCCCGTGAGTGACTGAAGAGGCCAAGGAGGCTCAAGAGCATGCTGAGTGTGAAGCAACACAGTTTCACCAGCAGAGGAAAGAAACAGTGGCTAACAAAGCTGCCAGAGGAACTGACATAGGCCAAGGCTAAGGTCCAGGTTGCTGAGAAGCTGTGCAAGAAAGCCGAACAGGAGGTAACATGGAGGGCACAGGTACAGCAGACCCTCCTGAAGCAAAAACAAGCTGCTGATACAGAGATAGAGAACCACAAAAACCTTACAGAGCAGACACTACAGCAGAAGGTCCAGAAGGAATGAGAGTGACTGGCAGAAGTGGAAGCCACACAGGAAAAACAGCAGCAGCTGGCCAAGGCACACACGCAGGCCAAGGTACAGGCAGAGACAGAGACACAAGAACAGCAATGGCATGTGCAGAAGTAGGCTGCATGGTGCACACACAACAGCAGAAACACGATATCCAGAAAGAACTACTGCATCTCCCACAGAGCCTGGAGGCAGAGGTCCAAGTCAAGACTCAGCAGATGGAAGCAACTAGACAACACAACAGGCTGCACATCAAAGATCCAAGCGGTAAACCTACAGCTGGAGATCCCGTCATGAACATTAAATAACAGCTCACCTGGACTATGCTTCCCCAAGGATTAAAAAACTCCCCTACAATCTTTAGAGAGGTGTTGGCCACTGACCTCAAAGCCTTCCTCACATCAGAGGACAACTATACCTTGCTACAGTATGTAGATGACCTTTTTTTAGCAGCCCCAACCCACAAGGACTACTATCAAGGAACTAAAGACCTCAAAAAACAAACCGAATTTGCCAACAGGAGGTCAAATATTTAGGCCACATAGTGATATAAGGGGAGCGTCAACTAGGCATTGAGCAGAACAGGCTGCCTATGCCCTCCCAATCCCAACTACCTAGTGCCACACAGAGTTCTTGGGGGCAACGGGAATCTGTCATATCTGGACCCAAATTCTCACTTATGGCTAAGCCCCTATATAAAGCCCCCAAAGGAAGGGAAAGGAACCCCTCCTCTGGGAAGCTACTAGGAAAAAAACCACTTTAACAAATTAAAAAGGCCCTGATTCAGGCCCCAGGCTTTGGGCTGCCAGATACAACTGGCAGATATAACACGATATCCAGAAAGAACTACTGGATCCTTTCTCCTGATATGTCCACAAATGAAAGAAAATAACCATAGGAGTCCTAACTCAAGTCATGAGATTTTGACTTCACCTTGTGACATACTTGTCAAAACAACTGGACTCTAAGTGGCCCTAGGATGGCCTCCAAGCTTCAGGACACTTGCTGCCACTAACCTGCTCACAAGCTGACCTTGGGACAACAACTGACCGTTCAATTACCACACTCAGTATAACCTTAACAGACCAGAACAGGCACCACTTGTGAAATCCAAAGATGACTGGTATCAGGGGCTTCTATGCAAAAATCCCTGCATAACTCTAGAGACAGTAAGCTCTCTTAACCCAGATGCCACAGATAAAGTTATTCTCCAGCCATGGAGATCTCACAGATCATCCCCTAGGGGACCCAGATGTTGCGTACTTCACAGATGAAAGCAGCTTTATACTAGAAGGGGTCCTCCGAGCAGGGTATGCAGTGGTGACTGTGGACTCTGTGATGAAAGCTCAGTCTCTACCTACTGGAACTTTAGCCCAAAAGTCAAGAGCTAATAGCCCTGACAAGGGCTCTTTTGCTAGGAAAAAACAAAGGCTAGTATCTATACTGACTCCAAACATGCCTTTACTATGCTACATGTTCATAGAACTATTTATAAGGAAAGAGGGTTCTTAACTGCTAGGGAACAAAAATAAAGCACAAAAAAATTTTTTTTACAACTCTGAGAGGGTGTATGAGGCCCACAAAAGTAGCTTATTATACACTGCTGGGGATACCAACAGACTAGAACATTAAAATCTAGAGAAAACCAAAAGACAGGGAAGCAAAATGAGCTGCTATGACAGCCCCACAACCTGAAAGAGGGGTGCTAACCATGACCCTCACCCCACAGCCTCCTCTCCCAGAAACCCCAAACTACTCTCCAAATAAAAAAATTTAAAAAGTTTACCCAGGAATCTAGAAATTATATGAAGATGATAAAAATTTTCATTTTTTTATCAGAGAATTGGCCAGGGGGACAGTGCATCCCTAAAATGATTACCTTCAGGTTTATAAGTCAATTCCATCGAGGATCTCACATGGGAAAAATGGCACTAGAGCCATCATTTCTACATACTGCAGCTTACTGCCATCACTCAAGCTAACGGGGAGCAATGACTAACCTGTACTCAAACAATCTGAGACAAAGGGCCACTTGGTCCCTAGGTGTTGATGATATGGATACTACTCCACGTAAAAACGTGCTTACAGACTTCACTGAACTGCCGCAAGTGGGAGACTACTGATATACAATGGCGCTTGTCTGTACCTTCTCAGGATGGGTTGAGGTCTTTCCTACCCAAATAAGAAGAGGCAAAGATACTGATAACAGGTATCATCCCAAGATTTGGACTACCTCTCACCTATGAGTCAGACAATGTACCAGCATTCATGCCTGAGATAGTCCAGGGGTTCACATGTATGTTAAAAATAAAATAAAAACTACACTTAGCCTACCAGCCAAAAGAGCTCAGGAAAAGTAGAACAGATGAACTGGACACTCAAACAAAAAACACTGCCAAAAACTCCACTTGAGACGGGATCAAGTCCTGCCCAGGGTCCTCCTCCAAGTCAGGTGCACCCCCACTAAACAAAGTGGGTATTCCCCTTATGAGACTTGTTCAGCCAGCAAGCCCAATCATAGGTCAGATCAAGGGTGATCTCTGTGAACTGAAAAAAATTACCCTAAGAAGACAGACACAAGCTTTGAAAATAGCCATGCAAGATATCCACGGCTACATATAAGAATAAGCCTGACAGATCCAATACACCCCTTCAAGTTCAGGGCCTTTGGGTCAAGAGATAAAATCCAACCTCCCTGGAACCCATACAGGATGGGCCCCATGCTGTAATCTTATCTACTCCTACAGCTGTTAAAGTTACAAAAACTGTGCCTTGAATCCACCACAGTCAGCTAAAACTGGCAGCCCAAGACAAGTAGGTCAGCCAACAGGATCCAGATCATCTGAGCCAGATGACCCTACAACAAAACCTAGCCACCACCAGAAATGGCAACCCTGCTCTCGTCACCAAAGCTGACCAGTCCACTCACAGGTGAAGTGTAACGCTCAATACAGTTTCAACAACAACATAAATTTCTTGTCCTTTTCTTGTAATTCTCCCTCAGGCCCTTAGGGACCTAACCCCCCATAACTGGGTGAACACAGATGATAATGATGTTCTCCATTAAAACTTGTTTAAAGAAAGCAGTAAAGGGGAGAGTAAAAAAAAAAAAAAAATTTTTTATTGGGGAAAAAAAAGGTTTTTTTATTAGGAAAAGTTTTTTTATTAGTTTTTTTTTATTAGGACATAAAAAAAAAAGTTTCCCCAACCTAAGAAATCGCCCTTTAGACTTACCCCTCCTTCCAGCTGCTGTCCTTTTTTCTAATACAGATAAAATAGGTAACTTGTGTCCCTGTACAAAAGTTTTATAACCTCCTGTGCTCATAACATCTTGTTATGCCCACACAGGGTCACCAAGATACGTTAAGTTGCAAAGCTGTTACAGTTTGATAAGCTGCCTTTGTTCTCCTTCTGCAGACTTGCTTCCCAGACCAAGGTCTCTCCAGTCTCTTTAATTCTGCAATAGCAGAACTTAGCAAAATTTAGGGGCATAGAGAACATACTGACATGACTACAAAAAGTAAAAGTTCCCACACCTCTTAAAATCCCACATCTAAAATATCGAGGCCAACAAAGTGGTAATCAATCTATGGTACTGTCCATCAGTACTGATAAATACAGCACAATACGAATTTCAGAACCATCTTTTCTGGAGAAATTTCTGTAAGCTATGAGTCAGAAAGAGAACAAATGAGCCCAATAGTCCCACAGAGAGGTGTGCTAGGCGAGGTAATCTCCCCTCATAAGGCACATGAGAAGGCTGAAGGAATAAGAATGCCAAGCATGCAGGGTTTGTAATAGAAGGGTTTGTTTACAGGACTTATGCAGGCCCATCACCTGATCCTGCAGACCCTGGCAAAAAGAATTATTAGCCCTTCCATCAGGACAAAAGTGGTCCGAGCAAGCAGGAAAATCTCAAGCCAGCAGTGAAAAGTATGAGACAAACCAAAGCAGTGGCTGAGAAATACCAAATACAGTACAAAAAAGTAGAAAGTTATATGTACGCACACACATATATTTTAATTATGAAAAGCTTGCCTAAATAATTTGGTTACATATACAGTAGTACTATTATTTATTAAATATAGTTGTACACATTCTCTAATACTATTTATAAAAGATAACGCTGGAGGGGGCTGGGGATTTAGCTCAGCGGCAAAAGCGCCTGCCTGGCAAGCGCAAGGTCGCGAGTTCTGTTCCCAGTACCGGAGAAAAAAAATAAAAGATAACGCTGGAGAGAATAAGCTCTTCAAGTGACTTCTGAATCATTCTACATATCATAATATACAGCAAGCATGGTTTTAAAAGGTTAAAGTCAAAAGGAAAAAATGGCTACTTGAAGAGAAAAATGGCCAAAGAACATAAAGACAATTAAAAAGCAAAATATGAATGCTAAAATGAAACACTTTGTTTCTAACTTTTAAAAAATGCAAACAAAAACAATAGTGATGTTTACTGAACTGTCACTGGTTTAAAAATGGTATCTACTACAAAACGAAGTCACTACTCTTAAGAGTGTTACGGTCAGGAAAGTCAAATAGTAACTATAGAAAATGCAAGGAGGCTGAGAAGAAATAACTGCAAAGTAGGATTATGAATAGGATCCTGTGAAGGGTAAAAGGAGAAACTGGTAAAATTCTGATAAGGACTGCAGATTAGTTAGTGGTAACTGCCTAGTTGTGGTAAGATGTGAAGTTTACACTAGGCTTGGAAAGAAGAATGTAGGAACACTGTATTATTTTTTCCATAAGACTAGTATTTGTTTGAAGAAAGTTAAAATTAAGAAGTGATGATAGCTGAGCATAGTGGCACATGCCTGTAATCCTGGAACTCAGAAGGCTGAGGCTTGATGGTAACATGAATTTGAGGTCAGCTTGGGCTGTAAAGTATATTCAAAGCCAGCCTGGACGACATTATTGACCCAGTCCCAAAAAATAAAAAACAAAAAAGTGGTGATAATATTTAATACTGGCAAAGTAGAGATTACATTTTGGCATAGCTGTAATCTTAACACCTCTCAAAGTCTTTAAAAGGTTAATATGATCCAATTATTCTACTATCAATATTCATGGTAAAAGAAATGACAGTTTAATGGAGAATTATTCATAATAGCAAAAAAAATTATAACCTATGCATCCAACAAGAGATGGATAAACAGAGTATTACACAACTATTAATAACAAGTTTTTTTTTAACTGGGCATGGTAATGTATGTCTGTAACCCCAGTACTCATGAGGCTGAGACACAGCCTTGCCCTGAGTTTGAGGTCAGCCTGGGATCCACAGTGAGTTCAAACCAGCCTGAACTATATAGCAAGACTCTGTCTCAAAAACAAATTCATTTATTTTAAAAATCAGGCTTTTTTTTAGAAATATCCAATGACATGTTCCAAGTAGAATATTCAGTGAAAAAAGAAATTTGTACCAGTATATACAGTATAATCCTAATTGATGCACTCCTGTTTTCTAAACTTTCCTCTCAAAATATAATTATTTTATAATAAAAACATAAGGGTTTTCTTTTATGCTTATAAAATAAGGGATAATCAAGTTTGAAGAATTTTGCTATTAATAACTTTTCCATTGATAAGAAACTATGAAGAGGTTATGATAAGTTATTGCTGTAATCCAGACCACATCTAAAGGCAGATATCAGCATTTGAGGCTTAACATGCAGCATGAAAAAAAAAAGTAACGGCATTATGACCCAGCCAGGCATGGCAGTACAAGCCTGCAATCCCAGAGCTTGGGAGGCTGAGGCAGGAGGATTGTTGTAAATTTGAGGCCAGTCTGAGCTACATAATGAGTTCAAGGCCAACCTGAACTACACAGTATACCCCTGTCTCAAACAACCAAATAAATAATAATGCCATATGACTTAACAGCAACGAAATACAATCTTAGTTCAAGGTAAATATTTTCTCTAAGTATTTGTACTTTTAAAATATGGAAAATATGCATTGTATTTTTTAAAGTAGCTCCTTTACAGAAGCATAATAAAGTTAACACTGTTAAAATTTTTCCTAGAAAACTCTGGATAGTTAATTACCACAACTTCAGATAGCAGGTAATTCATTATCCAACGAATAACTACCTAAAATAATTCCCCAATAAGGAACTTTTAAAGTCTCTAAAGAAGTACAGAAAAATGTTAAATACAAGTGTGGTACAGTAAGCACTTTACTGGGATTCAGATAGTATCTGTTGCTTGTTGTTTTGAGTTTTTTTTTTTTTTTTTTGAGAGGAAGGGTCTCACTATGTATTTTAGGCTGGTGTTCAGCTCACTATGTAGTCCACACTGGCCTTCAACTCAGTGATCCTATTGCCTCAGCCTCCTGAGTGCTGCAATTATAGGCATGCGCCACCATATCTGGATATCTCGATTTGTAAGTAGTTCAGGGTAGATGTAATTAAAGAGGATTGCCAATAAAGAACTACTTTATTGATAGAGCTGAAATTAGAACCCAGGACTGATTATAAAGCTCATGCACTTAGGCTAGATCACACTGACTTTCTAAGTAATAATAACAATAATAGATTCCAACCCAATCTACTTGAAAGAAATGTTGAAATACAAAGATTTTCCATGAGAAAGTAAACACACACAACATACACAAAACATGATATAAAATGGAGAACAACTGTGATTTATTAAAGTCAGTGGCGGGCTGGGGGGTATAGCTCAGTGGCATAAGCACCTGCCTGGCAAGTGCAAGGTCATGAGTTCAATCCCTGGTACCGCAAAAAAAAAAAAAAAAAGTCAGTGGCTTCTAAACTTCAGGAAAAAAGCCCCTTAAATAAGATTTTTCCATTCACTACACGTTACTACTCTGTCATCTTAACTTTACCACAAATTGGACCAGGGATACAGCTCGGTGGCACAAGCACCTGCCTGGCAAGCACAAGCTCCTGAGTTTGATTCCTGGCACCAAAAATAAATAAATAAATAAATAAATAGATTACCAGGAATTTTTAAAAATGTATCTTCACCAGGCCCCACCCAAACCAACCAGCTAAAATGCCTATTTTCTAAAAGAACTTCAGTATTGGGAAACTCCAATAAAATGCTTTGATTTAAAAACTATGCCCACAAAAATAAAATACTCTAAGTCAGAAAATACTCTAGTTTCTAACTTTTATAATACCAAAGATTCCACACCTTGCTTTTGTTATTTTCCCCTCCCCAAGTTTAACGTTGGAAAGATTTTTATCTATCAAATTACATTAAATAATCAAGTTTTCTAGTTTCTCCTAAATGCCAAACAGCTTCTGACAAGCATGGAAAACCTGTAAGTTAATTTAAATTCAACTGTTAGCCAACAATTTTTACATTCCGAGTAGCTTTCCACCTCAGTTGAAGAATATTTGTTGTATTTTTAAAGGTTTTATAAAATAACAGCTTTGTGGAGTCACACAGGACCCAAGATTTCTTTGAATGCATTACCATTTTTCAAAGCCAGTGGTACCTCTCTGGCTTCAAGTTGACCCTTTTGCACATTTAAAAATTACTGAACCCCAAAAGAGTTTTTGTTCTGTTAGTTGTATCTATTGCTACTTACTATAAGTTAAAAAGAAAATTTTTAAATATTTACTAGTTCATTTTTAAATAACAATAAACTCATTACAGATTAGCATAAATAATGCTTTTATTAAAAAATGACTTTCAAACATGCACAAAAAAATAGTGAAGAGAGGCACAGTTTCACATCGTGATACTATACCAAAGCTCAACAGTTGGGACTTTTTTAAAGGTTTGTTATAGCAGGGATTCTGAAACTATATCCCTGAATTTTTTTGTACCTTTCTTTGTTGCTATAGAATGACTGATCTTATACCATAAATAGGTCTTATATCCATGTATACTTTTATAATATATACATTAGTAACTAGAAAATACTGGTTTCACTGAATAGCAGATCTTTCAAATGCTGGCACAGTTCATTACACAGTACCAAAAGTTGTATTTTTAAATACAACCACCCATCAGCAGTGTTGAAATATTGAGAAGCTGTGGACATCAGCATGACAGGTTTTCCAAAATTTTAATTTTTCCTTGAAATCAGAAATTTTATCACTAGCAAAAATACTAGTATCAGTTGTTTTCCTTGAAGTGGCAGGTGCATTTTGCTCAATTTTTAGGAAATGCCTGCCAAACATTCCAGACTGAATAACTGCACAGCAAGAAGACTCTCATGTGGTCTCGACCACCCCCACCTCTTAGTAGTCATACCCTTTGAGACAGCCTCCCTTTGGTTGTAGGTAGAACCTCTGGCTTGCTTCTCAGCAACAGAATACAGCAAAGGTGACAGTATATATATGATTTTGTGTACATGATTATGTTACCTAAGATTATAAAGACATTTTGCAAAGGACTCTCATTTGCTGCCTTTGAGAAGTCAGGGAGCCATGTTGAGAAGACCCACCTGGCGAAGAGTAGACCAAAAACCAGCAAGATATTGAGACTCGCAGTCTGACAATCCCTAAAGCCTTAAATGCTACCAAAAGCCATGTGAACTTAGAAGCAGGTATTTCCCCACAGAACTTTGGATGATAGTGCACTTCAGGGACACACCTTGTACACAGCCTGTGAGACCCTAAAAGAGAGAATCTTGCCAACCATGATGACGCCTGATCACAGAAAATGTAAGATTGTGAGATAATAAGTGTGCACTTTAGTCATATGTTTGTGTTAGTATTGACATAAAGAAATAAATAATACACCATGGTTTGTCATTCTTGAAGTAAAATTGGTAATTTTTTTTACAAACAGTTTAGCTCACAAATTCAATCAGACAAGTGCTTTTCTTCAAGAAAATCACCAAAGTTACGACAGAAGGGTTTTATGTATACTATCCAGTTCATCACACAAAATATTAAAGATTTACTGAACAGTATGGCTAACAATATTAGTAACATGAATTGATGTTTAATATATTTTAAAACTTCATTGAATGAGCAGGGCATGGGGGTGCATGCCTATAATCCCAGCACTCGGGAAGGCTGAGGCAGGAGGATCGTTGCAAGTTCGAGACCAGCCTGGGCTACAAAGTGAGCTCAAGGCCAGCCTGAACTGCATAGCAAGACCCTGTCTCAAAAAAACCAATAAAATAAAATAAAATAAAAACAAAACTGATTGAGCATAACTGGAATTGTGCATAACTGAAACATTTTTAACTGTAAGTGCAAGGCAGACGACTAACAGAAGCTATCATCTGGTGCCACCATCTGATTCACAGTGAGGCGCCAGCAGCTCCCTCACTGTTATTGTGTATCATCAATGTAAATGTCCACACAGGGAAAGGCAATCTGACTGTAATGCTAATAGTGCTGATTCCCAAACTCCTACAAGGCTGGGAGCCCCAAATGGTAAAGCCCACTCTTTCAGAAATGCTGAACTAAGGAAAGCTTTATTTTTAAAACATACACATTGGTAGACAGCATCTGTAAGTACACATGTATATTCATCTGAACTCTGGTTTAGCTTAGACTGAAATCCTAGATCCAACATCTGCCAGCTATCTTAAGAGAATCATTTAACCTCTATAACTTTAATTATAAAATAGAAATAATGGTACCTATTTCACAGGGATGTTTGAGAATTAAATGAGATTATTTTTTATATAACAATTAGCCCAAATCATTATACAAACAGCATAATAAATGATAACTATTGGCATTATCTCATACTTTTTATTCATGTTTTTCAGCTAGAATATGAAGGTGTATTTTCAAAATAAAAAGGGATGACTACCTCTCAATAATTTTCCCAATTAAGAATACTTGGCCCAGAGCCAGCTGTGGTAGTACAAACCTGTAATTTCAGCACTTGGGAGGCTAACGCAGGAGGATCACCCCAAGTTTGAGGCCAGCCTGGGTTACATAGTGAGTTCAAGGTCAACCTGAACTATATAGTGAGACCCTGTCTCAAAAAAAAAAAGAACACTTAGCCCAGTTGGCAATCTTACGTATTCTGCCATTATGCAATATTCACTACTGATAATATGTTTCATTCTTTTTTTTTTTTTTTGTACCAGGAATTGAACTCAGGATCTTGCACTTGCCAGGCAGGAGTTGTGCCACTGGGCTATATTCCTGGTTTTTTTATTTATGATTTGACAGCAGAGTTTTCAGTATAGTATCTATTCAATTTTAGCATATTACCTAACATGTTAATAGGTCAGGTACTTTTTTATTTGTTTTGTTTTGGGGTACTAGAAATAGAACTCAGAATCTGACACTTGCCAGGCAGGTACTGTGAAGCTGAGCTATATCCCCAGCCCCACGGGTTGGGTACTTAATTCTTACAGTTATTACTTCCTTGGTTTTGGGGTTGTGGAGGCAGTACTAGGACTTGAACTCAGTTCCTTCACACTGAGCTACACTTCCAGCCCTTTCTTCATTTTTTGAGGCAGGGTTTCACTAAGTTGGGCTTAGGCTGGGCTCAAACTCATGATCCTCCTGAGTGCTGGGGTTATAAGTATGTGCCATAAGGCCCAGCTCTGCAGTTATTTCTTTGGATACTAGCTGAGCTATCACAAAGCTGTTGGTATTACCTGATCCTGATTATGATGCCAATAAAGGACTGAGACAGTCTGAAATTTTAACTAGGTATTGTTATATTGATAAATAATAGCCTATATACATCTGAGCTGACTATAGATTCAAAAACACTTACAGATTTAGAAAAAGGCTGAACAATAACAGAGCTATTTGAAGATCTAGATTCAGGATGAAAATTTACTGGCGAGGCAGACACTGGATTTGATGCTGAATTCGTGTAGTGTTGACTTGTAGGCTTGAATGCAGCTGTAATACCTGTATTTTAAAATTATATAATATATTGAATATGCTTCTAAATAGCTAATTTTGTCAAAATACTTCATTTTAAAATTAAAGTAGTAAATAATATGGTACCTCGACTGAGTGCGCCATTCTTTATCCCTCTTGAATACAAGCCAGGGTTAACTCTATTCAAAATATCTGTAAAAAAAATTACACATATATATTAGAATTCAGGTTCTGAATGAAATATATACTAAAGGAATTAAAAACATATACCTAAAAGGAATAAATAAGTTATCACTAACTTGAGAATAGTTAATTTTACATCTTTATGTAAGAAAACAAAAGAAACATTAGCCTTAAGTATTTCACAGAACCATCTTTGTCATTATAACTCAAAAGCCAAAGCCACAAAAAAAATGATAAATTTGAAACATCAAAACATTATATATGACAGAGCCCACATATGAGTAAAAATTTTCCAAACATATATTTATTTACATACAAGTTATAATTCAAGCTTTCTTTGAATGATGGCAGGCTATACAAACATTTGGGTTCTTATCACTCAAAATCATAGCCTTACTGAACTTCCATATTCCATTCATATCTCTAAATGTCTTCAAGTTTCATTTGGAAAACCTCATTAATCTATCATTACTTTTGTGCTCCAAAAGGGAAACTATTACAGCTAAGGACTAAACTGAACTTATAATTTACTGCAGTATCTTATAAGAAATGTCCTATCTATAATTACATCAGAAGTCAATCCAAGCCTGACATGATTTTAAGTATTATCTTAAAGTTTTCACTCTTGCACATTCACGACGTCTGTAATTTCTGGCTTTTTCAGTAACCAACTAAAATCAGAAAAATGAGGACAAGAAAAAGTTTAAAAGCGGCAAAAATGAAAAAACAAAAAACTCCAAATTTTGTAAATTTTTTTCCTTTATAGTAGAACAGAATTAGACACCACATGCAATCCTCCATCATGAACGTAAACTATGTACTACAAACATGTACTAATAAAAATAAAAACTTTTTAAAAAGAACTAGATCCCATTAAATCTATAAAGTAAAGGTTCACATAAAAGTACACTTCCTTTCAAATAATGTGAATGAGATTCTCTAAAATTAAGCACTTACTGAAGAAAACTATGCTCAATTTGTCATAGTTTTCATTCAGTAATTCAGTATTAGTATTTACTCAAACTCAGTGTACATTAAAGAACTATTGCTTTAGTATGTTTAGCGACTGTAACGTACAAACCACAAGTTTTAACCCTCCTTTCTGGCAGTTCTATACAAGCATTTAATTCATGCTCCTTATGTTAAACATGTTATAGGTTCCACATAAAACAATAAAATAATTTAAATTTCTCATCATAATAGTTCAGAAAAGAAATCCTACTAGAGGTCAATCCCTTTCTGATAGAATTATTTTAAAACTAATGTACACTGTTCTAATTGAATGATATTAATCAGTATAAATTTAACTTGAGTCTTAACTGTCATACTGTCTGACTTTTTTGTGGGGGTACTGTGCATATTTTCAATAAGGGATGTTGAATAATAATTCTACACTTCTCCAATGTAAGATAAGATAATCGGTGACTACGAAACAATAGTTAAGAGAACACAATCTTATGCTCCATGATCACCAACTTGTATGCCATCATGCCAAATTCATTTTACAATCTAAGAGGTGCTCACTCCACTTAGCATTCTATGAGAGTAAGAGTCTGCCAAATAGGAACACTACTGAAATTCCATTGGTTAAATTACTCCCCCAGTGATAAAAGTGAACAAAAATGCCATTCCAAGCTTATAAACAACAAGAGCAAGAACAAGGCTAAAATTTTTAGAAACTTTAGTCTCATAATCATACTTTTAATCACTGCCATTATAAATAAAATACTAATATCCTAGGTATATAACATTCTTTAGCAAATTCTCGTGGCTTAAAATTATATGGAAAAGGATTTATTTTCTCTTTCTCCTTAAAATTTGAATACTTTCCCTCTAGACTTTAGACATTTTTGAGTGAGCATATTAACAAATATCAACATCTTTGCTTTAACAATATAGCAATGTCAAGGAAAATTACTCTAACTAAAAGCTAATAATCTAAAACAGGCTCTTATGAAAAAACCAAAACTGTACTTACTGCTACATCATCAGAGTACAGTACCTGTAGGCAATGCCTTTCTTTCATGAACAGAAATACAAGTTGGTAAAAGACTGATATGGTTAGAAGCTATAGCCCGTTAGAACACGGTCAGGGACGGTGTCATCATTCATGGCCTATATATTCTGTAGAGATGTATTTGTGTGGGTGACAGTGCAAAGAGGTGTGGGTGTAAGAACTCCATCTGAAACTAACATAAACTTATGTAGTACATTCCAAAATTTTCAGCTGAACCTTCCAAATCCTTTTCTCTACTTCTATGTTTAAGTGAGAAACAGAAAAATGAACAGATAAGAGGTTACTCCACACTACTAAAATTTTTATCTTCTAATATCAGAAAACTTCCAATGTCACCAATCTAAGAACACTTACTAATCTGAGTCCACTTCTCTTTGTGCACATCTGGTATTTAACCTCTCACCTTTCTCAAGTCCCCAGTCATATCCCCATCCTGACTCTCAAGTTCTTACTAGCCTGCCACCCAGTCTCTTATCTCTTACTCTTTGAATAAGGATGTCAAGTATATATAACAATTCACAAGTTTTCCATTAGAAGAGATACCTTTTAGCCAGGCGTGGTGGCGCATGCCTGTAATCCCAGCACTTGGGAGGCTGAGGCAGTAAGACTGTTGCGAGTTCCAGGCCAGCCTGTGCTACAAATTGAGTTTAAGACCAGCCTGAACTGCATAGTGAGACCCTGTGTCAAAAAAAAAAAAAAAAAAAAAAAAAAAAGAAATGATACCTTATGAAACTTGACTTTTTAAAAAGTAAATGCTTACTTGAAATTGCTGGTTTGGAACTTGATATCTCCCCAACAAAGATTGGCTCATCATCATCATCATCATCAACTTCTTTTATTTTCTTCTGCCATGGTTCTAGCTCTTCTTCTTCACATTCCATGAAGAGTTCTGCCATTTCTGAATTATCTAATTTTCAAAGGAAAAGAAGCAAACCTCAGTTTCAAAAAGTAAAGCAAAACTATTTTTGTAACACATAGTATGATACTGAAGTCCTACCTGAATAATCCTAACACCAATATTTGAATTGATATTTACAGGTCATAGTAGCAGCACTAAGAAACTCAGACCTTACCAAGATATAAACTAGTAAAATTTAGATAGCTAGGTAAATACATACACACATAGATGACAGACAGGGACACAGATAATGGATGACAGTAGTTATTTACAGTAGATGGAACATTTGGGAACAGTCAATCCAGTCCAAGTGAGTTTCAGTCATACATCTACAATGTGTGACTACAATGATTATCTCTACAAAAAAGATTATGCCTAGTCATTATCTTTTGAAAAGGTCTTAACAAAAGGCAGGCAGCCTAAGAATGAACAGGTGGGAAACAAATTAGAATTAATGAACTAGATTCGGAAACGCCAGGTACACAGTAAAGCAGGGATAAGGCACAAGACTAAAGCACAGGAAATGAGTGAGGGTTACCACAACTAGAGCAAGTTACATATTTCTTACCTGAACAAAATGATCAAAGCAATACATACAGTACGTGCCACATCTTAAAAATTCTGATAAAGTATACAGGACTCCTAAGGAGCATGTTAGTGCCTCACTCGTAAAGATGGATGGACAACCAATAAGCAGGAGGAACTTTAGAAAAATCTCCTATTAAAATATCAAAAAGTAAGATAGACGAAAGTATTCTAAGGAAGAAAAATACACAGGTAAGAAAGAGAAAATGTATTTAAGGATATAAGACAAGAATAAATATTATAAAAAGTAACATTCAGAAAAAAGTGCAAATTCCAAAATAAGATAGCCAAAACTTTTAAATGCAGTTTTAGAAAAATCAAATGCTAAGTTGAAAAAAAGTCCTCAAAGCTGGGACTAAAATAGAGATATATAAACTAAAAAGAAAACACAAGATTGTTAGAAAATTAATTTCAAAAGTACAACATTCAACAAAGTTACAGAAGAAGAATAGAAGAAACAGATAGAGGTACATTATCAAAGATATAATGCAAGAGAATTTCCTAGATGGAAGAAAATATCCATCTCTAAGCTGAAATAGGTCACTAGCACCAACACAGTAATAAAGATTTTAAAAGTTACACCAAGACATACATCACCAAATTTTAGAACAAAGTAAACAAAAAGAACACACTAAGATATAACAGGGGACAAAGCAGGGGCAGAGATAGGTCATATACAAAAGACCAAAAGCATAGAAACTGCAAGACAGTAAAATAAAAATTAAGAATCTTACCAATATTAATCTTCAACCTACAATCCTATACCCAATGTTATGGCTTCTGTCTACATGTCCCAGTAAAGCCTCATGTGGTCATGGGCAGGCTTTTCAGAAGTAACTGGTTCTAGAGTGTGAGGCTGGGATTAAGGTGTATGATTACTAAAGTAGCCCACTGACTGGTTTGGCACAGTTCTGTGCGTGGGTAATGCGAAGCCTAGCCTGGGTGTGGGGAGAACCACCAATAGGGCCGGTAGCCTGGAAGGGATAAAAGGGAGAGGCAGGCTGCTCCTGATGCTGCTTCACTAATTCACTGCTTCGCTGCCTCCTACCTGCCACGAACTACTCTGTGATGCCGCTACCGTGCCACCCTGCCTTGGAGCCAGCTGACTATAAATGGAACCTCTATAAACTGTGAGCTGAAATAAACCTTTCCTCCCTCAACCTCGGGTGCTGGGTTTTATCTCAGCAACACAAAAAAGTAATTAAGAAACCCAAATTTTTCATCAAATATGAAGAAAAAAATAAAGATCAGCAATGTCACATGAGACACATCTCATATGTACCCTTTCTTAGAAAGCTGCTCTAGAATTTACCAAAACATAAAAATTAATGAACAAAGAAGACATAAAATGCATAATATGAAGTCCCAGAACAGGACAAATTCAGTAGGCCTGGAGCAAAGCCAGCCGAAATGGGATCAGATAAAAGTATTTTAGAGGGAGTGTCTCTAGGAGAGCAGAGATTCAACAGTAAACTTTTAGGCCTAGAGATGCAGCTCAGTGGTAGGGAAGTTGTCTAGCATGTGAGAGGCCTGGGTTCAATCCTCGGCACTGGAAAAAAAAAAAGTAAACTTAGATTACCTGACAGGTTTTATTGTGTAGAAAAACTAAAATGAGAGGAGATGATACTGAAGAGTATGGTATAGATTTTAATAAAACTTACTAAGTGAAAATTAATTGCAGAATAAAAAAAAAAAAAGGAGAGGTATCCTCTTAGTATGCTACTATATATATGTTCATTAGCTAACAATATTCACAAAATACTATGCTCCATAATGGAGTTTTTATTTTGGTCATCATAATGAAAATATCAAATATAAACTGAACCAAAAATTGAGAACTATATTATGAATATAACTATATCAGGAATAACTTGGGGGGGGGGAGGTAGCTTTAAGAAAGCTATTATAAGGCTGGGCGTGGTGGCACATGCCTGTAATTCCAGCACTTGGGAGGCTGAGGCAGGAGGATCACTGTGAGTTCAAGACCAGCCTGAACCGCATAGGGAGACCCTGTCTCAGAAACATTAAAAAAAAAAAAAAAAAAAAGGAAGAAAGGTAATATATTCATCTTTAGTGATACAACATTGTAAGAAAGTGGTTAAAAATGATGATGTAATACACGGCACGCACAGCCATATTAGAACTCCTTAGGAAACTATTTAAAACTACCTATTTAAAGCCCTTTCCATTGTTTAACTTTTAAAATTTATGTGCACATGTTACTTCAAGTTGTGATGGAGAAGAAGCAGGAGGAAAAGCAGGAAGAACAGGAGGAAGAAGGGTAAGGAAGGAAGAGAAATAGTACAGGGTGCCGAAACTAAATGCACTGCTGATGGATACTAGTGGTTCTTAAGCAGACATAAAAGTAAGATAGACTAAAACAGAAATAAAAAACCTCCAGGGTTCTATCTTAGACAATATCTTTGACTCATCATTTCTAAAGGTAATTTTTTGTTATACTAACCTAAGTATTGCAAATTCTACTCTTGACTCAAAATTAGGATAATATTCTACCATGATCTTAAAAGATACTAACTGAAATAATGCTTTGAAATAACATACAAAAGAAATATTTCAACAAATTAGGTGCCAGTGTGTTAATGCTTCTATTTAGATGTCCCACACAAAGCCTCACTGTGCTGATAGGTGGGGCTTTGGGGAGTGACTGGATTGTGGTAGGTGATACTGGATTAGCCCACTGATTGGTTTAGCTTACTCTGTGTGTGGATGATGGATTTACTGAGGCAGGAAAATCCACCCTGGGTGTGGGTGGCACCAACCAATAGGCTTGTAGCCTGGACGGAACAAAAAGGGAAAGAAGGAGGAAGGAGGCTGCCTCTTACCTTGCCACACCATAGAATGTTCTCCTCTGCCATGTCCCTCTGCCATGCCACCCTGTCTTGGAACTAGTCACCTATGGACTGAGACCTCCACGAACTGTGAGCTGAAATAAACCTTTCCTCCTTTAACTTGTAGATGTCAGATATTTTGTCCCAGTAACAAGAAAGTAACAAAGATACATGTTATCATATTCTAAGCTCTTGTGTAGGACAAGCAAATAATTACAAAGTGTACAACAATGGTGAAAGCAGCCACATTTATTAGAGACCAAGATCAGGGAAATGGTCCTAGGATGATAGAAAATTCACACTGTACAGCAGGCAGACAAACCAGGGTTTGGGCTTGAGGGTGAGAAAGAAGGCCTATGCTTTGGTCTGGGGTTATACAGAATGGTCCTACGGTGCAGCTCAAGCTCAAATGGGTGGAGGGGATTGGCTTCCTCAGCCCCCATGTTCCACATGTACTACCAGTCTTCTAGAATTTTTTTTAAATTCTTTTATATCACAAATCATTTCCTGACCTAATATTTAAATGTTAGTCTACCCTCTATTAAAAAAAAAAAAACCTTCCTATTTTCCCTAATGTCATAAACATCACAAATTGATCCATTTCTTCTTCTTCTTCTTTCCCCCGTGAGACAGGGTCTTTGCTTTGTACTTCAGGCTGGCCTTGACCTCACTATGTAGCCCAGGCTGGCCTCCCATTGGCAATCTGAGGAATGCCACCAAGCCTACCCGGTGATCCATTTCTTTTCTAAACTGTACTGTTTTACAAACTAGACAAGAATTCTTTAAGTCAGATCATTGAAAGTACTAATTTTTACTGACAATTCAAAGTTTAGTATTTGTATATTTTAATACAGTACTTGAAATATCACCCTCTTTGTGTACATCAAAGCTATTGTTTACACTTCTTCCTAGCATAGTCTTCCTTCTCACCTTTACTATCTTCAGCAGTCTAGTTCAGAGCATGGGCTTAGTTCAAATCTTTACTGCACTGTTGCTAATTGTGTAAGTGAACAAATTACTTGAACCTACCTACAGTATTTGCCTAAATGAAGTGTTATATACATTCAACAAAATGCCATGTACAGTATCCATCCTCAAGCAGATACTCAAGCTGAGTGTGGTGGCATACATCTTTAATCCCAGCAGGGGGCTGAGGCAAGGGGACTACCTGTGACTTCAAGCCCAGCCTGAACTATACAGTGAGACTCTGTCTCAACAAACCAAACCAGGGGCTGGGGATTTAGCTCAGCGGCAAAGTGCCTGCCTGGCAAGTGCCACGTCGTGAGTTCGATTCCTGGTACTGGAAGAAAAACAAAACAAAAAAAACAAAAAACTTTGCTGGGCGTGGTGGTGCACGCCTGTATTCCCAGCACTTGGGAGGCTGAGGCAGGAGGATCGTTGTGAGTTTGAGGCCAGCCTGGGCTACCAAGTGAGCTCAAGGCCAGCCTGAATTGCATCGCGCAACCCTGTCTCCAAAATACAGGAAAAAAAAAAAAAGAAAACAAAAACCAAACCAAACAAGCAGATACTCAAGAAAATATAGGGGCTGGGGATTTAGTTCAGCGGCACAGTGCCTGCCTGGTAAGCACAAGGTCGTGAGTTTGATGCCCAGTACTGGAAAAAAAAAAAGAAAAAAGAAAATATAAATTCCCCACCCCTCCCTAAACCTTACATAAAACATTACATTTTTAGTTTCAATTCTGAAATACAGTGACTGTATTATGCAATTCAAAATTTAACATTTATGATCTAAAACTGCCTACTAGTCTTCATATATCTTAACCTTGTAAGTCCACAACCAAACAACTCACTGGTAGTACATTTCCCAATATACTAGATGGGCAGTAGCCTGAGCATATAATCTATGAACTAGGTGAACCCAGATAATATATGTCATAATCTATACTGTGTTTCCCAAAATTCCTATGTTGAAGTCCTAATCCTCACTAACATTTACTGTGACTGTATTTAGACACAGGATCTTTAGAAATAATTAAGTTAAAAATCTGGCTACTAGAGTGTGGCCTAATCCAGTGATTGGCATCCTTAACAGACACAGAGACTTGGGCAGACTTGCAGGGAAGGAAGACCATGTGAACGAAGACTCAAGAGCAGGGCCATCTACATCCAAAGAGAAGCCTGGAAACCTCTCCTCACCGCCCTTGGAAGAAATCAACCCTACAAATAGGTTCATCTCTGCCTTCCAGCCTCAAGAACTGTGCAAAAATAAGTTTCCATTGTGTAAAACATGTCTGTGGTATTGTTATGGCAGCCCTAGCAAACTAATAGAGTATACAGAATATATACTTGAGAAAAAAAAAATTAAGGAGCCATAATTTTTTAGAAATAACTTTTTTCTATGGTCAAAACATGTATACCAAACTGATAAATAGTAGTCATCTGTACTAATAGGGAAAAAACACTTCATTTCTACTTTACTTTTTTATGAGAACATTTGTTACTTCAACAATGTAGTTTAAGAAAATATCCCCCACCTCTTCTTCTGAAGCAAAGTTATACAAAAGCCACACATACTAGTAGGAGTAGTGGCTGCAACACTTACTTTTTTGGTTGAAAAAGGTTGTCACCCATCAAGTTGCAGAGCTGATTGTAAATTGTCACCTAAGTACTGACATATGACATCAATAAATTTCTGGAGTCACTTTAAGTAACACTAAATATTGAAATGTGAAAACTGGGATTAAGAAACGCTTGGGATGGAATTCTGATCTTTAAACTTACCATGTGACACTAGACAAGGTCGCAAGTTATGCCTCAGTTTTCCTTCCTATAAAATGAAGATATATACCATTAGAGCAGATTTCATGAAATTAACTGTATATATACTTAATTTACCCTTTCTGCCTCTAAAAAGGTCAATTTTTAAGTTGAATATATTTGACATGTAAGTCATTTTATATAACTTACATTCATTTACATAATTACATTCATTCCTGACTACATACAAACTTAACAAATAAAACGGGTTGTATCAAGCACTTACTACTTAAGAAAAGCTAATAAATTACTAACTTAAAAATAATTTTAAAAAAATGTCTTTTTGAGATGGGCCTGGAGGCACATACCTGTAATCCCAGCACTCAAGAGTCTGAGTCAGGAGGACCACTGCAAGTTCAAGGCAGTCTGGGCTATACAGGAGCTCAAGGCCAGCCTGAACAGTATAGTGAAATTGTATTTAAAAAAAAAAAAACCCAAAAAACTTATTTTACAAATATGAACAATAACCTCATTAATAAGTATTATTTTAGTAAATCTGACTTTTTAAGTGGTGACACTAGTCTTCAAGAGTTACCTGCTCTTCACATTTCAGATACATGATTGTTTCTATGAGAAAAAGATAATTTTAAATATATTTTGATTTATTCTTTTTCTAGATTTGTGTGTGCGCCTGGGGTACTGCAGATTGAATCCAAGACCTTCAAACTTAGCTACATGCCCAGTCTTTTTGTTTATTTTTTTCATTTTGAGAAATTAAAAAATACTAACTTGACCAGTCTGGGCTTGAATTTGTGATCCTTCTGCCTCAGCCCTCCTTCTACTTTTTCTTTTAATCCATTCAACTGCAAAGGATCAGAAAACTAGCTGGATACATTTCACCACAGATTAATTAATTCAAAATATAACAATTCATGGTCTTCTATATGGAAGGTGACACGTTAAATTCCAGGGAAAAACAAAGATAAATAGGTCTTTTTAAAAATAGTGTTATAATACTATTTTTAAAAAGCCCAGATGAATTGTTTTATTTGAAACAAAAATATGATATATGGATTCAAATGAACACATAACAACATAAATTTTACAGAACAAGCAAGCTTTTTCAAAACTTAGTTATAAAGTCAAAATTTAAGACACTGGAAACCTAATTCAATAACTAATTCACAGTTAATTCAATCTTCATATTCTCTATCCTTAAAGTAATAAAAGCAAGTTTTCTTATTTTCCTACTTTCAAATTACTTGGACTGAAGTCTATGTTTAACTTTGGAAGTTACTACACAAACATATGATTTTCCTAGGAAACTCTTAATGAATCTCCTGTTAAACTTAATTCTCCTCATTGTGAGGCCTCCCTATTTAAACTTCTTTGTTATATAAAGAAGTTGTAGCTTGCACCTAAACTACAATCAGGTATGGCTCAATGCTTATGCCACAGATAAGTACATGATACTTCTTGTTTAACATAAAGGACCTACCAGTACCAAGATTACAAAAAAAAATTTTTAAGAATCACATTTACACGACCTATAGGACTTACAGATTTCCATTAAGTGATCATACAGCTATCTATGGCAAATGCTTCAGAGTTTGGTGGTAAGGCACACAATTCTATGAAAGATTAAATCAGATGCAAGGGAAGTAGAATATGCCACAAATATATACAATGGGGACTTGATGGCTCCAAAAGGTCTCTTGCTTCTGCAGCTCCAAGTTAGCTCTAAAATAGCTGGATAAAGAAAATTCTATTTCAGCTACTGAGTCAAGTACAGATTTCATGCACATGTTTAATATACTGTTTCTATAGAGGGGGGATTTCAAGTTAACTGAATTCTTCAGAATATGATCCATTCTTTTTTTGGAGACTGGCTACATAAGTATAATTCCTACTTGACAATTTTTGTTTCACATTTCATGTACATAAAATTAAACTACACCTTAAAATTTTTAGAAAACAATGGTATGGTAATGTTGAGTCTAAATTTTTTAATATGTAATATGACATTAGCATTTAGAAACTTCACTAATCTCTTAGCATTAGTTATAGCAAAGTTTTAATCAACTATGTCTTATAAAAATGCTTCCCATTACTAATATTTATTGTAGCTACTTTTAGGGGCCTTAATGACGTCACTCTTTAAGGCTCACTAACATGGCATTACTTTAGCCAGACTTTTGCCAGTTTTTTCTACATTTCTGCAGAAATACATTCAGAAAGCACGTTTGTTGGTTGGCTAGGTCAGGGATTTTTCTTGTGTTTATTATTTTGTGGTACTGGGGTTGAACCCAAGGCCTCAAATATGCTAAGCAAGTACTGTACAAATTGAGTTATATCACCAATCCCTGGTTTTTAACTATTTGAAAAATTCACTTTTACACATTGATAAACATTATCTAATGCAGTGCTACAGTATCAAAGAGCAATGGTAACACATCACACAACATAGAGATAAGTACGCTATACACAAGATATAGTCCTCTTTGCTCTGATAAAGGAAAGATCAGGCAGGTCTACAAAGCACAACTGTAGTGCCTGTACATAAAGAATAAGAAGCTAGTATGGTAGTGCACACTGGTAGCCTGAGCTACAGGGGAGGCTGAGGCTGGAGGATCCTAAATTCAAGATTAGCCCGGACAGTTTTGTGAGACCCTATCTCAAAATAAAATTTAAAAACAAAAACAAAGGCGTAGGAATATAGCTCAATGGCAGAGTGCCCCGGATTCAATACCCAAAACAGCAAAATAAATGAATGAATGAACGAATCAATCAATCAATCAAACAAACAAACCTTGGCTAAAAACCAGAGAACTAAGTCATAACCCACAACTTTCAGCCAAGATACCTTATATTCTAGGTTACTAGGTCTCAGGCTCTTAATTCAACTAAATAATTCTGGTTTAATTCAGCCCTTAAATTCACATTTATTATTCAGAATAGTAAAATGTGAAGAAGAAAGGCCAGGCTCAAATTTTAATAGCTATATGACCCTTAGCAAATTAATCTCTGTGCTTTGTTTTACTGATAAGTGTTATATCAGTATATAAAATATATATCAGTATCTATAGGACTCATTTCCTATTTCACACCTTATGTTTCACTGGATCATATGAGGTGATATATATAAAGTGTTATACACAGCTCAGTGTCTGGTGCACAGAAACCACTCAATAAATCTTAAGCATTTTAAACTCTAGGTTAAATTCCCATTTTAAACAACTGATTCATATTATATTATCATATTGAGATTTTCACAAGCTATCAAGCATTTAGAAATCATTTTGTTATAAGACCTCCGTGACAGCAGAATTTCTCATGAGATTTTAGCTTTGTAAATATACCTTCTATAATGTGGCTAGCAAACTTATTCTGTCTTGTTTTTTTCTTTTTAAAAAAGGATTACTGGGGGGGGGGGCTGGGGATTTAGCTCAGCAGCACAGCGCCTGCCTGGCAAGCGCACGGTTGTGAGTTCAGTTCCCGATACCGGAAAAAAACAAAAAACAAAACAAAAAAAGGATTATTGAACTAGGTAAAATACACATACAAAAGAATTACTAAGTTATCATATCAATATATCTCATACACCTACAAATTATCCGTACTGTTCATACCATCTTTCCATGTAACCACAAAATAAGCCCTACCATAATTTTTCAAGATGCTCACAATAGGAGCACTGTCCCAAAAATAAGTCCCAGGTAAGAACATCAGCCAGACAGATGCATTTAGTATGCCTGTTACGATACATGGCAAACATATTAAATTATAAAATAATGATATATAATTAAATATAAATTATTTAAATAATATAAATTATAATTATTTGTAAATACCCATGGGAGTCTTTGGATGAGAGGTAAATGCCTATGTACACAGATGAACTTGAGATGTACTGACAAATGAGCAGATGGAGCATAGACTCAGGCATGAATAATATGTACACTCAGTAACAAATGGACATGGTTATGTCTAATACAAATCTTCAGAATTGAATATGTTGTGTTGTAAAGGATGTACTTAATGCATTCGTGTGAAATAAAGAAACATTTTCTGAATTGTGATGCCAGTAATTTTTCGTCCCTTTTGTGTGGCCCGTCATTCTTAACTGTCATCATTTTTGTTGCCACTGCTGTCTCCTAAGTCTTCACTTAATGCTTGATTTAATGGAAGCTCTGTGAAGCCCAGCCCACAAGAGGTCGTGACTTGGGCGAAGAATCCATGGGATAAAATCACTGACAGCTGTGTTACCAATGCACTACAAGGAGACTACATGGACAAGAAGTGCTCAGTTAAGCAGAGTGTTATTGCTGGACATGAGAGATTGGGGCCAACGGTTCTACAGGAGATGGGAGTCACAAGAAATTCAGGCTGGAATTTGGGGTTTCAAAGAGTAATGACCATGTTCCAGGAGATGACGTGATTTTTTTTGTATTTTTGGTTTTTGTCTTCTGAGATGGAGTGTTGCTATATAATTCAGGCTGGCCTTGAACTCAGGGCAATTCTCCTGCCTCAGACTCCCTAATGTTGGGATTACAGACATGTGCCACCATGCCTGTTGACATGACTCTATTTGAATAAATGTAGACTACTGTACATGAATAAATGTAGATTTTTATACATGCATAAATGCACACATTTGTACATGCAAAAAAAAGACAACCCCTAAAAATAAGTCCTACTGTGTCTTTTGAAGCAAAAATTAATATAAGACCCAGTCTTATTTTGGGGGAAATGTAGCAGTAGTAATATACTATATACCATTAATCTACTAGAATAAAACCAATATTTAATTCAAAACTACCAGCATACAAAATTACCAGCGAAAGTTAACATTTGGATGAAGTAGTCTGTACCATTTGAACTCAAAACATCATTTCATTTTGCATGTACCTCAGTATTTTAATTTCTATTTTAAGTTTTTAAAAAAAATGAGTGACCGGCGTCTGAAATACAAAACTGAACACCATATATAGGGTGGTGCATGGTTAAATTCTTTATCTTCCCAGACCCCATAAATTTAAGATGTTCAATCAATAAAAAAAATCACATTATAAAGTTAATATGGGGTGATTTCTCCAATCATAAAAGTAATATTTGCCACTGTGTTATCTCTTACATGGATGGCCTACCTGCCCTCCCAGTATAGGTGTATTTCTTTTCCTAATTTGACTTGACTCAAACTTTTTCTGCAAAGTCTGTTTCTTCTCCCATTGCCAATAAAACTTTCCTACTGTTTGCACTTGTCTTGATCAATTCTGTGTTCAAAACAGAAGAACCCAGAAACTGCCTCCAAAAGGAGACTCTAACACCCCAAATCCAGTAACACATTTGACTTAGCCAGGCAGGAGTGCAGGCAAGGCCCTTGGAGCACTTTGTCTATTTGTTTCTAAAATGCGTTTTGGAACTCATGTTTTGCAGGAAAAAGGGGTCCAGAGGTCTGGTTGACGGCAGTGGCAGAGGAGCGAGTCTGAGCAGACTTAGACTCATCATGTCCCTCGGCAGACCAAGTGAGTCACCCCGCCTAGGCTGTCCCGCTCTGACCTCTTACTGCTGCACCGCCCCCCCGCCCCAATAGTACCACCTCCAAACCACGCCTCTAGCCTGCTCTATAAAATGCCTGGCACTTCCGCAATAAAATGGATCTGCGCCATCAGCCTGGTCTCTGGTGTCTCTTTTCACTGTGTTGCCACTTACCACGGGCCCAGGTCCCTGGACCCAAGGAGGTTCAACCTCAATGTTTCTGTTTTCCATGATACTTTGCTCAGCTTTCTCATTCTTTGGGGGGGAAATAGTTGTTGATAACTTAGCAGCCTGCCTAAGTAGCCACCTACTCCAGTTTACTCCCCTTTGTCTCAAAGATTCTCTACACTTTTACCTCCACAGCTGTTTCTTTCTCAGGGTGCTATCTTAGTCAGGCCACCATCTTGTCTCATCATGTGGGTAGGTGCTGTTTTGGGTCAGCCACCATTACATTTGTTTCTAGATCCCTTCCATGCTTTTTCTAACGAAATGCAGGTAATTTAGAAACAGGCTTGATGGCCTGAGCAAAACAAAAAGAACAGTCAGTAAAGCTTACCTCAAGAGACTATGAGTCAATGGTTAAACCATCCTCATTCTTAGGATTTTTAAAGGTTTTTTCTTTAAAAAAAAGTTTTTTGTCTCTACTGCCTTAAACAAAATACACGGGTACCTTGGTTCATGAACTTAATTCTTTCCATGATTCTGGCACCAGAACTTAACAGTCACTAACTCTTTTCTCATTATCTTCTGACAGGCTTTTTTTTCTTCACCATCTTCTGAGCCACATCACCCCAGGTTAGTTGGAGAGCATATAATCCCCAGCCTACAGCCCCTTCCAGCCTGAAGAAAGTATAAAGACAGAGACCTCCACTTCCTCAGCACCCCGTAAAGAATTATGAGGATATGTGACTCTCAAGGGGAAAATGAGACAGGAGATGAGGGAATGGCAAAGCTGGCTGGGAAGTGGGTATGACCTGTTAATTACAAAATCCCAGAAACCCGCATGTAGGGCTCTCAGAAGAACTCAGCAGGTTTTCAATAGGATGGCCTAAACCTGCCATCCGCCTGAGGAGAGGGTGACACAAGACAGACATCAAAGGTTGAGTTTTTGCCACTGTCTTCTTTCTCCCTTAGATGGCTCACCCGTACACTGTATGGAGTATACTTCCTTTTGTACTTTTACTTGGCCCAAACTTCTCTGCAGAGCCTGTTTCTTTTCCCACCTCTAATAAAACTTTGTTACTGTTAAAGTAATGTTTTGCCAAGTAAATGGCAACACCAAAACCAGGTATGGTCAATTTAACATAGAGAGGAAAATAAAAAATATAAAACTAATACAATAAATTTGAATAGTGAAAAGTTACACTCGAAATACATACTGTACACAAACATAAAAATCAACTAGCTTGTTATGATTGATACATTGTGTCAAATTGAGAAATTCAGAAGTTTAACTAAGTGACTTAGCAAGGGACCAGGATCCTCACTTTGTAAACATCCTGAGCCTGTGCAAGCCAGCAAGGAGATGGTGTGAGGGCTACACCTCTGGAGTGGAGGGGCTTACAATACATGGAAGAGGCTTGCTTCTCCCCCTTTTGCTCTTGTTGCTTTTGCTGTCTTCTGACGCCTTCAACTGTTGCCCCTGTGCCACAACACCCTGCCTTGGAGCCAGCTGATTATGGACTGAAACTTCCACAAACTGTGAGCTAAATAAACCTTTTCTCCCTTAATTTTGGGTGTCAGATGTTCTGTCTTAGCAATGAGAGAAAAATAACCAAGACATAGTTCATAAATTAAAATGCTATATAGACATTAAACATTCAACAATTTTGCTTATATAGTTATAATTTAAGACAGTTTTTCCAGAAACTGAGTTAGATAACATAGGGTCATTGGTTAACAATCTGATCTGTCACACTCTTTCACACAAACATAAACACACACACACACAAAAAAAAATTTCCTAAGAAATTAAGGATTTAAGTCATCCTAGTGACTTTAAAGGTTTGGCTTCTGTTCTATTTCATTTCATAAACAACTCTTTAGTCTTTTCGTCCATAATAGTATAATAAAACAAAAGGCTGTAATTTCAGACTTCTAATCTCAAATGAATACAGCTTTAAGTGAATTCTTAATTATAAGTAAGAGCCTAATATGTTCAAACCCTGAGTCTATGATCCTTAAAACGTTAACTATATCAAAGGATATCAGAAAATTAATTTTAGATAGGCAAAGTGGTGCATGCCTGTAATCCCCAGCTAGTCTCAGTTTCTTAGGAGGCTGAGGCAGGAGGTTGGGCCAGTTTGTGCAACTCAGTGAGAGCTTGTTTCAAAATTTAAAAATACAAAAGGAGCTGGGGATGCAGGTTAGTGGCAGAATAAAAATTATTTTTAATGTTTACTATCTTAAAGTCATTCAAAATCTTTTGAGAAAAAAATTTTAAACTCCTATTTTAGATCACCTTATTGTCCATCACCTGTTGATTCCATTATGGAAATTAACTGTAAAAGAATTTGAAAATCAGATAATGATAACATCTACTTTGGTATTTGTCTTAGTCACTTTTTTTGCTAAGACACAATCTCCAACTCCCACAACTTAAGGAAGCAGAGGTTTACTTTGGCTCGCAGTTTGTAGAGGTTTCAGTCCACAATTCATTAGCTCCAAGAAAGGACAGCATGGCAGAAGAGCATAGCAGAGGAAAACTGCTCAAAGCAGAGGAAATAAAGTGAGGAACAGGGGAGAGAGGGAACACTACCTATAAGCAAATGAAGCTTTGAGAGGACATCTAGCTATAAACCTTAACATTCCATCCTGGTTCCCAAAGACTCATTTATGCACATCTGTTTATGCAAACCGTACTCTACTTCTAAGAGTGGCCCAAGTCCTAAATGATCCAGTACTGCTGAAAAAATCCAAAGCCCAAGACTCCCATGAGACTCAAACTCTTAGCCACAAGCCCCTGTAAAACTCAAAAGTAAGTTAAATTCTTCTAGCATACAATGGCAAAGAGTAAACATTCCCATTCCAAAAGGGAAAACAAGAGAATAGAAAGTAATGGGACCAAAGCATGTCCGAAATGCAGCAGGACAAACTCCATAGTTCCAAGTCCAGCATCTGAAGTAATCTGTGGATGTGAACTCCAAAGGGTTGGGTGGCTCTTCCCCTACTGCACTGCTGGTGGTTGCAGCCCTAGTGGCTTTTCTCTTAGGTTGGCTCTGCTCACTTCTTGCTGCTGTAGCATCAGACAGGGGTCTGGAAAGCTAGTAGTCTTCTCGTGAAAAGACCTTCCACCTTTCTGGGTGGCAAGCTGAAGATTCCCCAAGCGGAGAATGAAGAAGTCAGAAGGAGGGAAGTCAGAAAGGAAAGTAGTGAGAAGTTTCTTTATAAGAATACAAAAGCAGATGGTGGTGCACGCCTGTAATTCCAGCAACAGGGAGGCTGGGGCAGGAGGATTGTTGCAAGTTCGAGACTAGCTGGGGCTACCAAGTGAGCTCAAGGCCAGCCTGAACTGCATAGCAAGACTCTGTCTCAAAAAGACAAAAATAAAAATGAAAGAATACAAAAGCAGAGACAAAGCTTGCAAGCTGTAAGGCAGGAAGAGCTCCAACGAGCTTCTCAATGTGCTATCTTTGCTCTGCTCATACCACCAGGGGTAAGCTTACCGAGGGTCACTTAAGGGTTGTGGGGCCTTCACTGATTGATGTACTCTGGGTCAATCAAGATCATAGCCATTGTTGCAGGGATGAGCTGTTGCTGGAGTAAGCTAAGGGACATGGGTTTAGGGGCTTCCAATACATGTGTGCAAGTAGATCCCAAAAAATAGCTGTTCTATACCTGCAAACATTTCACAATTAATTTCCAGTAAGCAGGTAGTCATTTCTATAACTGTCTGCCATGTCAACCATGCCACATTAGCCACTCCAAGCCCTAGCAGCTTTCCTCAGATATTCCATGTTTGTAGTCTCTTCAACTTTCTGGGGTCTCCTCTACACTTCTGGCTTCTCTCTCATATCTTCACTCACTGCCTTCTCCAGGCCACCTTCTGAAATCTGAGTGGAAACCTTTCTGACCCCACAACTTTTGCATTCTGCATGCCTGTTAAGCCAGACCATGTGGAGCAGTATCCATGCCCCCTTGCATTGTAGCTGTACTGGCCTCTGAGTGCCTAGATAGCTGAGCACTGTAAACTGAAACCCATGATGTCTTAAGCCACCGTTCTTCTCCAGCAAGGTGCCCTGGGGCTCTCTTCTCAGAGCAAAGTCTTTACTTTTGCAACTTGGACCCTGCAAAAGAGCTGAGTCCTCTGGTTCCTGTGATATCTTCAGGCCATTTTTCCTACTGTCCTGTTGTAAAGCGCTTGGCTTCCTTTTTTATTTTTGGATTTAGTTTGTTAGTTTGATTTTGTTTGAGACCAGGTCTTGCTATGTAATTCAGACTGCCCTTGAACTCAATATGTAGCCCAGGCTGGCCTTAAAATCAGGTAATCTTCCTGGTCTTGAGTGCTGGGATTACAGGGATGTACCACCCATGCCTCACCTTGGCTTCTTTTTAATGCCAATCTTTTTAGCAACCATGCTCACCTCTGTTCCATCTTTGCAGGTCCCACCTTTACCACAGCTTCCTTTCTGGCCAAACTCAAAACTTCTTGAACCGTTTGCTCTTGATTGTCTATGAAGAGATGGCTAAAAGCCCCCAACAGTACCCAAGCCACAACCTGAACATTTGGCTGCCTTAAAATTGTCTCCACCAGATTAGTCTGCCACCTTAATCTCAATATCCCACAAAGTTGCAGGAAATGAGCAAAATGTAAACCAATTTTCTGCTACAGCATAACCCACAAGATCTTGAATCCAACTGCCAGTGGAGCTCTTGTTCCCAACTAAAACCTCCCTGGCCTCATCTTTTCCATTTGTACTTCTATCAGCATTCTGGTCTTCTGAGCTTTGATCACAATCTCCCATCCAGCTTGGCTTACAGCTTCTCCAGCTGGTATCTCCAAACCTTTCCAAACTCTTCCCACAAATCAAAGGGTTCTGAAGTACATGGTCAACTCCAGTCACAGCAACAACCTCACCTCTCTGGTATTGAAATCTGTCTTAGTTACTCTTATTATCATTGCTGGGACACAATAGTGGACATCAATGAATTGAAGGAGGAAAGGTTTATTTTGGCTCACAGTGTGTATAGGTTTCAGTCTATACTTGTCTTGGTTCAAGGCAGGGCAGCATGACAAAGGGGTTTAGCAGTGGAGAACTGTCCAAGGTATGGTGATCAGGAAGAAAGAGAAGGAAAGGAGCAGACTTCCACGTCATACCGCTGTGACCTACCTCCTTTGACCAGGCTCTACCTGGTCCCACCTTTACCACAGGCATCACATTTCACTATAAACTCATCAACTGACTTATCACACCCCCACAATCCAGTTACCTCCCCAAGCCCCCACCTATAAACATCAGGCTTGGGAAGACATCTAGATATAAACTGTAACAGTGGTATAACTAATCACACAAATAAAAACCTTAAATCATAAGCAATAAACCCATAGATTAATTGAAAAAGAGACTCATGATGAATATTTGACTTAAAAACCTTACATTTTAGCTGGACATGGTGGCACATGTCTGTATCCCCAGCACTCAGGAGGCTGAGGCAAAAGAATCACAAGTTTGAAAGATAGTCTGAACTACATGGCAAGACCTGTCTCAAGAAAAAAATCTTGTATTTTATATATGCACTGAAATATCACACTAACACAACATATGCCACAAATATGTAATTATGGGTCAATCAAAACTTTTAGAAGTGTTTAAGATGAGATAAAAATGCTAATTACCTTGATTTGCTCATTCATGCATTGTGTAACTATCAAATGATCACACTGTATTCCACAAATACATAAAATTAAATGACTGATCCACAAGAACTCCAATAGTATCATCTATTTCACATTGATTTGGCTCAAACATCATAAATATTCATCATCTCATGACAATAAAGCAATTTTCGGAATTGCAATACTTTGGTTAACTCAAACATTTTAAGAAGAAAGGCTATGCTTCAGATGACTTCTTAAATCTAAAAATCAGCATAGTCATTACAACTGAAGGAACTTCTCTATATAACACATTTTAGAATGGTGAGTTTTATGTTGTGTGAATCTTAATTCACTTAACAAAAATTAGTTTTACCTTTGCATTTGTTTTTCACTAATTAAACTGTCATCCTTCTGATCATGAATCCCTGGAGTTTTCCCTCTAATGTCCCCCTTTTATTCATATCTAACCAATCCTCCAATCCTACCATCTTCCTTCAAGTTACTTCCACAACCATCCTTGGCTTTCCATTCACTCAGTCTTTGTGCAGGGCCTTAGAATCTTCTACTAATATTAATCTCAACTATGCTTGAAAAATAAGAATGAAAAAATAACTCAGTTGCCTAGAGAGATGATACAATTGTGAAATAAATCTAATACCATTCTCTTTCATCTTTTTTCTTCCAGTTTTTTTTTGAGACAAAGTTGTAAAGAAAAATACATAGAAAAGTGTAGTACAGCAGACTGTCAAAGTCATAGACTTCCTCAGTCTCCCGAAGTTTTCTAGTTGTTTATACAAAATATTGTATCAATTTTTAAAAGGTACGTATCCTTTGTGTAGTCTGTGTCAGGGAAGAAACATTTTTCTTCTACCCACTTGGGTTCATTTTCTAGGGCCTGTGAATTAAACTACAAGACAGGTTAGCAGAAGAAAAGTCAACACAATCTTTATTATATTAATATCTACATATATAAGAGTTCTCAGAAAAGAACTGAAATTCAAAGGAACAGTTAGACTTAGGGGCTTATATATAACTTTAACAGAAAAAGGAGAGGTTAGACTCAGCAACAAGAAACCACAAGGAAAGTACTAGGAAATACATGAGTGAACTAATGGAAGACGAGGGTTATTTCAGTAAGGTGTATTTATGCAAAGTCATCTTTCTGTCAGCTCTCTGTTTCAGGAGGAAAAACTTACTCTTCCCTTCCTGATTCACTAGAGAAATACTTCACAAAGTAAAATTTACATCTTGTTTTTAGGCAGACAAAGTGAAAAATTCTTCCTGTATCTGTTGATGCTCAATTGTCTTAAGTTCAAAACAATCTTTACACTAATATGGCATATTTTTTGCGGTTTTTTTGTTTTTGTTTTTGGCAGGGTCGCTGAAACAAGGTCTTTCTCTATGTAGCCCAGGCTGGCCTCGAACTCATGGCGATCTGCCTGCCTCATCCTCCTGAGTGCTGGGATTATACAGGTGTGCTCCAGGAGGATGGGCCTCCTGACAAATTTTTACATAAGCTTTTTACAAAAGCTCTGGACAGAACAACTTGAATACTAGGCCTAACTGGAGAGAATGGCTGAAGTACAATACTCCTTCAAAATCAAGCTACTTCAAAACTTTTCTGTTTATTAGAGCTCATTATTACTATGCTGGCCGTCAACTGGCTAAGTATATTATTACCCATCAAGAAACTGTCCTTAGGCTGGGCTTGGTGCAGCCTGTCCCAGCACTTGCTTTTTTTTTGGTACCAGGAATCAAACTCATGACCTCAGGCTTGCCAGGCAAGCGCTTATGCTGCTGAGCTATATCCCTGGCTATCCCTGCACTTGGGAGGGTGAGGCAGGAGATTATCAAAAGTTTGAGGCTAGCCTGGGCTATGCAGAGTTCAAGCCCAGCCTGTACTACACAGCACGACGCTCCCTTTAAAAAAAAAGAAAGAAAGAAAGAAAAGAAAAGAAAGAAAAAAAAGAAACTGGCACTCTTCGAAAGAATAGGACTGAACTTGTTATTTTCACAAACAGGAAAACCAAGAGAAGCCAATCACATACAACTTAGATTTCAAACAAGCCCATAATTCTTACCATACTAACAAAACTGTGGTTGTCTTAGCTCAATGCATTCTCAAACACGAATGAATTTTTAAATCCCTGCAAAAAACTGACTTTTGTGATTTGTCATTTAAAAAGATTACAGGAGAGATAAATGTATTCAAAAAGAGGTTCAGAAGTTATACTTGCAAAAAAACTGACTTAAAGATATCATTGATACTACAGCAAAGAAAGCTTTCAGTGTATACCGAAAGCTTTAGTTACAAAACTGAAATTATGAAGAAAATTCTACATGCAAATAAGCAAAGAATTTGTAGCCAGGCATGGTGGGGCACACCTGTAATCCCAGCACTCAGGAGGCTGAGGTAGGAGGATCCCTATGAGTTCAAGGCCAGCCTGAACTGTATAGTAAGACCCTACCTCAAATTAAAGAAAGAAAAAAACTTGTAACTTTTTCTTACCCTCTAACCACACTGTTTTAAGTCACAGATCTCAAAGTGGGAAATGAGATGTGCTTGTATAAGTATGCTATAATTCTAATGTTTGCCCAAAGTACTGAAGTGTGATGCACATTCATTGTAGGGTTGATATTTAACTAAATGCATGAAATATTTATTTTTCATTTTTCTAAGGATATACAGAAAGGTTTGCTATGTTAAAATTCTTATTGAAACCTCCAATAACTTCTTTTACACTATGCCTTCATCCTTGTACTTTTACAACATGCTTTTATTCTTAATTAACTATATAACTTTAAAATGTAAAAAATAAAAATAAAAGCCAGAAGCGATGCTCGCCTGTAATCCCAGCACTTGGGGAGACTAAACAGGAGAATCGCAAGTTCAAGCCCGGCGCAATTTAAGAACTCAGCGAGACCATCTCAAAATAAAAAAGAACTGGGGATATAACTCAGTGAGAAGGCCCTGGGTTCAATCCCACTACCACAATAAATAAAAACAATCCTTTCGATCTAGATAGTAAACAACCATAACTATTTTTCTAGGTATACTGAGGGTTAATAGAATCCTTACAAGAAAACTGCTTTGTAAAAAAATGAACCAAAATTCTAAATGTACAGTTTTTTAGATGTTACTGAGTAAATCAAGTTATTATTTAAATCATTTTACAATTTTTAATGGAAAAAATTTTAACCTCTCAGAAGAAAAAACTTTTCAATATATCTCAAATTAGTAAATATTTCATAAGTATCATCTTTCAAAAGCTACTTATAGCACCACCAATATTAATTTCTAATTTCCTGCCACGTAAAATTATTCACTTTTATTTACAAAAACTGTTGTTCAAATTTGTATACAGAAAAATTCTTGATACAGTTCTAAATATGCTTTTGAATAAAGAAAACAAATATGACAGAGTACAAAATTATTTATTCCTTTCCTTTGCCTTTCTTTTCCCCTAGCCAATGCTGAGTAGTAAAATACGGGATTGAAGAAGGAGGACCAGAGCACTGGGCCTAACTGGAAGGAATGGGCTGAAGCAGAGAAGCTGGGATTTACGTTCCTTCAACACCAAAAACTGTCAGAAACATTGCTACAGTGGCCCTGGGCAAACTTTAAACGAAGGCAAAGTCCTTCTGACTTTCTGTCTCCTCTCGTCACATTTCTTCAGGCTCCAAGGCCAGCACTTCGTAACTCCCTAAACCTAGATAGTTCTACTCCCCAAAACTGATTCCTTCCTTCTTCCTCTCAAATACGTACCCATTCCTGGAGGACTGCTCCCAACTATTTGTTTATCAGATTACTAACTGTAAGTACTGATATCACAGTATCACCTACAGATTACTTGCTAACTGTAAAAGGAAATGCTTTCATGGAAAGAAATCCTGTGGCCATCTTATCAAACAGATCAAGTTTAGGGTTACTAACAGACAACCCTACTTTATGCATCTTCTCATGTTGTGTAATATGGACACTGCATGACTTACGTCTGAACCTACTCAAGCCTCTTCCCATAAATTGAACTTTACAGAACATACAAGGGATAGAAGAAAGAATTTAAATGTGAGAAAGAACTACCAAATGTACAGAATGTGGGCTCTTCTACAAGATTTATGACCTGGTCTCTTCAAAAGGTCAATGTCATTAAAAGGGTGTGTGGGGGGGGCCTAAATTAAAAGAGACGGAGACGAACAAATGTAATACATACGTCCTGCTTTCAAAGTGAGTAAAAATGATTTTTTTATAGAATACATGGGAAATTAAATATACACTACATGTAGATTAGGTTGTAGGGAATACCTTTAACATCCTTCAGTGAGATTATGGAACTGACTTACAACATACAGACAAGTATCCTCAATCTTCTGAGATATATACTGACCATGCATAGCATTTTGGGATGAACTGTTTTATCTCCAACATATTTTGAAATGTTCAGGATGTGAGACAGCTGGACAAAGCAAATGTGGCCAAGTGGTAAAAAATAAATAAATAAAACCACCTACCCAGGTGGTAGGTACTAATGTTCAAATATACTACTTAACGTTCTGGCATGTTTAAAAAATAATGATTACTTAAAAAGTTGGAAGGTTAAGAAATTATCTTGAAAACAAAAATATAATCGAGGACAATTCAACAGCATTTAGGTTCTGTTGCGGTTGGGATTTTTGGTCGTTTTGGTAAGTCTCCTTTCCTGTTCTCACCCAGCCAACAAAAATGGGGCGTACTGTAGTGACTCGAACACCGCGGGGGGTGTGAGAAGACCCGAGGCTCTATAACCGGCCCCGACACTGCCTAGACAGGTGACCTTATTACAGGGCTCTCCCTGAGGCTCTTCCTCTTCCAAACAGTTCGGCGGGGCTGCGGGTACAGACTAGGTGACGCCGAGCCGGGGTCGCGGGGCGGGAGGCTCGCCGGTCACAGCGCCCACCCGCCCGGCCCCGCCGCCTTCCCCCTCCTAGCACGAGGCCCCGAGGGTGGCCCAACCCTGAAGTCGCACTTCTAACCTAGACACGATAAGGCCAGCGCTTCAGATCTGTTAAGTCCTCGCCGGGCAGAGGCACGCCCCACGTCACAGGCCCCCAGCGCCGCACGCGTCACGCGAGCCGAACTCGGAGCCCGGCCGCGCCCGGC
>NW_004955450.1:17574004-17575294 GCF_000276665.1 Chinchilla lanigera | reverse complement strand
TAAAATGTTTTCCCAATTAATGAATTTTCTTTTTACTCTGTTGATGATTTCTTTTGATATGCAAACACTTTTTCATAAGATGAGATTCCCAGTTATTGAAGCTCGAAGTATTTCCCATGCAGTTTGGTTTTTGTTCATGAACTCTCTGCCTACCCCTGTGTCTTCAATATTTCTGCCTAATCGCTCTTCCAGTAGATTTAGTGTTTCTGTTTTAATATTTAGATATTTGATCAATTTTTACTTTAGTTTAATGCATGGTGGTAGACATGTGTCTAGTTTTAGACTTTGGCATGTGGAAAGCCAGTTTTCCCAGCACCATTTATTAAAGAGGCTATCTTTTTTCCAGTGAACATGTTTGTTCCCTTTGTCAAAGGTAAGATGACTGAGTGTGTTTGTAGCTGTGTCTGCATCTTCTAATCTGTTCCATTGATCTTTAGGTCTGGTTTTTTTTCCAGTGCCATAATGATTTTATCACAGTAGCTTTGTAGTATAATTTCAAGTCAACAGTTGTGATTTCTCCTGTCTTTCTTTTGTTGCCCAGGATTGCTTTTGCTATTCTAGGCCTCTTCTGGTTCCAGATGAATTTTAGGAATGTTTTCTCTAGATCTGTGAGGTATACTAATGGTATTTTAATTGGGATTGCATTGAATCTGTACAACAATTTTGGGAGTATGGCCATTTTCACAATGTTGGTTCTTCTCTCCGTGAGCAAGGCATATCTTTCCATTTTCTGAAATCTTTTTCAAACTCTTTTTTCAGAGTACTGTAGTTTTCACTGTATAGATCTTTTACTTCCTTTGTTAGGTTGATTACAAATATGGAATGCTTCATGAATTTATGTGTCATCTTTGTGCAGGGTCCATGCCAATCTTCTCTATATCATTCCAGTTTTAGTATATGTGCTGCTGAAGCAAGCACAACTTGCTGCTTCTTGTGATGCCCTCAGGCCATTTTTTTTTATTTTCTGTTCCTTCTCAGCAGTCAATATCTCCTCAGCTCTATCTTTGTAGTCCACAAAGCTTCCTTTCTGGCCAAACTCACAACATTATAAATCATTCTGCTGGGCTCTTTGCTCTTGATTCTTAACATAGATCTGGCTAAAAGCCCCCAGCAGCAGCCATGTCACTGCCTTAACATTCAACTGCCTGGAAATTTCTTCTGCCAGATTAAATAGTCCACTGCCTTTAATCTTAGTCTCAGGCAAAATCTCTGGACATGAACAAAATGCAGACAAGGTTTCTGCCATGTTGTAACACACATCATCTGGAAACCAACAGCCAGTGCAGTCCT
>NW_004955450.1:17566080-17571954 GCF_000276665.1 Chinchilla lanigera | reverse complement strand
CGTCTGCCGGGCGCGTGCCCCGGGCCTCGCCTCCAGCGGCGCTCGAGCCCCGCCGCCTTCCGGTCTTCTGCCCGAGTGGAGCCCGGCTTCCTCACGCGGGCCGCCCCGGCTGCGCTCGGGTTTCCGGCGCGGTGGCCTCCATGTTGGTTCGCCGTCCACGCCAGCCTTCCCCGAGGGCCGCCGAGATCGCCCCGCACGCCTGGCAGAGCGGCGGGGGTCGGGGCAGAGTGATTTCTCCTCGGCTCTTCCAAATTTGTGACCGGGACAAACCACAGAAAAGCGAGTTTACTGAGGCGTGCAGCGCACATCACGCGGGAGGCGTCTCGGGGAGACGGTCTCACAGCGAGACGGGCTGGGAGCGCTGCCTTACAGCAGCTTTAACAAAGAACAGTAGAGTTGTGAGGAAATGGCGGAGGAAAACAACTTTAGGCCTCCCAAGGCGAGGAGATAAGTACGTGGGTGAGACCAGTGAAGTAAGATTTTATTTTAGCCGTCTCCGTTGGAGTTACTTGTCCCCCATAAAGGAGAATTTCTATCCTGTCTTGGGTGGGAGCGGGTAGAGTAGAGCAAAAAGCCATCCTCATCTCCAAAGCCTTACCTCCAGGAAGACCGGAAAGCTCTGCTCAGCGTATTTGCTTTCAAAAGGAACAATCATGGGTGAGGCCAAATTACAAAGGCCACCTGGTGAGAACGGGACCAGCAAACAGGAAACAATCTGTATTTTGACTGATTCCATCCAATAAACTCCACTGATTTGTAGAACACCCATTCTCTTGACCTTACCTTCCTATTATTTTTTATGGTTTTCTCTTCCTCTCACTTGATACACTTTCTGCTCTTTTTACACATTGTAGCCTCACTTTGGAGGATCCTTACGTTGTGCTCCATGCCCTTTCCTGACATAATAATGGATACAGGCAATTCTCCAGCATCCATTCCACAAGTCCTTTGTGGTCTCCTTTACAGTTTAGGCAAAACTTATCGCCATCTTCACCATGACTATAAAAGGTCCAACTGGCCTAAAACTATCAGGATTCGTCTCATACCTTGAACCACTTTTTATTTCAGAGGCCAATCAGATGAAGATTTTTGTCTTACAGACTTTTCTTTTCGTAGTGTGATATTTGAATGTAAATACTGGAAGAGCTGCAATTATATTTTTGGATTTTTTTGCTGATAAGAAGAACCCTCAGAGAATGAAACACACATGGAGCATAAATGGCTGGGAGAAAAAAGCAAGCCAGTTCCTAACAGCATCTTAAACATCCATATCAAACGCAAACTGAAACCTTTGCTATCCTTAGACTTCTCTGGTACGTGAATTAATAAATCTCCTTTGTTTTTTTAGGCTGAATGGGGTCCAGAATAAATTATTGTGGTTTAAAAATAATTTTGAGCTGAATGCATTTGAGTCCCTAAAAACTCTAAATCAGCCTAAAAACAAAGCCTTCTACAAGAATCTAAAAGAAAATTGTTATAAATACCCTCTAGCAAGCAACCAGAAAAGGTTGACTCATCCCCAGAGACAATGAAAATTATCACTACACCTAAAGAGATATTGTTACAGGGGCTGGGGATATAGCTCAGTGGTACACGTTCCTGTCTAGTAAGTGCAAGATCCTGAGTTCAATTCCCAGTACCTAAAAAAAAAATAATAGTAAAGAGATATTGTTACAAAACTATCATATTGGGGGCCATTTGTCTTCCCTGAACATGATGTGTTTTTCTGTAACAGCCCTTTCTGCCTTCCTTTTCTTTAAAGTCATTTATTTTCCCAATAAGCAAGCACTCCTCTCCCCTTCCTCTTCAGAGAAAGTTGTAAATATGTAAGCTACAAATTCCAACCAACCTCGAGACAGTGTTCTTTGTAAACTCCTTTATATGTGTGATTAAAATCTCTTGCTAATCTGAGAGTGTAGTACACAAGCCCTCAATAATTTTGTACCTAAACATAGAGGGAAAGTTTTTCTCACAAAGCCAGTTTGAGTTGTCTTCTGTTACCTGCAACTGGAAGTATCCTATGATAGGGATAATGACACATTTTCACCATCTTATTTCCCCTTTTCAATTCAGGAAAGCCACATTTTCTAGCTCTTCTACTCCAGACCAACCTATGTGATTGTTTTTAGCAAGAGGATGTAGACCGAAGTAGTGTTCATCCAATGTAAGTCTGACTCTTAAAAGCTCCTATGATTTACAGCTCCTGTGTGTTCTTCATGCTTTAGCCAGATAGAGAGAACTTGGAGTAGCTGGAGGGTGCCAGCCCTGTTCAATGGAAAGACCTCAGATGTCTTAATAACTGCATAGTACATATCACTATGGTGATTCTTCTTGGGCTGATTAGGGCGAAAACCAAAACTTTATTGGTTATGTTACTCAGAGTTGAGGGCCATTTATTACAGTAGTGTGGTGGATTGACAACTGGTGGTCAATTTAAACCCCCTGCTGAACTCAGTAAGCATGGTGCTGGGTGTGGGAGGCCCACCTAAAGATTGTTGCCAGCAGCATAAGAGGTAGAACTGGAGAAGAAGTAAGGCTGTTGGGAACTGAGAAAGGCTATTGGAAGCTGGTAGAAGCTATAAAGAGCTGTTGGTTCTTTGGGAGGAGTTTGTCCTGCTGGCTTGGCTGGTTTCATCCTCCAAGCTGCTTGGGACCTTGTTGGTACTGAGAATAGCTTCAGTTCACTCTGGGGGAGCTCTGGTCCTCACTTTGAGCATCGCTTCCTAGCTCCGGAGGGGAAGATGGAATACTGCCAGTCTCCTGGAGAAGCTTGTTGTGTTGGCTTTCCTAGTGAGAGCTCAGCTATCTGGATCATCAGAGGAGCTCAGGACCTCAGTGTCGCTGAGGATGGCTGTGCTACTTTTCACAGGAGCTCTGGTTCTATTTTGAGCATCGCTTCCTTGCTCCAGTGTAGATCCCTCAGCTTGCTAGCACAGATCCTTCATGCAGGATGTTTCCGTGGGATCCAGGCCCTCAGCTGGATTCTTTGGTCTTTAGTGTGTGGACAGATTTCCTGCCCTCTTTTGTATATCATGCTTTGGATGACTATTATAAATAATCTTAGAAAATATGTGTCCTGTATTGTTCCCCTTGCAAAATATCCCCCAAAGCACAATAAATAGCTACAATAACTAACCTTCATTAATAATAGAAGTGGCAGCCTGCTGTAATAAAAAACCAAAAAAATACAAAAAACTAAAATACGTGGCATTAGCTTGACCTAGAAGTCAATTGGGAATTTGAGGAACTATAGGACAACTGAACACTCATACTAGATAGTGGTTAAACTATTACAACACGGAGAAAGACGATTAAGGTGTGGCAAAGCTGGCTGGGAAGTAGGTATGTCCTGTTAATTAAAGAATCCCAGGGGCTGGGGATTTAGCTCAGTGGCACAGCGCTTGCCTGGCAAGCATGAGGTCATGAGTTCAATTCTCGGTACCGGAAAAAAAAAAAAAAAAAAAAAATTAAAGAATCCCAGAGCACATGCATAAAACAGTTCCCAAAGCCCAGCATGCAGATTTCTTACAAGAATTTGAACAGGTTTTTGATAGAATGGCGTTGACCTAACAGCCTGAGGAGTGGGTGATAAAAAAAGAATGGTCCCCATGAGTTTTGTTGCTGGCACACAGAGCCCTCTGTTGGCACACAAGCCAAGTTGCCCCATCCAAGGTTTGACAAATTTCAGCATGCATATGAGAGCAAAGATCACATTATATGCAAAAGCACACCAAATGTGAACTTTTACCTTTCAATAAAAAGTTGTATCATTAAAAGCTATTTTTTCTTTTAAGACAAAAGATGTTAACATATGAATTGTTTTTTCTACACTAAAATCTCAGTAGTCAGGTTTAATTGCAGTGTTGGCACTTTGCAATAAATAAATGTTTCGGGTTGCAGCTTGAGCACTTGGTCTGTAAAAGTTTTGCCATCACTGCTGTAGGCTGTACTTCTTTTCCTACTTTTACTTGGCCCAAACTCACTCTGCAGAGTCCATTTCTTTTCCTACCTTTAATAAAACTTTGCTTCTGTTTGTACTTGTCTTGGCTCAGGAAAGGAAGAACCTAGAAACCGCTTATAGAAGGAAATTCTAGTACCACAAAACCCAATAACTACACCTCAGAAGATAGATCATTATCTACATGATTTGTGATTACAGACTTCATGCAGTCTCTGTTAAAATGCTAATATCATTGTTTACAGAGCTAAAAAAAAATCCTAAAGTTTATATAAAATTGTGAAAGACCCCATATATCCAAAGTGATATTGTGCAAAAAGAAGAACAAGTTGGAGGCATCCTAGTACCTGAACTCAAAGGAGACTACAAAGCTATACTAGCAAAAAAGTAAGGTAGTAGTGTAAAAACTGATGCTTGGACCAATGGAACAGAATAGAGAACCCAGAGATAAATCCAAGCGGCTACAACTGGCCAAAATTTTCCAAAAGCATACCTTGGAAAAAAGTCTCTTCAGCAAATGGTGCTATCTTAGGTACTTTTCTCCCCTTACTTTTCCACCCCTTGGCACTTCCAGTGGTAGTATCTCCTGTGGCTTCTCTCCTGGCTCTCTTTGCTCCCTCCTTGCAGGTTCCTTTAGGTCATGCACGTTCCTGGCTTCTCCAAACTTCTGGAGTCTGCCCTGCACACTCACAGCTTCTCACACTGCCCTCTCCAGGGCACACTGCCTGGCCTCCTGGCCTTCTGAGATTGGGAAGGAAACTCTTAACCCCACAATTCTTTGCATTCCGTAAGCACTGAAATCCAGCACCCTGTAGATGGTGCCAAACAGTAGAAATGACAGAGCTTCACTAAGCAAGATGGTAGGAGTTCACCAATGGTTGTTACATGCATATTGTTGTCTTCAGATTAGTGGTTCAGATTACCAGATATAAGCATGGAACATTGGTCAGAAAAATTAAGCATTAAATGTTTTTTTCAGTAAACCAATAGACATCAGCAGTACAATTATCCCAGCTATCTATATATATTTTCCCCTCTCTTTTTCTCCTTTCCCTCGTCCGAGTTGTTCCCTCCCTTTAAGCAGTTCCTTTCCCTGTCACAATATCTATCGTACCTTTTGGGTTTTACTTACTCTTCCAGGTTCTTACACTAGGGAGACAATACAATGTTTATACATATGGGTCCAATTTATTTCACTTATGAGTATGGTCTCTAGTTGCATCCATTTACCTACAAAAGCCTCGAGTTTATCTTTTTTTATAGCTGAGTAATACTCCATTGTATAAAAATACCACAGCTTTTTTTATCCATCCCTCAGTTGATGGGCATTTGGTTTGTTTCCAAGATTTAGCTATGACAAATTGTGCTGCTATAAACGTGGGTGCACATATATCACTGTGTTATAAGGTTTTATTTCTTCTGGGAAAATACCCAGAAGGAGAATAAGCTGGGTTAAGTGGGACCTCCAATCCTCATTTTATGAGGAAACTCCACACTGATTTCCACCATGGTTGTACCAGTCTACACTCCCACCAGCAGTGGAGTAGGGCTCCTTTATCCCACAGCCCCTCCAGCATTTGTTATTTGTCAATTTCTTGATGATAACCATTCTTTCTGGGATGAGGTGGAATCTCATTGTTGTTTTAAGTTGCATTTCTCAAATGACCAATGATGTTGAACATTTTTTCATATATTTAGTTTGCCATTTGTATTTCCTCATCTGAGAAGTGTGTATTTTCTCAGATGCTCATTTTTAGATTGGGTCTTTGAATTTTGGGGACCTCATTTTTTAAAAAACTCTTTATGTTCTAGATAGAAGTCCTTTGTCTGAGGGACATTTGACTAAAATGTTTTCCCAATTAATGAATTTTCTTTTTACTCTGTTGATGATTTCTTTTGATATGCAAACACTTTTT
>NW_004955450.1:17535173-17564640 GCF_000276665.1 Chinchilla lanigera | reverse complement strand
CTATGCCACTGAGCTATATCCCTGGCCCTCCTGGTACCAAATTCTGTTTTGGTTACTTTTCTCTTGTTGCTGAGACAAACTACCGAACACCTAAAATTAAGGAAGTAAAGGTTTATTTAGTTCGCAGTTTGTAGAGACAACCTGTAGAAAGAGTGAAAGTATTTTTGTTTTGTTTTGTTTTGTTTTTTTTGCAGTACCGGGGATCAAACTCATGACCTTGTGCTTGCCAGGCAGGCCCTTATGCCACTAAGCTATATCTCCAGCCCTGAGTGAAAGTATTTTTGAAGTTTTCCTAATGCAGATTTCATAACATCTGCAATGTTAGCTCAAAAAACTCGGTAACAAAAAAATCAATTTACAAATAGATAAATAATCCAAACAGATATTTCTCAAAAGAAAATATAAAAATGACTAACAAATTTATGGGGAAAAAATGTTCTATGACCTAATCATTAGCAAAATATAAATCAGAATCCCAATGAGATATTATCTCTCCTCAGAATGGCTATAATAAAAAAGACAAAGGGCCTGGGGATTTAGCTCAGCAGCACAGTGCCTGCCTGGCAAGCACAAGGTTGTGAGTTCGATTCCCGGTTCTGGAAAAAAAACAAAACAAAAAAAAGAATAAAAAAGACAAATAAAATACTTGCAAGGATAACAAGATCCTGGGTATACATCCAATTAAATGAAATCAGTATGTCAAAGAGACATCTGTGGTCCTTTATTTATTGCAGCACTGTTCACTTAGGCAAGACAATGGCCTCACCTGAGGTATCCATCAACAAATGAAGTGATAAAGTGTGAGATTTTATATATATATATTCTACCCATAAAGAAAAAAAATGAAATCCTGTCATTTGCAATACCATGGGTTGAATTATAAGATAGTAATGTTAAATTAAATAAGACATGCACAGAGAGATAGGTATTGCATATTCTTACTCTTATGTAGAAGCTCAAAAAGTAGAGCATAGGATAGTGGTCACTGGCAAAGATCACTAGGACAAGGGATAAAGGGAGCTGGGATGATGAGTATAAAATAGAGTTACATAAGAAAAATGAGCCCTAATACTGTCACGCATAATGGGGTGACTATAGTGACAGTTCATAAGAATTGATTATATGTTGTGAAGAACTAGAAGAGAAGAGTTAGAAAGTTCCAAATGCATAAGATAAATGTTTAAGGAGAGGGAAATACTAATTATCTTGATTTATTACACATTATATACATGTGTCAAATTTTCACATTGTATGCTATAAGGATGTGAATGTTGGTGATTTTTTTTATATCTTTAGCAGGGTATTGCCATAAAGATTAAAGTAGAACAGAATTAACTAATTTACAAACAAAAGTGAAAGGGAATATGGAGAACCCGCAGGTGGGAGCTTTGCAGGGTTGGAAAACACTACTTCAGATTCCAAAACTGTGAATTTAAAAGGCTTTGAGCAGGGAAGCCAGGATAGAATTTGATAAAAAGGGACTCACCCTTAAGCAAAGAGCTTTTCAATACCTCAAAAAATATCAATTATTAAGAGAAGGATGAAAAGACTTAGTCAAGAAAGCAAGGAAATAAGGCCGCTTTTAGAACTGTTCCAGAGGGCATACTGTTGGTGCTTCAACTATATACCCTTTTCTGTTTACAGTTGACCCTCTGCATCTGTAGATAGGAAAAAAGAACTTATTACATGGTATCTGTACTGAACATACCTAGAGGTTTTCTGTCATTATCCCTTAACATTGTATAACAACTATTTATGTATATCTATGTTGTATTAGCATTATAAGTAAAAATAGAAATGATTTAAAGTATAAAAAAGATTGTGTAGCACCAAGTGTGTAGCACATGCCTATAATCCCAGCACCCAGGAAGCTGAGGTAGTAGATTCATCAAGAATTTGAGGCCAGCCTGGCCTACATAATAAGTTCAGGTCCAGCTTGAACTGCATGGTGAGACCCTATTACAAAAAAATAAAATAAATCATGTAGGTTATGTGCAAATGCTATACCTTTGCTATAAGGGATTTAAGCATCCTTGGATTTTGGTACAGGGGAACTCCTGAAATCAGTTCTCTGCGGATTCTGAGGGACAACAGCATCTAGCAACTGCTTCCTGTTCAGTAGGGAATACTAGAAGGAAACTATAAGACTGGCAGAGGAAGAAGAGCTTTGCTCCTTTGCTTTATGTTTCTGTCATCACGAATCCAGAAACTTATCACTCCAGCAGTGACAAGTCATTACTGCAGTAGAGCCTGATGCAATTTGCATTCTCCCAACAGTTACAGAACTACACTAACTGTTCTCTCTACAAAGACATCAGCAACAGCCGTTATCACCCTCCTCTTCAGAGGTTGACTCCCAGTACTGTGCGGTCTCTCTCCCAAGCTGAGCAGTACCACATTCTCTAAGGTCGTGTTTCAGGTCCATGAAGCTTCAGGTCCAGTCCTCCAAGCTTCTAAGTGTTCTCTTTATTTCCCCAAACCTAGGGGTGGTGACTGCTTCCTGAAATTGCTACCTCTGCAATATTTAGTGTGTTTGTTTTGACTTTAACAATTCTCTAGTTTTAATTTTCTCTGTAAAAGTGATTCTTGTGGCTTCTGAGTGACAGATTTCCTCCCTTTCTTTATCCTACGTCTACTGCCACCACGCAAGATTCTTAATGGATTTCTTAATAAATCAGTGTGCACAAATCCTCTTCTCAAGATCCGCTTCTGGGAAACACAACCTAAGACAGTCTCAGGAAGAACTTTCAATGTTGTAAACCATATTGAACTGACTAGAAACAAATGATTTGGAAGTCATCTGTGTTTCTCAGAAAATTGTATTGCCAAAGAAAGCACACACCCCATATTAAAACACCTTTTGATTTTTCAAGCTATAAAACCATTTTAGTTGCCTCTCAGCCTCACTATGAAAGTATGGAAGCTTCTGCATCCCCCTAAAAGGGGGCTATGAAAGCCTCACTATGAAAGTATGGAAGCTTCTGCACCCCCCTAAAACATTACTTTCATCCCATTCAGATGTGACCATGGGAGATTATGGATCAAAAAAAACCTTCCAGAGGACAGAGCAAAAGACGTGGAAAACAAAGGAAAGAAGTATCATTCAGAAAGAAGAATTAGGACCTGATCACCTCCTCATGGAAATGTCTTTTAACCAGCATTTCAGAAATCTTGTGGAGCAGTGACTGCTGTGTCTCTCGTTACTTTTTTTTTTTTTCAAGTATCTCCTTGTACTATTGTATATTTAATGTGAACATTATGTGGAGGAGGAAAAGATTGTCATTTTGTATCATAGGTTAGCAAACCAAGAGAAGTCACATGTATGGCTGAGGATATAGGTCAGTAGTAGAACACTTGCTCACTGTGCATGAAGCTCTGAGTAAGGTGGGGGTGGAGGAATGAGAATGAATAAATATGAATCCCATCCAGACCTGATAGAGAACTCTGTGTACCACCTGGACTTTTATGCTAGATGCAGTGACTTACATATTTCAGACATGGATTAGTATGTGAGGGAGAAATAAATTGGAACCAGAGAAATGGATTGAAGCAGAGAAAACGTTATGTGTTTACTAAGCCATGTGTTTACTAATTCTTACTGGGTAGAATTAACACAGGGTTTCTAAGTGATTGATGGAACAGGAACACTTCTCCCACCAAGCACCAGCATGTGAGGTAAGAAAGAAACGTTAGTATGGTAAGAATTTGGAGTAATTTATTTTGAGTAATTTGTTTAATGTTTATGCTCATGATTCCTGAATTTACACCTTCAAAGAATCAGAACCGTATGTGAGATCACATGCTTGACAGCCCCATTTAAATGTCCCACAGGACTGAAAACATCAACCTTTCTAAAACTGAATCCTTTATGGTTCCGTCTATTTCTCTAGACCATTTCTCCAATTATTCAACCCTCAAACCTGAGACTAATCCTCAGTCTCCTTCTCTAGTACAAACCCTAGCCAGCCAACTCTATACCATGTTCCAAATATTCTGTGTTCTTTACATCTTTTCAACTCTTGCACTCCTCTCAAATTCCAGTTACTCCAAAACCTTCTACAAACAGTCCTCATTAATGACTGAGTTCCAGTCCTGTGACTTAAGTGATGAAATGAACTTCTGATTAAATGAGGAATTATATATAGTATGTACATTACAATCATCAGAACAAAGAAATGGTCAAAGGAAACTCCAACTTGATGTTGTTGTTTTTATTTACATAACTCTTATGTTCAGTACTATAATGTCTAACAACATAAAACTGCAGTACTGTCAGCAAAAATTACACTACTATATAAACAAGACATACTGTACAAAAAAGTCATTGAGGCTTTGTAAATGTACAAATGTACAGAACTGTACAAAAAAAAAGGCGGGTCATAAGTCCGAGCTGTGGGTTGTAAGTCTCAACAGTCATTAAACAGGCAGATCATTAAACAAAGAATGTCTGCATTATATGTTCTTGCATTTAATTCCTCCGGTGTCACACACACACACACAAAAAAAAACTTTTCAAAGAGCAGGCCTAAGTGTGTAATATTCATGCTTTAAAAAACACAGTTGTTTTTGTCATCCTTGAGATAAAACTCATATTCCTTAACATGATAAGGTATATCCTATGGATTGACCATGTCATTTTTAATTCCACTCTCAAGTAGAGATGCTGCATTGCTGGAGTGGGGAGACAACTGCATTCCTGTCACAGTTACTTCTCTCATTGCTGAGACAAAAATACTCAACACCCAAAGTTAAAGGAGGAAAGGTTTCTTTGGCTGAGTTTGTAGAGGTTTCAGTCCATAATTGGCTGTCTGCAAGGCAGAGTGGCATGGCAGGGGGCACCACAAAGGCGAAAGTCTGAGGCAAGGCAGGCAAGAAGGCAGTGAGCAGCAAACCTGAACTTTTCTGCCATCCAGGCTATAAACCTGTTGGATGGTGCTACCCCCCAGGATGGACCTTCCCATTATCCACACCAGGAACTATGCTAAACTAGTTAGTGGACTAATCCAGTACCACACACCCTTAGTCCCAGTATCACACACCCATGATCCAGCCACTTCCCAAAAGCCCCACCTATGAATGCACAAAGCTTTGGGAGAAGATGTAGATAAAACCATAACAATCCCCCATACAATCCTGCCACTGTAGTTTTAGATGTACTAGATTCTACTAAATCAATACACTTGCATGTAATTTAGAAAAAGAAGATGAGGTAGAAACCCTATCTGTCATTATTGCTACTGGCCAGCAAGCTCGTAAAGATATGTGCTAAATTACAAATGGCAGCCCAGCTTAGAGCTCCAGTGTTTATTTAACAGCTTCGGGAATGTGAGAGGCAGCGTCAATGTCAACAGCAGAAGAAGCTTCTTGAACCCTTAATCTCAGCCACAAAGTCCTAGCAGCCCTTTGCCTTCTATATCTGCAGCCTTTCCACCAGTTATACTTCCCTGTATCCAATACCTTACTATCTGAAATAACTAAATATTTTCTATTTTCCACACTATACCCTGACCAATTAATGAGACATAAAAGGACTTTAATGATCTATCCAATTTCCCTCACTAGCTATCTATCATTTCTCCTTATATATCTGTCCACATGTGTTGTATTGGAGCCACACTGAACAACTTATATATCCTGAAATATACCACGTGATTCCCCAAGCCCTTCTATTTGCAAGGCCATCCTTGTGTGTATGAGTCTGTGTGTGTGTGTGTGTGTGTGTGTGTGTGTGTGTGTGTGTGTGTTTATATGTCTGGGTACTGGGTATTGAACCCAGGGCCTTCATACTAAGCTACATGCCCAGCCCTTTAAGTTTTTTATCTTGAGGCAGGGTTTCCCTAAGTTACTTAATTGCCCAGGCTAGGCTCAAACTCTCAATCTTTCTGCCTTAGTCTCCTAAAGTCCTGGGGTTAATGATCTGCACCATCACACCTGGCTTGAAAAGCTACCTGTACTCTTCCTCCACTCTCCAACTGTTATTTATTGTTTCGTTTTTTGAACCGTTAATCAAACTCAAGGACCTTGCACCTGCCAGGTAGGCACCATGCCACTGAGCTATATCCTTGGCCTATTTATTCTCTATTGAACCTTACTTAGTCTGGGAAGCCTTCCTTGATATCTCTCCCTCTGTATACTTATCATAAAAAATTTTTGGTTTCTGCCACATAGCATGTGGATTCCCTACCAATCTTTCAGATTTCCCCATTTTTCTAGGACAGAGGTTTAGATATGTATCGAAACTGGAAGCGCCAGCTACTTGCTTTCCCACCTCTCTTGTAGTTAGTATATGTCCAGTGATAAAGGATCTGATAATTAGAAACATTCATCTCAGGCCTGGCATGGTGGTACACGCCTGTAATCCCAGCACTGGGAAGGCTGAGGCAGGCGAATCACCAGGATTTCAAGACCAGCCTGAGCTGCATAGTGATTTCAGAACCAGCCTGAACCACATAGTGAAACCCTGTCTCAAAAAAGAAAAAAGAAAAAAAAAAAAAAAAAAAAAAAGAAGAAAAAAGAAACATTTATCCAAGATTTTGAATTAGAAGCTAATGGCCTGAAAAGGGCAGCCAGGGATATAACTCAGTGGCACAGCGCCTGCCTGGCAAGCTCGAGGTTGTGAGTTCCTTTCCCAAGGTATTTAAAACCATTTCTAGAGGCATTTGTGTTCATAGTTCTAGCAACAGTGTTGTATCAGTGATGTATGTAATTCAAGATAGAATGTCTGTGTTAGTGCCCTTAACAATAATATCCTCTCTTGCCTAGGTCTGTATGATTTTGGAAGTTATTCCTGGCTTCAAAGCCTGAGATGGTTTGTAAGCTGGCCAAGAGACATTATATACTGTTATTTCATAAATTCCTCTTCTGCTTAAATAAGCCAGAATCTGTTCTATTGCTTATGACCAAGAACTTCTTTTTTCTTTTTTTTTTTTTTTTTTTTTTTTTTTTTTGGTACCAGGAATTGAACTTGGGACCTTGCACTTGCCAGGCTAGTGCTGTGCCACTGAGCCATATTTCTGGCATGACCAAGCACTTTTGCTTATATAATCCCTCACTGCTGTGTCTTACTGCACTTTGTATGTGTGAGTTTGTATCATTATTCAGCAAATATTTAACTCCTGTGTGCTCCAAATACAGTTTCCCGTCCTATTGATGTTGGGCTTGGGTATATGTGTTTTTGGCCAATGGCATGTCAGTATTTGTAATTCAAGTAGAGACATGAAATGTGCTAGAATGTTTAAGTTTGCCCTCCCAGTGCTAGAGTGAGAAGAGCATGTCCCAGATTGTTACTGATTATTCAGCCTCATCCCCAGAGTGAGAAAGATAGAACAGATCACATGTACCAAGCAGCTGCCAGTCCAAAGATGAGTGACACATGGGGCTCACCCAATCCCATCTTGTGTTCCAAAGCTCAGGAGCTAGCCATTCCACAGACCAACAGGCAAATGAATACATTTGCTATTTTATGGTAATTCATTCCTGTGCACTCATGTAATACAGTGTGTAGTTATTACTGATAGTTATACCAATAACTTATTTATACTTATTGCTTGTCTGTGGTTTTCTAATAGTAAGATTGTTGAGGGTGAACACTATGTCTTAATTATTTTTATATTCTTAGTTCTTAGTGTAAAACCTATCACAAAAGGCAAAATCAGAATTACAGCCCACATAGGACAAATCCAGGGGACAATGAGATAGAGGAAGTCAGAAGCCACCCACATGAATTTTCTGAAATGGCAGCACCTAAATTTTTTAAAAACACAAATGATTGAAGCTATAAAGAAAATCAGATCAGAAATAATCACTCAGGTTAAAAAAAGTATGATCAAAATGAAGGATTTCCCAGTGACTCTAACATATACACAGATTTTCAAAAAATAGAGGAACTTAGGAAAATGAAGGAAATTACAAATACCCAACATAGGAAAAAATGGAATCTATGAAACAGATTCCAACAGATATTGAAATTAAAAATTCCAATGAAAGTATACACAGCCAATTGAAACAAAGTGAGGATAGAATATCAGATCTAGAAGACAGGATTGCCTTCAGTAATCACAAAAAGAAAGATTTCTTAAAAATAGCAAGGAGCCATGAAAAATCAATCCAACAGCTGCAAGATGGTGCAAAGAAGAGCAAGATAAGATTGATCAGAGTCAATAAGAAAGCAGGAGGCAGTGCAAATGCCATAAAAAAAAAACCCTGTTCACAAAAGTAATGGCAGAAAACTTCCCAAGCATGGAAAAAGAATTTCCTGTACCCATAAGTAAGGCATGTAAAACTCCAACTACCATGACCAAAGTAAATCTATTTGAAGGTAAATAATAATCAAGAATCCAGAAATTTAGCCCAAGACCAGAATATTAAAAGCTATTAGAGAAAAGAAATGAATCACCTATAAAAGAAAGCACATTAGCATCACAGCAGACTTTTCAACACAGTCATTAAGTCAAGGAGAACTTAGACTAAAATACTTCAAATCCTGAAAAAACCCCTCCAACCAAGATTTATATACCCTGCAAATCTATCTTTCAAAAGCGATGGAGAAATAAGATTCTTCCCAGACAAAGAACAACTGAAGAAATGCATGACCAACAAACCAGCTCTACAAAATCTGTAGGATATTTTAGCAATAATGAAGATGGTCATCCCAAGCATACCAATAGAAAAAGCCATTAGGAAAGGCAAGCAGTTAAATAGAGGTGAAATACAGGGACTTAACAACAGGAAAATAATATGACAAGGATAAGCCAATATATATCAGTCATAACTGTCAATATGAGTATTTCCAATTCACCAATCAAAAGAGCTAGACAGGTAGAATGGATCAAAAAACAAGATCCAATAATATGCTGCATACAAGAAACCCACTTAACTAAAAAAAATTCATAGGCTGAAAGTCAAAGGGTGGGAAATAATACTTTAGCTGGGTGTGGTGGTGCATCCCGTAATCCCAGCAACAGGGAGGCTGAGGCAGGAGGATCGTTGCAAGTTTGAGACCAGCCTGGGCTACAAAGTGAGCTCAAGGCCAGCCTGAACTGCATATTAAGACCCTGTCTCAAAAAAGACAAAAAGAAAATAATACTTCATTCAACAGGAACCCAGAAAAAAGCAGGTATAGCTGTTCTATTTACAGACAAAGTGAACTTCAAGCCAAGACTGATTAAGACAGACAAAGAAAGTCACTACATACTTGTCAAGGGAAAACTCTAAGAGTAAGAGATAACAATCATAAATATATATCCAGCATCTGTTTTGACTTTACTCTTTTCATTCCTAATTGCATAGATTTGAAACTTTTCTTTCCATTATTTTTATATGTTGACTAAGGCTTTGTAAATTTTATTTAAACTTTCAAAGAATGAACTCTTTGATTCATTGATTCTATTATTTTCTTAATTGCATTAATTTCTGCTCTGATCCTTTTAATTTCCTCCCTCAAATGAGCATTGGGCTTGACTTGTTCTTCTGTTTGTAGAAGTTTGAGGATCAACATTAGGTTGTTTATTTGAATTCACCCTGTTTTCTTTATGTGAAAGTTTACTGCTATAAATTTCCATTTTAGGACTGCTTACATCACATCCCATAAGTTCTGGTATGTTGTATCCACATTATCATTTAATTGTTAATACTGTTTAACTTCTTGGTCAATTTCATCTGTGACCTGGTGGTTGTTCAGTAGGGTGTTATTTAATTTCCATGTGTTTGTGTAGTTTTGTGGTTTCTTTTTCCATCAATTCCCAATTTCATTGCCCTGTGGTCTGACAATATGTGGGACAATTTCAATTTCTTTGCACTTAGTGAAGCATATTCTGTGAGCCAGCACATGGTCTATTTAGGAGAACATCCCATGCACACTTTAGAAGAATATATATCCCAATATTGTGGGGTGAAACTCTGAAAACATCTACTAATTCATTTGTTCACAGGTTTGGTTCAGTTCTGAAATTTCTTTCTTGGTTTTTTGTCTGGTTGATCTCCTTGTGATAGTAGGGTATTAAGGTCATCCATTACAATTGTGTTAATGCTTATTTAACTTTTCATGTCCATTAATATTTGTTTTATTTAGTTAGGTATGCTGGTATTTGGTGGATATATCTTTGCAGAAGATAATCAATACCTACTTTGAGAACTTTAAGTCTAATAAGATGGAAAACATAGAAGAAATGGATAGATTCCTACATACTTATGAATTACCCAAGCTGAATCAAGAAGATAAAAAAGTTCTAGATAACCTATCAGGACCTGGGCTTTTACTTGTTGGTAAGTTTTAATTACACCTTCAATTTCATTTAAAAACTTATCAACAAAGAAAAACCCAGGTACTGATGGATTCATTGCTGAATTGTATAGGAAATTTAGAGAAGATCTAATGCCAGTACTCATCAAATTTTTTAATGAAATTGAAAGGGAAGCAATATTCACAAATTCATTCCTGGAAACAAGTATTAACCTGATACCAAAACCAGAGAAGGAACCAACCAAAACAGAGAACTATAGACCAATCTCCCTAATGGGAATAGATGCAAAAATCCTCAGTAAAATACTGGCAAACAGAATGCAGCAAATCTTCATGAAGATTATACACCATGACCCGGGGATGCAGGCATGTTCAACATTCGCAAATCAATAAATGTAATACACCACACTGACACAGCCAAAAACAAAAACCACATGCACATCTCAATAAATGCAGAAAAAATATCTGACAAAGTCCAACACCAATTCATGATAAACGCCCCACAGAAAATTGGAACAGATAAGTCTTTATCTCAACCTGATAAAGCCATCTATGACAAACCAGCAACCAACATCATACCAAATGGATAGAAATTCAAAAACTGAAAGCTTTCACTCTAAAATCAGGAAAAAGACAAGGCTATCCACTATCAGCACTCCTATTCAATATACTTCTGAAAACAGTAGCTAGACCAATTAGACAAGCGAAACAAATGAGAGGAATAAAGATAGGAAAGGAAGAAGTTAAATCATCATTATTTGCAGATGACATGATACAGCACACAGAAAACGCAAAAACCTCCATCAAAAGACTTCTAGATTTAATAACCCAATTCTGTAGCATAGCTGTATACAAAGTCAACACTCAAAAATCAATAACATTCCTGTAAACAGATAAAAAAAATCTCAGAGAGATTAGGGAAACCACCTCTTTCATAATAGCATTGAAAAAAATGAAATACATAGGAATCAATCTCACAAAGGAAGTAAAAGATCTTTACACTGACAACTACAGTACTCTGAAAAAGGAGTTAAAAGAGGATATCAGAAAATGCAAAGATATCACTTGCTCTTGGCTAAGAAGAACCAACATAATGAAAATGGCCATACTCCCAGAACTGTTATACAGATTTGATGCAATCTTGATCAAAATAACAATAGTATACCTCACAGAATTAGAGAAAACAATCCTACTTGGCATAGCAAAACAATTCTGTGCAACTAAGGCAAGGCATCACAATTCTTGGGTTGAAATTGTATTATAAAGGTATTATGATAAAAACAGCAATGAACTGGCAAAGTAAACCAGACCTGATGGTCAGTGGACAGATGCAGAAACAACTCCAAACACACTCAGCCAGCTTATTTTTGAGAAAGGGGTCAAACACATTCCTGGAAGAAAGATAGCCTCTTTAATAAGTGATTCTGGGAAAACTGGCTTTCCACATGCTGAAGGTTAAAACTGGACCCATGTCTCTCACCATGCACTAAACTAAAATCAAAATGGATCCAAGATTTAAATATTAAAACAGAAAAACTAAATCTGCTGGAAGGTAGAATAGGTAGAACTCTGGAAGACATAGGTATAGGCAAAGACTTTATGAATAAAAACCCTGATCACACAGGAAATATTACAATCAACAACTAGGATCTCATCTTACTAAAAAGCTTTTATACAGCAAAAAAAGTAATCAGCATAGTGAAAAGACAACACACCGTGTAGGAAAAAATTTTTGCCAGCTGTTCCCCGGACAAATGACTAATATCTAATATACAGAAAGAACTAAAAAAAAAATAATAATACCCCCCCAATTTAAAGATTCAGTCCAAAAATGGGCATCTGAAATGAATACATACTTCTCAGATGAAGAAGTAGAAATGGAAAATAAATATATGAAAAAAAATGGTCCACATCACTGGTCACTTGAGAGATGCAAATTAAAACAATGCTGAGATTCCATCTCATTCCAGAAAGAATTGCTGTTATCAAGAAATCAACCAATAATAAATGCTGGTGGGGCTGTAGGGGAAAAGGAACTTTCTCCACTGTTGGTGGGAGGGTAAACTGGTGCAACCACTGTGGAAATCAGTGTGGAGATTTCTAAAAAAACTAGGACTAAAGGTCCCATTTGACACAGTTATTCTCCATTTTGGTGTCTTCTCAAAAGAATTAAAGGCATCATACCACAGCTATATATGTTCACCCATATTTATAGTAGCACAGTCTGTAATAGCTAAATCTTGGAAACAGCCCAAATGCCCATCAACCAATGAATGGGCTAAGAAGATGTGGGTTTTTTAATACAATAAAGTACTGCTCAGCCATAAAGAAGGACAATCTTAAGACACTGGTACGTGAATGGATGCACATTGAGACCACACTCTGAACTGAAATAAATCAAACACACTTGTGTAAATATCACATTGCTCTCTGGTGTGAGAAAGTGAAAGCATAAATAAGGACCAAAATGTACACTAGGTATTATGAAACAGTAAGAAAGTGTTCAAATGGGAAAGGGAACTAGGGAGGGGGAAGGGAAGGAAGGGAAAATAAAAAGTGGGAACAGAAATGTAAGGTGGAAACAGAGCTTTTGTAAATAAGGAGGAGAAGGGGAGTTGAAGGGAGGGTGTGGTAATTCAGAAAAAAAATTAAGTTATATATCATGCACAGTTACAAATTTCTTATGATGAATGTGATCATTATACATATCTAAAATGTGCCAATAAACTTAATAAATGATAGACAATTTAAAAACATACCAATCCTTAGTTAATGACTGATAATGAATAAATAAACAAATGAATGGTAAGTACTTTAAAAACTATGTTTTGGGAAGTCTGTGGTATCATAATTGAAACCTTCAGAACAACATCTCTTTATTAAAATAATTATCCTGTCAAAATATAGTAAAGTTGATTACACTGTGCTAGGTTCAGTTATATCAGGGCAATACAACAATCAATTCTTGAGAATACTCCATATTTTGTTTTTAGTTTTGGATACTCCATGCGTAAAACATGGAATCAGAGCCTAAGAAATATGTCTGACAAATTTCATTTCCATTTTCTTTTCAAAACTTCTCAGTTTTTGATTTATATACAGTCTTCTACTACTCTGTAGGTAGCTGGTTATTTACATTACTTATGAATTCTGCAAGTTTCATTTTCAAATATAAATTTCTTTGTTTTCAAAGTTTGTCTTATTCCATAACATCTTATTGTTATTCCCAAGTTTCAAATACCTAATTCATAGCTGAGAATAAATGTTTTTAGCTAAATTTGTCATTTACTTATTAATAGTTTTCAGACTAAAATAGAAACTCCTATTATTTTTATTTTGACAAGATATGTAAAATGATTCATCTCAACCCTTTCCTGGGCCTCATGCAATTCATTACATCTGTAGTTGGGTATAAAATCAGTTCTGTGAGCCAGACGTGGTGGTATATGCTGTAATCCCACCACTCTGGGAGGCTAAGGCAGGACAATTACCAGTTTGAGCTCATCTGGGCAACTTAGCAAGTTAGGGAGATGCTGCCTCAAAATAAAAAAATAAAAAAAGGGCTGGGGATGTAGCTTAGTGTGAAGGTCCTAGGTTTAATCCTCACAACTACCCCCAACTCACACACCAAAAATCAGGACCCTATTGAGGCTGAGAGATGGAAGAGGCATAAAGAATAAGTTGTAAATGATAAAAATGAGTTTATATTTTTTCATGGTCTGAACACTTTTGATGGATCTGTAATAAATAACTCCATGAAAATGGCATGTCAAAAAATTAAATTTAAGGTGATACACATCTTCTAAATTGCAGCGTTAGAGCATGAATATAGTCCTGCATCATACATAGGCAGTTATATTGTCTACAGTGCAAAACTATTCTTTAAAGTAAAAGCAAAAGTAACTTCTCCTTTGGGTCACTGTAGGCAAAATTCTATGTAAGGTATACCTTTATCCAGGGGTGAACTCTGTGTATCCAGAGAAATGGATTAATCATGAATCCTTCAAGGAGTTCTCACTATTACTTTCAACTGAGCTTTAAAAAAAATGAGTAGCTCCATGTTTTATTTATTTTTTATTTTTTGTAGCTCCATGTTTTAGATTAACCCCCTCAAAAATATGTAGAATACAGTGATTTATTGTCACTAATTAAGAACAGAGCCTAATGTTTTAATAATTAGCAGAGCTGGGAGGGGAGCATGGACATTTTCTGGTGATTTTTGTTTGTTTGTTTGGTTAGTTGGTTGGTTTTTTGAGAGAGGGTCTCACTCTGTAGTTCAGGCTGGCCTTGAACTCACTATGTAGCCCAGGCTGGCCTTGAACTTGTGGTGATCTTCTCGCCTCAGCCTCCTGAGTGCTGAGATTACACGCATGCACCACCTTTCCCTACCTCTGGTGAATATTAAAACGTAAAAGCCAAATCTGTAGTTGTTAGGAAGCTAAGCTTTGCAATGAGTTTCTTTCCATTTCACATCTGTTCTTGTGTTAAGATGTTCTTTTCTATGCCCTGGTGAGGGGAAGGATAAATTTAATTCAGGTTTTTTTTTTTTTTTTACTGTGAGGATAACACTCCTTGGGGTGCCAGCTCTGTTGGGGAGGAATAACCTGTTAGGCTCCCCTTCTCAAATAGGTCCTAGGTAGCTGCTCGGAATTCCCTTTGTGCATAAATCTGCTAAGGCCAAAGTCCAAGTCTGCCTCGATCAACAAGTTCCTCCTGAGCCAGAGCTGCTTCCTTGCACCCAGGGTTGGCTTCTTTCTCCCAAGTCCAGTGTCTCCTCAGAGGCAGCCGTAGTTTCTTACTACCTTGACACATCTGCAATACTTCTGAGAAAAAAAATTTTTTTTTCCCAACACTTTAAGTGTTTGGGTTTGTTTGTTTGTTTGTTTTTCGCAGGAGGATTCAGACTAGAAATACAATACATAACTTGAAAATGAAGAGAGAGATAAAGGGGAATGAAGAAATTGATCAATCTATACATACCAGATTTTGGGGTGCTGGTGTCTCCTTTTAGAGGTGATTTCTATGTTCTTTCTTCCCTGAGCAAATAATTGGTCAAGACAAAAGCAAATGGCAATAATGTTTTATATTTATTAAAGATAAATGTAAAAGAAACAGGCTCTGCAGAGCAAGTTTGGGCCAAGTAGAAGGAGGAAAAGAAGTACACGCTACAGCCTGAGGGTAAACTACTTACTGTGAGAGAACACAGTAGTCAGGAGCTCAGCAGGACAGTCCTTTTCTGTCTCCCGCTCCTCAGGCTGACATCAGGTCTAGACTGTCCTATCCAAACTGCTCATGTTTTCAAAAGAAGTCCTCATGCAAGGCTTTGGGAAGTGTTCTGTGCACGTGTCCTGACACTGTGCAATTAACAGGTCACATCTACTTTCCCAGCTAATCTGCTATGTCTTCCTGGGATTTTGTAATTAGCAGGTCATGCCACACCCTAATCTCCTGCCTCGTTTCTCCCTGAGAAACACATATCCCGTAGTTCTGTGAGGCCCCGAGGGAGCCCCGCGGGCCGGGGGGATCTCCATCTTCGTATAACGACTTCCTGCTGGAAGAAGCTGTAGGCCTGACCAACTGTGTGCTCTGTGCTCCCAACTCCCTTTGGGTGCTGTGGCTCACTGACGAGACTAATGGGAAAAACTGTGAGAAGACAATGAGGAAAGTTAGTGACCACTGAGCTGTCGGCTTCAGGAGAGAAAGAAAGTACCTTTACTATTAGCGTGGGGACGGAGAGCCCAGATATGAAGAGCAGGTCAGATTTCCATGCTTCCTGTGGAGGAGAAAGTATGGCAGAGAGGGATGTCAGATAAATCACTGCGACCTTGACAGCGGTAGCTTTAGCAAGATTCACCCACATTATTGGATAGATAATAGATTGTGAAACTTGGCTAACTCAAACAGCACAAGGGGAATCTGAGGAGTTGCTGAGGGGAAGGGAGAACAGAGTGCAGGGGGATGTAAGGACAGAAAATCCCTGAGCCATGACAAGCCATCTTTAGCTTGTAGCTGTGTTCCCAGGATTCAAATTGAGCGGACATTTTTCAGAACTTAGTGTGTTCAGGAAGGGCTGTCGAGGGTGGACTAAAGTTTAAGATGAAGCACTCTTCTTCAGTAAAAGACAAAACTTACTGTTTCTCACACGACTAATTATGTCAAGCATTAGTTCATGAGTTTATTTGTCATCGTTTGGTGAAGTCTGTGTTTAAATGTTTAGCCCACCTTTTGGGATTTTTAAAGAATTGCTAGATTTTTGGGAAATCTTTTTATATGCTAGATACAAGTCCTTTATCTGATATAATACTTGAAATTATTTTTCCTGGTCTGGCTTGTCAAATGTCTTTAAAAGTGCCAAAGATCTTAATTTGTTGTAATACAATTCATCTTTTTTTATGGCTCATGATTTTGATGTTGTGTCTTTGACTAACCCAAAGTCACACAGACTTTCTCCTGTTTTTTCCTAGAAGTACTGTAACTGTAGGTTTTCTTTTCTTTTTTTTTTTTTTTTTTTGGTACCATTTTTTTTTTTTTGGTACCAGGAATCGAACTCACAACCTTGTGCTTGCCAGGCAGGCGCTGTACTGCTGAGCTAAATCCCCAACCCCATTTTTTTTTCTTCTTCTTCTTCTTTTTTTTTGGTTAACTTTAGGTTTTAGACTTAGTGCTATCATCCATTTTGAGGGCTTTTTTTGTATATAGCTGTATGTGGTGCAAGATATTCAGTGAGGGTATTTACTGATTTGCTTATATGCTTGTTTTATGTATATAGCTATCTAATTATTCCAGAATGATTTGCTGAGATTTTCCCCTGTACTTCCTTTATAGAAAATCAATTGAATAGCCAGGCGTGGCTGCACACACTTGTTATCCCAGCACTCAGGGGTGAGGAAGGGACACTGTAAATTCAAGGCCAGCCAGCGTATATTTGAGGTCCTGTCTCAAAATAGAAAATGAAAACATCAATTGATTATATATGTAAAGGTTTATTTGTAAACTGTGTTCTGTTTGGTTGTTCTATTTTTCTATTTTATACCCATATCATGCTCTCTTGTTAGAATAGCTTTTAAATACATCTTGAAATCAGCCTGTGTTAGGCCTTCCAGTTTTCTTCTTTACAAAATTGTTTTGGCTTCTCTGGGTCTTGTACATTTTCATATGAATTATAGACTCAGACCACTAATTTATTGAATGAACTACTACTAGGATTTTGAATAGTATTACATTGAATCTACAGATCAATTTGGGGGAAAATTGATATTTTAAGAATATCAAGCCCTCATATCCATAAATATTGTGTGCTTTGCATTTATTTATGACTTTACTTCTTACTAACAACATTGTAGAGGCTTAAGTGTGCAGATCTTACACACACATTGTCAGATTTTTTCATATTTCATATTCTTGTACTACATATATGTACCACCTTGCTGAAGTCACTTACTAGTTGGAACAGCTCTTTGTAGATTCTATGGTGAATTCTGCATATATGATTAAGACAGGAGGTTAGGGTGTGGAAAACCTGGCTGGGGAAGTCGAGCAGGTTTTCAATAGGAGGGCCTAGCCTGACATCAACCTTCAGTGTGGATCCCAGCACCACTTCTGAGGACTTCTATGTAGAAGTTCTTATGGGTTTCCTCGAGATTTAGACAGCAGAAAAGAACACATGATGCTGTGAAGGCTTTGCTATCATACCTTTCTACGATGGCCTAACACAGCACGTACTTTTATCTTCATTCTTACCCTGTTTTGCTACTTAGCCCAAGCTTGCTCTGCAGAGCTGGTTTCTCTCCCACTCTTCACTTTTCCTTTCTTGAATAAACTTTGCCACTGCTGTTTGCTTATTTCATTCAGTTCTTTGTTCAAGACAAGAAAAGCCTGGAATCCAACTCCAGAAGGAGAGGCGAGTAACCCAGAATCCAGTAACGTTTAGTTGGCAAGCCACTTTTTAGAAACAAGCTGCCCAGTAACATGATCGTGTGGTTTACAAATAAAATTTTACTTTTCCCTTCCCAATTGTGATGTCTTTCTTTCCTTTGTTACATTATTGGGCTGGATAAAATGTCCAGAACAGTGTTGAGTAGAAGCAGTGACAGTGCACACCATTCCATTTCTCTTGATCATAGTCAGAAACAGTTTTTCATAATTAGCAGTTTTTTGATGTCCATCTATTATCAGCTTGAGTAAATTCACTTCTATTTCTCATTTGAGAATTTTCATCATGAGTTGATGTTAACTTTTGTCAAATGGTTTTATACCATTGTCGGGAACCACTCAGACTGCTTCAAAGCTCAGGGGATCTAAGGACAGCTGGACCATGAGTGCATTTGTCTAGTGTAGGCACACAGTGGGATACAGTTATGTAACCATGACTTAGCACAGGCAAACATGCATGTGCTGGTAAGAATGTAAATATGAGATAACAACCTGTGTAAGAATTAGACAATAAAGATGTGGGTGGCTCTGGCTCTTCCTCTCTGCTCTGCTCCATGCTGCCTGATGTTATTACGATATTTTGCACACATTCATTCCTTAATCTTGGAACCCCACCTGTGAAGATATCCCTTGGGCCCTCGGAGCAGGCTGACAACCTGCTGTTAGGATAAGATTTTTCTTTTTTAATTTGTCACTATAGTAAATTGCATTGACTCATTTTCAGATGTTAAAACAAATTGTGTTCTTCAGATAAACCTCTCTCGATGGTGTTTACATATTCTTGGATATGATTTGCTAAAATGTTAAAATATATCTTCATCAAAGTTAATGATAAATAGTAGTCTGTATTCATTTTCTTGTCCCCTAATGGTTTTACTGGCTTGGTATCTGAGTAATTCTGGCTTTATGGAATGCGTTGGAAGTATTCCCTATGGTGGATTACCTAATGATCAACTTGTAACACCCAGCTGAACTGCATCATCATGGTTCTAGGTGTGGAAGTCACACCTGAGAATCGTTGCCAACAGCATAAAAGGAGAGTGGAGGGGAAGATGGTGTGCTGTTGGTTCTCCTACACACTGGCTGTCACACTGGTTTTCCTGATAGGAACTCAGCTGTTCTCATTGTCAGAGGAGATCGGGTTCTCACTGTGGCTGAGGATGGCTGTGGTTCTCTTTGGGGGTGCTCTGGTCCTTACCTTGAGTGTCACCTTCTGGCTCCAGTGTAGATCCCTCAGCCTCCCGGCACAGGTCCTTCATCCCACTGGCACACACTTCCTAGTTTCCACCACTGACTGTTGAGCCTTCCCAGTGCAGATCCTTGATACGGACTTGTATGAGACATTGTCCTGGGCTCTAGGCCTCCAACTGGCCTCACAGAGGATATTGCCCTGGGTGCTAGGTCTTCATCTGGACTCATGAAGGATATTGCCATGGAATCTAGACTCTCAGCTGGATTCTTTGGTCTCTAGTGTGTGGACAGATCTCCTGCACTTTTTTGCATTTGACTTTTTGGGTGAATATTATAAAATAATCCTATAAATTATGTGTCCTATATTAAATCTATTCCCTTGCAAACCCTGACCACAACATCCCTCCTCTTTAATTTTCCCCCTGGTTCTCAGACCTGAACCCCAGGGTTCCCTTTTTTTTTTATTTGTTACAGTTATCCATAGTTACATTTATTATAATTGTCCATAGTTTATATTAGAATTCACTTTGTTTTACCATCTTACTTTTTTGGTAAATGCATCCCATGAATCTGTCTTTGCAGTATCATAAAGAATAGTGTTGAACCCTGTGTAATATTGCACACCTCAAATCCTTGCCATTAGGGAAGTTGAGGCAGGAGGATTGTTTGAGCTCAGGATTACAGACTAGAGTGGGTGACATATGTGAGACCTTGTCTCAAGAAAACACAGAACCCAGGTGAGGTGGTGCACACCTGTAATGCTCTGCAATCACTTACACAAGTTTGAGGCCAGTCAGGATTACATAGTGAGATCAAGGGCAGCCTGAACTGCATTTGCAGGCCCAGTCTCAAAAAACAAAGAAAACACAGAAACAATAATTTCACTGCCCTAAACTCCTTTGTGCATCACCTCTTCATCCCTTCCTCTCCCCATGTAAATGCCTGGAAACCACTGCTTTTTTTATTGTCCAAATAGTTTTGGCCTTTTAAAAGTGTCATATGCTTAGAATTATATAGTCTTTTCAGACTGGCTTGTTTTGCTTAGCAATATATGTCCGAGGGTTCTCCAGGTCTTTTCATAACTTGCAAGACTATTTTTATCACTGAAAATATTTCATTGTATGGATGTACCACAGTTTATTTCTTCACCTTCTGAAGGACATCTTGATTGCTTATGATTTGGAGCATGTATGAGGAAAGTGCTATAAACATTCATATGAGAATTTTTGTATGGATGGACACAAATTTGTTTGCTTATTTTGAGATGGATTCTCACTGTGCAGTCCAGGCTGGCCTCATGCTCACAGTTGGCCTCCTTTCTCAGCCTCCCAAGTGCTAGATTATAGGCATGGGCCAGTGAGCCTGGCTCTATTTATTTGTTTTTGAAACCAAGTTCTGGCTAAGTCTCTAAGTTTCCCAAACTGGTCTTGAATTTGGGATACTCCTGCCTCAGCCTCCCAGAATGCTGTGATTATAGGCATGCACCACACCTGACTAAAATTAAATTTTTATTGGGAGAATAAGAAGAGAAGGAGTTGAATATGTAAATTTAAAATAAAATTAATATGAACTTTTAATTATAGCCTAAGGTCTTAGGGAATCATTGAAAATTTATGAGATGAAATCTGCAGTTTCAAAGGATTAACCTGCTTGTGTTGCATGAAATTTTATTGAATGAGATGGCTAGAGGTAAAAGAACCTATTCAGTTCTGTTTAGGTGCCCTCTATGTACCTTATTCCATTGCCTCTAAGAGCAGCTTTATAAGATGGGTGAGCCAGGTGTGGTGGCACACACCTGTAATCCCAGCAATCAGGAGGCTGAAGCAGGAGGATCACCACAAGTTCAGGGTTAATCTATGCTACATAGTGAGTTCAAGGCCAGCCTGAACTGCATAGTGAGACTCTGTCTCAAAAAATTAAAAAAAAAAACCCAAAAAACAAAAAAATGGATGTTATTGTCCCCACTCTATACTCAAGGAAGCTAAGTCTTTTCTATGTTTATATTACCAGCATTGGTAAAGGTGCATTGATTTTAAATTAGGTTCCTTAATTTCAAATCTAGTGGGACTCATAAATTGAAAGACTAATGGAGATTCAGCTATATATGATGGTGCACATCTGTAAACCCAAACTCTGGAAGGCTGAGGCAGCCCAACCAAAAGGAAAAAACAGGAAAGGAAAAAATAAAGCAGATTTAAGACATTTGCATCTTTTGAGATTATTTAGTTTGTCTGAGCCTCAGTTTTCTTATCTCTAAAAGTGTAAGGAAAATACCCATCTCCTACAAATTAAATTCTAGTATATAAAGAACTAAGCCCAGTACACAGCATCCAAGATCTGCCCACTAAGTTTTAATTCTCTTTCTTCCTTCTAAAATTTAGATGTTCATTGACATTTATTTTGTAGCATATACATGAATCAAATTATTTGCTCAGTGATGATATTTAAAACTTCTTATTTGTAAATTTAGGTGTCTGTGCATTGACAAATGATAAATTTTCACACATTAATCTCTTTCTGGCTAGGAGAAAAGCACATTTTACTAATTACAGGCGCAAAATTCTGAAGAGAAATTATGAACATGGTTTGGAAACTCATGTACATATTTATTTAACACCAGTTCATATCTTTAAGAAGGCTTTTGGAAACTTATTTAGAAAACTGAAAAGTCCTTGAATACCAAGTGGCTTAACAGGAATTTTTTAATGAGTTAAGTGTAAATGAATCAAAAACACATGAATTCTATTTTCTGTAAATAACACATGGTTTTGAAAACTGAAAATGTACTTGGAAGGAAGTCCCTGTATACTATTGAGTTAAAACTCTTTAAAAAATGGTGCTTCCACCAAGAGGCTCATGCTTTTAATCCCAGCACTCAAGAGGCTGACACAGGAGATTTATCACAAGTTCAAAGCCAGTCTGGGCTACACAGTAAGTTCAAGGTCAGTCTGAACTACCTGAAGAGACCCTGTCTCAACAACAAAAAATCAAAATGGTACTTCTAAAAATGAGGCAAGTGCCATTTAGGTCCTAGAGTACTATCTGTTGAAGTTTCTCAGAATGATCACAGTAGATGTTATGCGTTTGATTTTGTTGAGATAAAATTACAGACATTCCTCGTCTAATGACTGAGTTCTTTTCCCGGGACTAGGTTGTTAATTGAGGAATTGTGCATAGTATGTACATCCCAATATTCAGAGCGAAAATGATCAAAGGAAACTCCAGCTTGACGGATTTGCTTTTGTTTGCACAACTCTTACATGCAGTACTGTAGTGCGTAACAGAACATAATACTATAGTACTGTACAGTACAATCAAAAACTACAGCACTGTACTGTGGACGCCACCATAAGGCCACTGTTGCTCATGTTCCTGCACCCTTAGGCTGAATGTGGACTGAAGTCCCAGTGGCACCTAAGGTGGCGAGTCCAAAGAGTCGTTAAATGGTTAGATCTTTAAATGAGGAATGTCTGTACTTTAGGGTGCTGTTCAAGTCTACATTCAAAGAAACTTGATATTTCCATTTCACAATGTGTAGAGTTAACCATTTTCTCTTTGGATGAAAGAGAAAGTAATTATTTTCGTCAATGTGAACTGTTCATACTTGAATATATCCAGGACATCAGCTATGAGGACAGGCGCATAGGATGCTGGAGGGTGTTGGCAAAGTGTGGCACTGCTACTTCCAAGAGGAATCATTTAAAGTATTTTGCAGAAAGGCAGGAGAGCTAATCAGCTAATTTTTCATCAGGTAGGAGAGACAATCAGCTACATTTTCATCAACAAGATGTTAAAACTTTTCCTTAGCATTGCCAAGTAATGTGAGTGTCTCCAAATATTTTAGTTATGTTGTACATGTGATTCTGTGTGTGTGTGTGTGTGTGTGTGTGTGTGTGTGTGTGTGTTTAGAAGGAGATGGCTACCACATTTGAAATACAGATGAAGCAATCATAATTTTAATATTACTGTTTACCTGGTTGAAACCATCTAGTTCCCTCTTTTGACATTCAGAAGAGTTCCCACTCATTTGAAGTAACAGGTACAGTGATGTCTTTTGTAATCTGCAGTCCTACTATCTTCTAAAGTGATAAAACTGACTATATTTTGTTAATTTTAGGATGAAAAACATGCAGATAAAATTGTCTTGGAATAAACATATGTTTGTGCAGTGAAATGGTCCCTGAGATATGACTAAACGAACACTTAGTAAAAGGACCAGAAGCACTGGCGGAAGAATAGACACAGACATCAATGCAGTAAAATCAAGAGTCCCAGAATAAACCCTCACGTTCCCAGCCTGTTGGCTCTCAGCAAGTGTGCCAAGACAGTTCAAGGGGGAAGGGCTCGTGTTTCCAAAAAGTGGTATTTGCACAGCTGGATTTCTACATGCGAAAGAATGAAGCTGGACCCCTACCTTATTCCATGTACAAAATTTAATTCAGATCAAAGACATAAATTAATTAAAGACTAGTTCAAATGAATCAAAGATAAACCACTAAGCTCTTGGGGGAAAACATAAACTTGCACGACCTGAGATTTATCAATGGCTTCTTAACTATAATATTAAAAGCATAGACAATAAAATAAAATGAAGTGGAAAACTCCGTGTTTCAGAAGGTATTTCTCAAGTAAATAAAAAAGTAGCCCGTAGAGTCAGATGGAAATTTGCAAGTCATATTTATGATAAAGGATTTCAATCTAAAAGTATATAGCCAGGCATGGTGGTGAATGCCAATAGCTCCAACACTCTAGGAGGCTTGAGGCTGGAGGGTCATCAGTTCGAGTTCAGCCTGGGCAACTGAGCAACTCAGTGAGTCCCTGTCTCAAAGCAGCACTTTGAGGCCATGTAGCACAGTAGGAAAGCCCTGTGTACTGTCCTCAGTACTTTAAATAAAATAAAAATTATAAAACACTATTACAACTCAAACATTAAAAAAGCAAATAAAAATGGATAAAGGATGTGGATAAATATTTCTGCAAAGAAGATACAGAGAGACCACTAAACATATGAACACCTCACTGCTATTAGGATGCAGGCATAATATAAGAAATAACAAATGTTAGCAAGGATGTGGATGTATTGGGATTGTCATGCACTGCTTTGGGAATGCACTATGGTGCAGCTCTTTGGAAAATACTTCCGCCCTTCCTCAAAATTTAAACATGGTTAACACATGAACCATCAGTTCTACGGCCAACTATATACTCAAGAGAAATGAAAACTATGAGGCAGCATTATTTATGATAATAAAACATGGAAAGACCCAAATGACCATCAACTGATGGACAAATAAATAAAATGTGGTATATTCATGCAATGGAACGTTATTTGGCAGTAAAAAGTACTGATACAGGGCAACACAGATAATCTCGTTTAGTGAAATTCTGTATTGTTTTTTAATGTTTTATTTATTTTTTATTCTCTTTAAAATTAAAAAAAGAAAAAGAAAATATTATTCCAGTCACAGAAGACCACCTGTTTTATGATCCATTTACAAGAAATGTTTATAATAGGCAAGTCCACAGGGACAGAAAGTGGATTTTCAATACCCAAGGGCTCTCTCTCCCAAGAGAGACATGGGAGTGGGTCACTGCTAACAGATACAGGATTTCTTTTGGAGATGATGAAAATATTCCAAAGTTAACTGCACTGGTGAATCCATAACTGAATATATTAGAAACTGCATTAAGTGGATAGGTTAAGTGATATGTGACTTGTGTCTCAATAAGGATATTATCTTCCAAAAGGGCCAGAAATAAATAGGAATTGTAATATTTACTTATTTTTGCAGTACTGGGGATTGAACCCAGAAAACATGGAATCACAGGCCTAGCCCTTTTTATGTTTTAATTTTAAGATAAGGTTTCACTGTGTTGCCTATGCTAGCCTAGAACTTGTCATCCTCCTGCCTCAGCCTCCTGTTGTACCTAGATGCACTTTGACAACCACTGCATTAGAGGAACAAGGAAGAAACTAATGTGGCTGGAGAAATTTTAATATTTGAGGGAAAGTCGGGCAGTGTGTGCTGAGGCCAGCTTATACTAGTTTATGAGCTGCAAAATTGTGCATTTCTCCCAGCTTGCATTCAGTGTGATATTACACTGGTAGCCTGATACCCACCACGATGGTAAGATTTATACCTCAGATACTGACAAACACTCCAAATCAAGGATCCCACTACTTGTGGTAGGGAGGAAGTCGAAGAGGCAGGCAGCTATGAGAACTTCAAGAGGCTTATATCCTATGACAAGGAAGTTGGATTTAAGGATAATGTGAAGATTTTGAGGAGTTGTGAGCAAAGGAGAGACATGATCTGGCTTGTGTTGTAAAAGGAACATCTTGGATGCTAACTGTAATATAATGCTATTGTTTAGATCTTTTCTTCTTTGTATGTTTGCAACAGGATCTTGCTACGTGTTCCAGGCTGGCCTGTAAGTCACTGTGTACCCAGGCTGTCCTTGAACTTGCAGTGATCTTCCTGTCTTATCCTCACACCTGGCTTACAGTTTAGATCTTGAATGTTTCCAAAAGCCTATGTGTACCCTAGACAACGGTACCATTGGGAGCTGTGGGATCTTTAGAAGGTATGTGTGGGGGTTAATGGAAGTCTTAGGTCATTAAATGGTCTGGCCTCTAAGGATATTGTGGGACGCTGGCTTCTCGTCCTCACTCTCTCTTCCTGGATAAGGTGAGCAGCTTGGTCAACCATGTACTCTATACCACAATGCTCTGCTCTTCACAGGCCCAAAAGCAACAAGGCCAACTGCATGTGGACTGAAAATTTCCAAAGTATGACCCGGAATAAATCTTTCTTCTTCAAATTGTCTCAGGTACTTTGTTATGGTAACCAAAAACTAACACATTCAGACTGTAGGGGATATTATTGTATCTTCAAATTTAATCTCTGCTTCTTGGGTGCAATTAACTTCTCTGCTAAAAGCTGCATTTCTCAGCTGGCCTTGCAGCTGGATGTGGGTATATGCCTAAGTGTATGCCAGTGGAATGTGAGTAAAGTGATACGTGAAATTTCTGAGTCACTGGAAAAAGAAGAAATCCTTTGCCCTGGATATCCACTGTCTTCCCTTCTTGAAAGCCACAATCCAGACACAAGAATGACCCAGTGTTGACCATGCATATGGCAACAGTACCTAAGGAGATGAGAAGCCATAACTCAGAAGCAGCCCTAATCTCTGATTCACTGCAAAAGTAGAGCTCCCCATCAGCCCGAGAGAGAAGGAAAGACCTTTCTTTAACAATAAGCCACCCTGTTGTTGGGTCTCTGCATCCGATCTTACCCTACAGCAGGAGAGGCCGGGGTGGAGGAGGCAGGGAAGGCTTCTGACATTATGACAATAGCCCAGTCCAGAGAGGGTGGTACTGTGAACCAGGGTATGTGGCAGTTGGATCTATTTGCTCACAGACCGATTCTCCACCCTTCTCTTGTTCTGTGTAGTCGGCTGGTTTATGTCCTGCATTTTCCAGATCCTTGTCACCTTGCTTCTGACTGGGTTTGGGCACTATTTGGAGAGCTGGAAAAGGAAGAATAGGGAAAAGGCAGCTCGTTTCTTCCCCTCTTCTTCCTTCTTCCCCCTCCTCCTCTGTTCTCACGTGTGTGTGTGCGATGCAGCACTCTGGCAGACACAGGCCTCTTTCTCCTGGTGCACCGAGGTTCCAGCTTCTGCTGGGTGCCCATGACCCTCCTTCTGTCCTCTCGGCGACGTACGGCAACAGCGTCCTGTTGTGGTTGATCTCTGGGTTATCGTACCAACTGCATTTGGCTTCTCACTTTTACATCCCTGTGTAACCAATTCTTTCCATAAATCTCCCCTGTTTCAAGAAGGTTCTGCATTCCTGATTGAGTGTGGACTGACACAGTGCAGGTGGTAGGTCTACTGGAATTGGGACATGTTTTGAGTAGAAATGATAGGATTAATGCAGGAGTACAAGGGAAGAACTTGACATTCAAAATAGCACATTTTCTTGCAACTTCCCACCTGAAGTGCTTCTTGCTTCTCCCAGTCTCAGCAGCTTTTACACCATTTACCCAGTAGCTCGAAACAAAAATCTGGGGTCCATCCTATGATGAATTCTAGTCCATTGTAAGGATTTATCCCAGCTTTGGTGACATGCAGGAACTTGAATTATAAGAATCCATGTATACCTCATAATATCTGATCAAAAATATTATTTTGGAAATAGAGCCACAGTCACACATTACTGTTAGGTTCAAAAATTTTAGTGAACCTCACAAAGACTACAACCAGAGAGAATTTCTGGATTTTATGTTCACACTAGACAGACTGTTCCCTGAATCATTGCCAAGGCAACTTCAGGGAGGTAGAGACCTACAACAATCCCAACAACCTAGGTTTTGCTACACCTGTTGGAAAACCAGAGCATTTGTGGATAGGCTGAAATGTGGCAGCTCAAGCATGCTTGTAAGATCCCAAGAAAGTGCAAAATGATTTCTGAGGCCAAAGCTCAGAAAGTCTCTTTTCCTCTTATTTGGTGCTGTGAGGACAAAGACAATCTTTGGGAAGCAGAAAGCCCTCCAAATAGGACAACGTTGTTAACCTCTGAGCTTTTCTTCACCACTCTATCAGAAACACAGAAAACGTTAACTCCCTTGCAAGACTATTGTAATAGTCTTGATTGGTCTTTGAACATGTACACAGCATGCACTCATATTCATTTTCTTCTTTTCCTTTCCCTTTCTGTCCTGTGGGTAACAGTTAGAGTAGATTAACTATAACTATCTGTGACTTAGTACCCTCTTGGTTAATAATTATCTTCCATGCATATGGTCCTCCTGACAAACATAAGCTATGGTTTAAACCATAATTCAAAGGAAATGTTTTCACTGCAGAAATGCATTGCCCACTTAAGTTTGCAGAGAAAACACTTGTGGGTAATGGAGTTGAATGTAAAAATTTTAAGCAAAACATTGTTATTTGTGTCCATGCAAGACTAGCAGTTGTAAATGCAAGGACCTTTGATTTTCTTGACTTACTTTATTGTATAAAATGTGACAGTGATCTGCTGTGTACTGTAGATAATTCATATGTTTCATAATAAAATAAGTTATCTTAATAAACTTTATAAATATTACTTTATAACCTTCCTTATGTAAAATCTTTAATTCTCCAATTTCTGAAGTCATTTTAGATCAAAGTCAATTGAAAAATAACTCAGAATAATGAAGATAATTTTTTTATTCTTTTTTCTTTTGAGATTGGGTCTCACTATGTAGTCCAGGCTGGCCTTGAACTTGTGCAAGTCTCCTGCCTCAGCCTCCTGAGTGCTGGGATTATGGCAGTGTGCCACCATGCTTGGTTATTTTATTCTATTTTGACTTTTAAAGAATTTATGATAATAGCATACTTTAATTTTTCTTTTGTAAAGAAATTAAGTTTTGAAATGTTAAAGATATGCTTGTATGATTACTGGATTTTGTCTGCTCAAGAGTTGTTCTGCTCTTTCTGCTTAGAACCAAATTAGGAGAAAATAATTAAATCTAGTTATCTTCCCACATACGTGAGTGTAATGATTAATTTCATATGTCAGGTTGGCTAGGCCACACTATCCAGACATTTAGTCAGACACTAGCCTACATGTCTCTTGAAGAGTATTTTTTAAATGAAATTAACATTTAAACCAATAGACTTAAATAAAGCACCTCAGCCTTCACATTGGGGGTGGGCCTCATGCAGGGAGTTGAAGGCATTTAGAGAAAGGTTCTAGAGGAAGAGGGATTCTCTTTCCACACTCAAGCTACAGCATCCCTTCCCTGGGTCTCCACCCTGATCACTTGCCCTGCAGCTTTCAGACTTGCCAGGCCTAACCATCACATGAGTCAATTTCCTAAAATAAATCCGTGCACACGCACATCCTACTATTGTTTCTCTCTCTCTGGAGAACACTAATAATACAGTGGAGAAGAGCTAAGCAAGACAAGCATCAAACTAGCAAAAGCATTTGGCCAGATGAAACATTTTAGAGCTTTTAAATCCTACAGTATCCTTAATTTTTTTCATTGATACTCCCTATCAACTGTCATCAGACCTCTTAACTTACGTAGATTTATCTTAGGGACTTCAACTGAT
>NW_004955450.1:17507371-17532002 GCF_000276665.1 Chinchilla lanigera | reverse complement strand
AATCATTTCCACCGGGCGTCGTGGCGCATACCTGTAATCCCAGCACTAGAGAGGCTGAGGCAGGAGGATTTTGTGAGTTTAAAACCAGCCTGGGCTACAAAGTGAGCTCAAGGCCAGTCTGAACTGCATAGGGGGACACTGCCTCAAAAAGATTAAAAAAAAAAAAATTTTTTTTTAAATTCATTTCCACTGGGCATGCTGACACACACCTGTAATCCCAGCACTCGGGAGGCTGAAGTAGGAGGATCGTTGTGAGTTTGAGACCAGCTTGGGCTACAAAGTGAGCTGAAGGCCAGCTTGAACTGCATAGCAAGACCCTGTCTCAAAAAGACTAAATAAATAAATCATTCATTCATTCATTCATTTCCAAAAATGAAATGACTGGATAATTCTGACTTTGAGCAAGGCAGCAGCCTGAGACAAGAAAGTTTAAATCTAACCCTAATTTCACTCTTCATGTAAAATAATTACTGTGGTCGTTGCAAAGTCCCAGCGTGGAGCTTCTTTTAATCTCACTTAAACTACCTAGTGTGGCAGTGTTACTTTATGGGATAAAAGCAGAATAGCAGCTAAGCTTGCAAAGAGCGGCAGTATGCTCCAGAAAGAATAGTAAAATCACCTCGGCTTGGTATGGAATGAAAGGTTTGAAAATCCCATAAAATTATGAAAGGAGGCAGGAATTTATGCTTATTTTGAAGTTTTTGCCTTCTCACCTGAAGTGCTCACCTGTGAAGCTTCAGGTTTGGTTTGCCCGCAGGTATGTTTATATAGTCGTAATTATGAGTAAAGTAACGAGTGTCGCGCTTGACTTGCACTCCTTTTTCACAAGTCCGGTAGGGCAGATCGTTAGTGAGCAGTGCTGGTCTTGGGGGTTTCTCCATCCCCGTTTCCCGTGCCTCTCCCTGTGCAGAACGTGTCCAGTCGCGTACACAGAGGCTAGGACCTGCTTTTTCAAAAATGTAGGTGTTTTAAAAGAGACCACAGGAAGGAAGGAATTGGTACAAATGAAATTTCACTTATTGTACACAAATTGGAGGTACATTTCAGGGCCTGTCTGGATCCACACTACCTTTTCCCCAGTGAGCAAGCCCTGCTTTGCTGTTATGGACAGACAAACTTGACCTGCAGCCCTCCATAGTGGGTATGTCTCGCTGGAGGAGGGGAGTTGTCAGTCCCAGTATCACCAGCAGTGGCTGTTTCCCTTCAAATCTGCAGCTTGTGGGGAAGATGGGGTGATAGAAAAGACAGAGATGGTTCAGAATCGAAGGACAGGAAGATGGTGAGAGAAATACACACACCTAGAAGTAAACCAGTTCTGGCCTCCCTCCTTTAGAGAGCCACTACCTCCTGCCTTCTCACAGAGCTCTTGATTGCGATTATCAGCTGGGTCTTTGTGGCTAAAACATCCATAAAGTTACCTTAAAGATTCCATACTTGCAGGTTTATGGAAACAACAGAACATTTACTTGAAAATGGTGTAACCTAAAATGTGGAAGAATTGGATACAGGTTTCCAGTTTGAAAAAAAGTGGAGTAAAATTGGCATTTTCTTCTTGTCCAGGAAACCACCCCAAAGAAGCAGAGAAACAGAGGAGCTAAGGTGCTGTCCTGTCGGCACCCGACACCTGAAGCCTAAAGGAGGAAAGGTTCATTTTGCCGGGTGGTGAGGGTCACTGGTCGGCTGGCTCCTAGGCAGAAACTGCATGGCGGAAGGACCTGGTGGAGAAGAGCTGCTCGTGTGGTGGAGAGCGGGAAGCAGAAGGCGAAGGAAGCAGTCGGGAACGGGGAAACACCCTTCAGGTCACGCCTGCCCCCTGCACCGTGACCTGCCTCTAGCCGACCCCGCCTCCTAACAGCACCTTTAGCTCTGAAGTCATCCAAGGACGAATCCACTGACCTGCGCAGTACCCACCCCCCGACTCCATCGCCTTCCAAAGACCCCACCTCTGACCCGGGGACTGGGGGGCATTGTGGATCTAAACCATAACAGGTGCGTAGTGAAGTCTAAGATGCAAATTAGTGGAAGGGCTCCCGAAAGCAGCGAAGAACAAACAGGATGGAGGAGGAGGAGTAGGGGATGCCTGTGGGTGCAGCTACTGCTTCCCCAAAGAGCACACCCAAGATGGAGAGCTGCCACGCCCTGTGTCCTAACAGGGACAGGTGATTGAGGCAGTGATAGTAGCAGCAGGCACCAGCCTGGTTCTGACAAGTGGGGGTGACACAACTGACTCACATGACAAACCTTATGTTAAGAGATTGTCTACTGATGAGGCGAGGATTGACAAAGAGCCTGTTGTGCATCTTATAGCTGCCTGTTTCTTCTGAATGGGGAGAGGTAACAGTTAAAGTACTATCATATTTACCTGATGTGAGGCTTGGACACAGCTCTAACATCTACCAACTTTTAAAAAATGTATTCTTTTAAAATCTGATGTTTATACACAGTGGAGTACTACTCTGCCATAAAGAAGGATACACTTAAGTCATTTGTAAGAAAATTGAGGCACCTTAAGACCACAACATCAAATGAAATGAATCAGGCACACACTTAAATATCTTATGTAAGATTTAATATCTTTTGTTTCTCTTGTATGAGAACCTAAATCATGAATAAAGACCAAAATAAAAGATAGATCATAGAAACAGGGAGATAGATCTTTTGCAAAAGGGGAATATAAGGGCTAGGCATGGTGGCTTGTGCCTGTAATTCCAGTACTCAGGAGGCTGAGGCAGGAGGATTGCTGTGCATTCAAGGCCAGCGGAGCCACATAATGAGTTTGAGACCAGCCTGAAGTACATAGTGAGACCTTGTCTCAAAAAAAAAAGGAAAAAAAGGGAAGGTGACCAAGAGATGGAGGGAGAGGACAGAGAGGGGAGAAAAAAGCATTACTGTGTCACGTGCATGCACCTACCCCCATAATGGATGCAGTCAGTATGTACTGCAAACGTATGGGTAACAATTAAAGTTTATAAAAAGGAGAGTATGTTCTTTCACAAATTATAAACACACTTATAGACCTGAAGATAAAGGCACAAAAATGTGAACGACTTACATAACTGGAAATATAAATGTCTCTATAATATATATATGTAAAGACAACCCCATTTATAGTGAGAAATCCAAATTAAAATTAAACTGAATTACCACGTTAACCCATCTAATTAGAAAAGATAAAGTTTGCCAACACTGCATTAGCAAGCATGTGTGGAAGAGGTATTTCATCTGTTGCTGACAGGAACAAAACATGAAATAGTCCTTCTGTAGGGTTACAACATTTACCAAAATTACATACTTTTTAAATCAGAATGTATTTGTAGTTTTGATAAATTCTACCTCTAGGACTTGGCCCTACATATTACTTACAAATGTGAAATATGACATATACAGTACAATGCAAATCTCTGAGGCATTAGTTGTAAAAGCAGGAAGTAATGTCTATCAATGTGGAACTGGTCCATGGATTACTATGTAGCCATTTGATGGAATACTATGCTACTGAGGAAAGAAGTTACATCTTACTGATACATAGTGAGTTCCAAGTATAGGTTAGTTTTTGGGGGAGCTTCAAAGTCTATAAAGTATTGATGACAATTTATGAGTACATTTTTGAACTGTCAGAATTTTGAGACCTGTGAATGGGTTGTCTATTCAAAAATCAACAGTAAGCATTATGTGATGCTGCTTGTTATGGCTTGTGTCTAGATGTTCCCCTAAAGCCTCAGGCACTCAGAGGCAGGGCTTGGGGAGATGACTGGATCACTGGCATGTGATACCGCATTAGTCTACCCTGCTGTGCGTGGGTGAAGGGTTTACTGAAAGGGGAAGACCCACCTTGGGAGTGGGTGGCACCAGGGAATAAGCTTGTAGCCTGACTGGAATGCAAAGAGGAAGAAGGAAGCCTCCTGCCCGCCTTGCCATGGAGTGTTTCCCCTCTGCCATGCCCCCTGCCTTGGAACCAGCAAACTACCAACTGAAAGAAGCCTCTACAAATCGTGAGCTAAAAATAAACCTTTGCTCTTTTAATTCACGGGTGTTAGATGTTTTGTCCCAGCAATAAGAAAAACAGCTAAGACGTGTGTTTATATGTAATCTCTTTTCTAGGAAATCTGTGCATCCCTTTAATTAGGAGCAGATAAGGGAAGTATCCTTGTCCTGTACTGCGGCTTCTTCTGCCAAACCAGTCTGGGCTACCTACTGCGTCTCCTGAGTTTTATCATATTCACAGTGCCATGGGAAGCTGAAACAGAACAGTACTCCTTGCCACAAGGCTTGTATGACTAATTTCAGATAATTATTGTGTTTATTCTGTGCAAATGTTCAAAACTCCGTACGTTAAACAGAAATCTTCATAAAGTTCTAACTGTATCGGTTGCATTGAATTTAAGCAAGTTTTCACTTATTTTAGAATCTGCCAAATTAGGTATGCTTTCCTTCTCTGGCATAAGCTACATTTTAGTTCTTTTGTAACAAGGGTATGGAAATTCAGGACTCTTAAAAAAACAGAAACTTGTCAAAGATGATTAATGTACCCTTTTATTTCCTATCAAATTTAGTGTCAAAACAATAATTGTAGTTAGTCCTATTCTTTTCAGCTGTTTATTTGAAAGTGGAAAATTTCAGTTTTCTAAGTAATTCTGGGCCTTAAGGTTATGGCTTGCTCATGACTAGAAATGGACAGTTGAGGTACTGGAGATCTACAGGTATCCCTACAGGGCATTTTTAGGATATTCTTCTGGAAAAGTGAAAGGGTATCTGAGTCCATGCCTTTAAGAGATATATATATATAATTTTAATATATTAATATATAATATACTGTAGGGGCCAACCTATGAGCTTGTACCTGACAAAGGCACAACAAAGATGAAATACAGACACAGAATAGGTTAAAATGCGGAGGGCCAGGGGCTCTTGTCTGCCTTTGACAAAGAGCCCTAAGTGACTGGTGAACCCTGGCTTTATTCACTCAGTTACAGGCACAAGCAGTAAGAATAAACAGGATTTGTCTGTCTCCCACCATCCATGATACACACCCAAAAAAACAACAGGGTCTCAGGGGTTTTAATTTTCCCTGCAACATGTGAGCACACACTCCCACCACCTTCCTCTCTGGTGCTCACAGAAGAGGCCAGATAGGCCTTACTCTTCCTGTCTGGTCTCCCACAATGTATTTTCAATTATGTAAGTATTTTATATATAAATGTATATATGTATATTATATATAAATATACAAATATAGATATATAGATATATATAAATTTTTTCCTGACATAGAGTTCCAGCCTCTTAATGAGATTTACTTATACTCTTCTGATGCCCCATTAAGCTTCAACCAATGGCAAACTCCCACTAGGCCTGTCTAAGCTTAAGGCTATTTGATATTAAAACACAAGGAAATGTCTCTGCCTAAGCAGATTAGGGAGTCATAAATCAAGCAAGCCAGATTTCTAAACAAGGGAAATTTAAGCATGGAATTTGCATACATTATCCCTTCTTGCTCCATGCAAACACCCAGATATTGCTTGGCAGACTTTGGCCTACCGTATTTAGAACGGTGGTTATAACATTAGCATAGTAGCCATCTTTCCACGACTGCTGCCAGAGGAATTTCAGGCTCCACGTGGGGATTTTCACAGTAATTCCCTCCCAACACCCTCCAATACCCTTTCTTTAAAATGTCACCTGGAGCTTTGCAAGCAGACTGCTTTCTTTGCCTCTACTTGGCAAGTTTTATTTGTGCAGTCTGTGCTTGCTTTTCTATTTGGCATTTTCCCCTCTCTCTTTTTTTGTTTTTGGTACCAGGAATCGAACTCATGACCTTGTGCTTGCCGGCAGGCACGCGCTTGCACCACCGAGCGATATCCCCGGCCTCCCCTCTCATATTACCTTCCGACTAAAAGACTAATTTACTGATCAAATTTAGTTGATCAATTTAAATTTTTAATTCTATAAAAGCCCAAACACTGTGAAGAAGGAGTGGAATCTCCGTTGTCTCCTGTGTAACAGAATTAAAGTTCCTTCTGTTCAGCTGGCCTTAGCCATGCAGGGCTTTGTGACTGTTTTAAGCCTCCTTATGTTTTCTGATGTGGCCTGTGACTTGAGTCACATTTCGTCCACCTTAGTTTAGTGTCTGCACTTTTACATAAGCACTGTGGGATAACTGATTGCACCTCTGGAGCGCCTAAGTCTGCACTTTTATAACAAATGCGATTTATTATTGTCCTTAAAGTGGTACTTCATGAGGGTGAGGCAGAGTGTGGTGTTCTGTCTTCCCTAGATGGGGATGTATACCTGGGAGAGCCTCACCCCCTTTCTGAACACTCTAAGGTGGAAAAACCTGTGTCACTTTAACCAAAATACGGTTTCAGTTCAGAAAGTAGAGTACTCATATTCACAATTCTGGACTTTATTTAATGCCCATATCTACTTTTTACAGGACCTGGGATATACATTTTATATTAGTTTCTTGCTTCTGCTATTAATAAATTGCCACAACTTTGTGGGTTAAAACAACATAATTTTATTATCATATAATTATTTAGGTCAGAAATGCAACATAGGGGACTGTTTTCCTGCCTTTCCTATCTCTTACATTCCAGTCCTTGGTTCATAGCCCCCTGTCTCCATCCTCAAAGCCAGGATCATAACATCCCTCTGACCTTTCTTCGGTTGCCACAGCTTGCCCTCTGACCACACCTGGAGAAAGTTTTCTAATTTCAAGGATGCATGCAAATGGGTTAGACAGGGTAATTCCCTATCTCAGGGTCTGTAAATGAAGTACATCTACAAAATACCACACCGCTCACCCAAGCTAGCATCATCTCTTACTTGTGTCTCTCCTGGATTATAGCATAGCCCCTTCCATCTGGTCTCCAGTGCTGCACTTTTGCCCATTGTACATTATTTTCTCACAGCAAAATCAAGTTTTGTTTTGCAAATTTTCTGTTTAAGATATCTGCTAGACAATCAAGAGGATTTTACATAGTTTTCGAGCACATAAACGGACCACTGCAATATAACCGGCATTTAGAACCACAGGGCTGAAGAGATAAGCAAAGGAGTAAGTGTAAATAGAGAAGAGGCTGAGAACTGTGTCTTGGGATATTTCAACATTTAGAGATTTCGATAAGGAAGGAGTCAGCAAAGGCTCCTAATCTGCCTGTGAATTGGAACACTGTGAAACTAAGAGCATGTGGCTTCCTTGAAGTCAAGTGAAAAATGTATTTTAGGAAGAATAAAGTAATCAGCTGTGTCACGTGTTGCTGAGAAATTAAAAAATACGAAGACTGTATAGGAGTATTGCCAATGAATTCAGCAAATGTAAGTAATGCTCTCAGTAATTTTAGCTGAGTAGATACAAAAGCCCGATTAGAGTGTGGCAGGTATGGAAAGGTGCCGCTCACATCATCTGCTGCCGGATACATCACTGACTGATTTTTTTCGGGGGTGGTGGTTGGGGGGGATTTTTTTTGTACCGGGAATTGAACTCAGGACCTTGCACTTGCCAGGCAGGTGCTTATGTGGCTGAGCTATATCCCCGGCCCCTACATCACTGACTGAAAGCCCCAGCTGACGCTCCTGTAGATTCACCAGTGGATCTGTCCTAAGACCAGCTTTACCCCAGGGTGTTAGCCAGTAGCAGAACCTGGCTGGAGTCAGGGCTGGACTCCCCTAACAGGCAACGTGGGCTTAAGGGCTCACGATCAGCCTCACCAAAACATTCTCAGAGTGATGCCGCATGCTGAGATTGTCTCCCAACCCTTCCTCCTCCCTGTCCGTTCACAGGCGTTAGACCTGTGTAGTGGTGTACGGGCTCTTCCAAGTACTGTACCTGTGTTTACCCTCCACATGCATTTTTCTCCAGAAATCTTTTACCCATGTAGTTCCATCTTGGTGTTTGCTTTTCAGAGAATCCAAATGAATACAGAGTAGGTTAAATAAAGAGTGGCAGGAGATAAACATTGTAAAGAGAACCAAATGTGGGAAAATATGAGCTCTCTGCCTAGGTCTGCATAACATTTAGATGTAAGCTAATGCAACATTTGTATGCTGATCAAAATTAACTGACAAAGGAGGAGAAGCTAATGAGTAGACAACACAGAAGACACTCCAGGAGCAAAGTGCTGAGGCAGGCAAAAGGAAGTGCAGTCTGGAGGGAGGGGCGGCCAGTTTCCAGCATCTTTTCCTCTGTGCCTCCCCTATAGCAGCGCGAGCTCTTCCTAGTGAGAAAGACGCTTTCCAGAATAAATATCTTGAACACACGTTATTTCGTTTGATCCTCACATCTGTCCTGTGATTGGCAAGCGTTAGCATCATATGCATAAGAGATGAGAAAACTAACATTCAAAGAGTGTACGTGAATTTTCAGGGATTCTGAGTTTAGGAAAGAGTAGCAGAGTTGAAACTACAGTCATGTGTTGCTGGAAGACAGGAACACACTTTGAGAAATGTGTCATTATGTGATTTTGTTGTGCAAACACTGTAGAATGTTCTTATACAAACCTAGATGGTGTAGCCTACTGTAGCCAACCTGCCTAGGTTGTCCTATAGTCTTATTGGACCACGGTCACATACGCAGTTCATAATCGACTGAAATGTCACCACACAACACAGGACTGTATTTCTCTGACCTCCAAGACCAGGGTTTCACTTGTTACTACATCCTGTTTCCTTTAAGAAAAGGCAAGAGCATGGGTGCAGGGTGTAAAGAAAGAGATGAACACGCGATGGTTACTCTAGTGTTAGGTGTCATTATGGGGGAGGAGCGGAGCTCATATCCGGAAGCTCAGGGTTACTCAGTAGACAAACCCAGGGGAAAATATGTAAAGCCAAGAACCCCATCTGAGATACTAGCCATCCAGTACAATCCGAGTGTGTGGCAGTGAGGCAGACAGACGACAGATACTCTAGGCCAGATTGGAGATTTAAAACTATGGGTAAGAGGAAATCGTCCAGAGAGTCCCTGGGTCCTGAGAACTGTGCAGCAGGTGTTTTACGCATGCACCACTCAGGCTGTGGCTACTGAGGGACTGAGGCTCTGAGTGAGCAGGGAGCAGGCACGCTGGGGTTCAGAGCCAGCCTGAAGGCTCCTGCACAAGGGACTAAGGAAAAGAGGAGCATGTTGGGTGGAGGCTGGGGTGGGAGGGCTGTCACAGGGACAAATGAGATGCTGCTCGAGGTGGGAGAGTATTCCTGTCTATGTCTAAGGAGATACCTGTTATCTGTCCAATGATAAGTGAGAGCTGGTGTCGTTTCTCTAAGTTCCCAAGTCAAGGGAAGGACAGAGAAGTGAAGAAGGGTTAATAGGCTCCAAGAACCAGGAGAAACAGGTCTTTTTTTTCTTTCATAATTCCTTGATCAAAGGGTAAATATATACTTTCTGACTTGTTTAAGCTTTGACATAATTTTCATACTCTTATCTCAACTATCCTCTTTCTACAAGAATAAATTGTTTTTTCCCACTGTAGGAACAAGAACAGCACCGGCCCCCACTTCACAGCACACCACCCTCCTGTGAGAGCCAGTAGATCCCGCCAGCCCATCTCTCCCACCTCAGCTTCTTCCCCTCCCCAGCCGTTGGAAGCATGACCTTGAAAGTGAGTGCTGGCCCCATATTTTCTTATAAGCCCTGTCGCCCTCAGGAAAGGAGGGGCAGCCCTCAAGGACATGTAGCAGGACAGAAGGAGAGAGCTTGTCGGGGCCAAGTTCCACCACAGAAGAGCGAGACCGTCAGATGAGAGGAAGCAGAGCTGTGCCGCTCAGAAGGCCACTCGTTCGGCTGGAGTTCTGTTGGCGATTTGTCTTTCGGAACTCTGGCCGGGACGTGCGAAGCACGACCAAGAGGGAAAAACCAAAGCAAACGGAATACGTATTTATACACAAATAGTTACCCTTAGGTGCAGGTCGTTCTCTTAACCATTTTCTCTCCCTCTCTGATAGAGCAGTTCTCTGCGCCCCAAATGTAAAGACACAGGAAGAAACCTTACAGTCACTCAGGCACTCCCTGTCCTTTCACACCACAGCTGGCTGCTGCCCTCATTTTTGGGCTCTTCCGGTTTCGAATTTGTGCAGTTCACAGACATTGCTTAGCACGAATCACTCACCATATACGTCACTTATGTTCTGAACTCTATTCCCACCTAGATTATGAGCTAACAAGGGCAAAACACCGCTTTTGTCCATGACCTGTCAAGGAGGAGGATCCCCCCAGAATGCTGGATGGATGAACACACAGGTGATTGCTGCTCTCCCCTTCCCCGCTTTGTCTCCTTTTGATGGTTACCCCAAATGTTCACTCTTTCGCAAAGCTGTTCTCGATTTCATTTCTTAGCCCTTAAGGACTTATTCTCCTGGGACACGCATTCCCCCTGTATTCTTGTTTTGCCGTCTTGCGTTCTGTTCTTATTTTACTCTTCCACTCATCTTTAATTCTCCTATTGCTCCTAGTACACAGTGTACATGCAGCAGATGATTAACAAAGAGCACTTTGATTTCCATACTATCCCTGCAAGGCAGACAAACCTCATATTCTTGTCTCCATTCTACTGATTAAGAAATTGACATTTACAAAAACTAATAACTGGCCAAAGAGCTGGCTGGGATAAGAACACAAAGACAGAAAAGGAGAACCAGGTCTTACTTATGAACACATTTCCTGACCTCCTATACTTTAAACAGATCTGCTTTTATTGATTTTGTTATTTTGTTTGTTTTGAGACAAGGTCTTGCTCTATAGTCCCGGGAAGCTTTGAACTCATAATCCTGCCTCAGCCTCCCAAGTGCTGGGATTATAAGTGTGCACTGGGGTTATAAGTGCATAGCCAGCTCCAGACCCGCTTTTAAACAGCATTTGGGAGAATATGCTGTGTCATAAAAATGAAGAGCTTCTGCATTTACAAACAAGATAAAGGCTGTAAAGATATTTCCCGCTTTGCTCTTTCCTTCAGGGTGCTTTCCTTTTAACCAGCACCATCCATCACCTTATATCGTCTTACACAGATAACTTCTGTGTCCAAGGCTGTTTTGTGTTTTTGTGTCACCGTTGTCCACCTTGTCGAGGCCCCAACGACCTCACAAGGACACGGTCACAGGGCTGCTGTGGCCCTTGTCACTCTCCGCAGAGTGTGAATCCCTGCACCTTCCAGTCAGTTCTTCACAATACTGATCAATCTTCCTGAAGTACCACTGTCTACACCCCCTCTGCCACACCCTCTCCCCTTTTTAATGCTGTCCTCTACGTCCGACTAAGATCAAGCTCTTGTTGGCCCTCAGAACATGGCAGCTCCGCATGCTGAGTATTTTATTTTACTTTTCTTTTTGTGGAGAAATAATTTATTAAAAATCAACTTTAGTGCTCACTTTGGCAGTACATATACTAAAAATCAACTTTAAACACTTTATTATGAATATGAGAAAAGCTTCAAAGGAATTTATACCTGAAACCACATTAAAATTATAACTCAGTAAATACCAAAGGACTGGCGGTGAGGATTTAAAATTTTACATAGACATTTGGCCTACTGCCGTTTGGTACATAGGCCAAAGGAGAGCTTTACTTTCTAACATTCTAATATATGTGGTAAAACCATAGTACAAAGCACTGGATTTATTATACAGTGCTAACACTCTATCAGAGATGGGAGTCGTGATATGCTACAATAACTTGGTCCTGGTGAGTTGCCATCAACTCTTACACTATTGCTTTTCCACTCCTGCAGTTCCCCATGGCCTCTGACTCAGTTTCCTATCACACAGTGCTAATGTGCGGCACTCAAAAGACTGAATTAGCTTCTGTATTGCAAAGTTACAAATGTAACCCTTGCCTTCCTTGCCTAGAATTGTTTTTGCTGTTTTAGGTCTCTTGTGGTTCCAAATGAATTTTAGGAATGTTTTCTCTAGTTCTGTGAGGTATACTACTGGTATTTTGATCAGGATTCTATCCAATCTGTACAACAATTTTGGAAGTATGGCTATTTTCACTACATTTTCTTCCTACACAAGAGTGAGAAATATTTTACCTTTTTCAGAGGACTGTAGTTTTCAATGTAGTGATCTTTCGCTTCCTTCGTTAGGTTGATTCCTAGGTATTTTATTTTTTGGGCGCTATTGTGAAGGGTGTTCTCCCCACTTTCTTAGGCAGTGGGTTTCTTATTCATGTACAGGGAAGCTATTGATTTTTCTGTGCTGACTTTCTATCCAGCTTCATGACTGAGTCTGGTCATTAAATCTAGAAGTCTTTTGGTGGATTTTTTGGGATCTTCTATGTAGAGTATCATGTCATCTGGAAATAAAAATAATTTAATTTCTTCTTTTCCCTTCTTTATTCCTTTTACTTCTTTCCTTTGTCTAATTGCTCTGCCTAATGTTTCCAGAACTATGTAGAATAGGACTGGTGATACAGACATCCTTGTCTTCTCTGTGATTTTAGAGTAAAAGCTTTCAGTTCTTATCATTTAGTATGATGTTGACTGTTGGTCTGTCATAGATGGCTTTTATCATATTGATATAAAGGCCATCTATTCCAGTTTTTGTAGGGTTTTTGTCATGAATGAGTGTTGGACTTTGTCAAATGCCTTTTCTGCATCTATTGAGATGATCATGTGATTTTTGTCCTTGGCTCTGTTGGTATGGTGTATTACATTTATTGGTTTGCATATGTGAAGCCATCCATCCATCCTTGGGATGAATCCTACTTCACGGTGTATAATCTTCTCGATGATTTGCTGCATTCTGTTTGTCAGTGTTCTATTGAGGATTTTCCCATCTATGTTCATCAGGGAGATTGGCCTATAATTCTCTTTGTTAGTTGGGTCCTTCTCTGGTTTGGGTACCAGGGTAATACTTGTTTCCAGGAATGACTTAGGAATATTGCTTCCCTTGCAATTTCACTGAAGAGTTTGAGGAGTAATGGCATTAGATCTTCTCTAAATTTCTTGTAGAATTGAGCAGTGTCTTCGTCAGGGCCTAGGCTTTCCTTTGTTGCTGGGTTTTTAATTACATCTTCAATTTCATTGGCTATATTGGTTTATTTAGAATTTTTATATCTTCTTGATTTAGCTTTGGTAAGTTATATGTGCCACCAGGATATCAGATTTTAAGTTCTGGGGATTGTTTGGGCCTATCCTGAAGTGGTCTCAAGGTCGTTACTTCACCTCCAACCTTGAAGTTCTATACCTCTGGTAGGAAAAGGGACGTTCCAGTGCCCCATATCCCAGGGAAATAAAAGCTTCTTAGAAATCCCCCACTGCATTTCACTTAAATCTCTCAGGTCACAATGATTTCATGTAGCCACATCCATTTCCAAAGAAATCTGGGAAATAAAAATTCACTGTTTTTTGTTTTATTCTTTTTAAACTGGGCGCAAAATTACTCTCAGCAGAATGAAACTCCTGTTAAAAAGGAAGAACGGGAAACTCCATGTGATATAAGCAACTAAGAGCACGCCAACACACGTTCAAGGGATGCACATGGTTGCTGCAGCTGTGGCACTGGATCCGAGGATGCTCCCAAAGCAGCGATGGGAAGCCAACCAGCACCCCACCCACAGGACAGGTTGCAAGTTTACTGACTTCCATCACAGAAAAAGAGTTTTCAGAACACATCAGTCGCAGGCATAAAGGGATTTTTTAGGTAGAATTTCAGGAGAGTGTGGGCCCTCAAGAGAGAGGAGCATTATTTCCTGGGGCTGGGAACATTTTTGTTTCACTCAGGGGGTGGAAAGCTATGGAAAAACTACCCCCCTAGAAGGATAAGTGGCCCATTTTACAGGTGAAAGGTATAAAGCCCAGGATTTTCTTTCTAGTTGGAAAATTTAAGCATTCTTTGAATTCTTTCAGTCTGCCCCTTTACCTTAAAATCAAGTTCCTGCTTTTTACTTCCTCCACTAAGCTAATTTACAGATTTGCAGTGCCCTCAACGAATTTTTGTTTTTGTTTTTGTTTTGAGACAGAGACTCACTATGTAGCCCAGGCTGGCTTTGAACTCACAATGATCCTCTTGCCTCAGCCTCACACCTGCTGGGATTACAGATTTGTGCTACCACGCCTGGCTTTAAGGAATTTTAGACGTGATGCATCTGCAAAGAAAGAAGCATAAATTTATCTAGGGAATCCACGCACGGATAGTCTTGAGTAACTGACTGTGCCCTCAAAAGTTGCAGCCTTCTTAAAATGCAATTTTTAAGTTACGATTTTCTTTGTCTCCTTTCTATGTACAGTACTTTATTTCTTCTATCCTACTTCAGCTAGATAATGGAATTTGAGAGGACTGATAGGAGAAGGGTAGAGTTGCAAGCAGAATTGAGCCAAGGAAAATTCTACATGTTTATTTAAAGTGCAATTTTTTCCAGGGGAAAATATATTAAGAGTTCCATGAGAGGATATCGGGAGCATTTGCCTGGTTGCAGCCACAGGAGAGGAATGGAAAGTTTCTTGTTCCCGTCACATGTCAGCTGGCAATTGATCAGAAATTTCCCAAGCCCTACAGAGGCAGCTCAGAACAGTTCCGACGCGACATGCTTGTTGTTTTGCATAGGCTGCCGAAGGCCCATTTTTTATCCCATGTCATTATTGATAAGAGTGACCACCGGCAATGTCTTTTTGTTTCTTTCTTTCTTTTCCTTTTTTGCTTCGAATTTGCAACAACATCCAGTGACTTCACTTCTCCTCACTCTTAAAATGCATCTTTGGCAAAGTCCCACACCCTTCACGGAAGGGTGGGCACAACCAGTCTAGGCCCAAGGATTCTGAGACATAATTATGATTCTGTATTTTTCAAGTTTCTGCCATTCTGACATGTTATGATCCCCCAGCTCTTGGTTTTTACTTTCAATTTCTCTTTTAAAACAGGGTCTCGCTACGTAGCCCACACTGGCCTTGCACTTGCAGTGATCCTCCTGCCTCAGCCTCCTGAGTGCTGGGATTACAGGCATGTGCTATCTCACCTTGCCCTTCCTGGTGCTCTTTCAAACATTGCTGCATAGTCAGGAACACTTGAGCCTTCTCTTGTCTCTCATCACTCTGTCTTTTCCTGGATACTCGCCCTCTCTGGCACAGGAAAGGTCAAGTAAATGTTTAGTTACTTTTTAAATTAAGTGCTAATAGCTGGCCAAGTGTTTACGGCTACCTAATCATACCTATGTCCTGTTTTGTAGATGTAAATAATACTTTATGATTCTTTTTCTCATCTCAAAATTATAAAGAATTTGAAAAATATAGATCAACCAGAAAAGAAGTGGGAACCTCCATAATCCCTGCACCCCAAACGCCCGCTGTTAGCGCTGCACTCTTCCTTGCAGTGTGTCTGTCGTGCGTACGGACTGTGCACCTTCTCTAGTGGTTTGCTCCTACATACTGCTTAGTAACCTGTTCTTCTGGTTACTTAGTTACGGACTGTGCACCTTCTCTAGTGGTTTGCTCCTACATACTGCTTAGTAACCTGTTCTTCTGGTTACTTAGTAACCTGTCTTAATGCGGCATGGCAATAGCTTTCTCCTCCAGCCATCCTTTTCAAATTCAAATTTTTGTCTTACTAAAATGATACATAAAGACACTTTAACATCAGTGTTACAAGACTTGTGAAAAGTAGCATCAATCCCTCTTCATCTCTGGTTTTCATCCATCAAGATCAGACACTTGCAACTACCCTGTCTTTCCTCAAAAAAAAAATATGTATATATATATAGTGCCTTTATACATAAATAATGCCTTTACAAATATGATGCCTTTATAATGTTTAAACTACTGACATTGAAAAATGTCTTCTATAATAGAAGACAGCATTTAAATAGAACTCATAAACTGTTTACTGATGCACATACATTTTTTCCTTCTTCTTGGAGTTACATAACATTTTTTAACAAAAATTATCATTACTGTTTACATTAAAACAACCATGTGAATATACTTACTCCCACTGAACTGTATCCTTAAAATGGCCAAAATGGTAAATCTTTTTTTATTCATGTTTTTGTTTTTTAACCACAAGTTTTAAACAAAAAAATTATGTTACTTGAATCACTTAAAGTTCTGTACTATATTTCATCTGTTGTACAACTTTTATTTTCTCTACCATAAGTAATTCCTTTGCTTTCATACTGGCTTAGTTTTTATAGAATTGATCCCAAACTTTCAGCAAGACTATGAAATTGAAGTCAGTACAACCCAAGCGCCTCAGTGCCCTGGCTTTGCTCCGTTTTGCTTTGCACTTGTGGTTCTGCTCTGAACACTCCCCTTCTGGCGTCCTCTGCAGGCCTACTCTACCCGAGTGGAACTTTTATTCCGATCTCACTCCACTGTTCTGTGTTAGATTTCTTGCTTCCCGAGCTCCAATACTTTTTTCTTGCTTTGCTTCTTCATTGATGAAGCACTTATTTGAAGAACTTCGATAAAACTCTCTATGGGAAGTAATTTTCTTATGTTCATGAGTGGCTGTGGTGGGGCTCAGAAAAATAACACGCCAAGTGTGATGCTTTAACACACAGATCTTCCTTAGCGACCTGCCCATGTACAATGTCCGGACTCACAACCTGCATGCAGACTCAGGACACAGGCGCAGAAGCGGCAGTGTGGCTTCCTGGTGGCCTCTTCTACAGGACAGTGCTGTAGTGTTACTTCTGCTGTACATTACAATCCTGCATGTAGGAGTTATTCCAAGAAAAGCGAAGTCATCTGGTTGGAGTTTCCTTTGACCATTTCTTTGTTCTGAATATTGTAATGTACACACTATACACAGTGCCTTATTTAGTGACCAATTCATTTCGCAGCCTGGTCATAGGAATGGACCTCGATCGTTAAATGAGGAATGTCTGTGTTGAGTACTTGGAACTGAAACCGTATTCTCGGAACTAAGGTCTCTGATCTTTCCTTGCTCTTTTGCCTCTTCCAGAGGATGAAGGAGCTCTCTCTGATGTTCCCTTACATGACTGAGGAAAGGTCTCCCAGAAGCAAGCCAATTATTTTGATCCCACCTGTTATGGTTCAGATGTCTCCCCAAACCTCAGGTGCTCATGGGAGGGGGCTTCAAATTGTGACTGGAGTATGGGACATCATATCTGACTTGCTGTTAGGAGGAGATGTCTGGTTGGAAGAGTGGGGTCTCTGAGGCCAGAGCCTGAAGGGCCTTAGCTTGACTCTTTCTGCTTCCCAGCCACATGCCTCCTCCTCCACAGCTTCTCCTCTGCGATGCCCCTCTGCCATGCCGCCCTGCCTTGGAGCCAGCCAATTATGGACTAACGCTTCTACAGACTGTGAGCTAAATAAACCTTCCTCCTCTAGCCTGTTGGTGTCAGATATTGTTTCTCAGCTATGAGGCAAGTAAGACGCTATCCTTATAATCTCGCCTAACAGGGAGGATGATTCACAGGAAGGAAGACTGGAATTGACGCCACTCTGAGAGCCCAAAAATCTTTGTCCCGGGCTACTGTCTGCTCTTTTGGCTCATTCACTGCCCTGAGAAATCACTACTCTACACCCCTAGAAAATCCCAGGTCCCCTTTTCTTTCCATAGTTTGTAATGGTATTTAAGTTTCAATCATCTGGCGCTTGTCTGAGCCTATGTTAGTGCACATAAATAAAGCTGCACGCCTTTTCTCCTGTTAACCTATGTATTGCCAGATTATTTCAGCAGACCCAGTTTCTGAAATTTTAAAGGACAGAGACAAAGCTCCTCTTGCCTAATAACTGAACTCTCCTATTCTTCCCTTACTTGATTAGTATGTGGCCATGTATAGAAGTTTAGATCGCAAATAATTTTCCCTCAGAATTTGGAAGGCTTTACCCTACTGTACCTTCCAGGATTGCTGGTGACACTGCGCCATCTGACTCTTAAAACTGTATATGCTGTTTGTTGTGCGTGGATTTTGCTTTTTGTTTTTTAAAGATTCTTTATGCTTAGAATGATATGTGTTGGGTCTTTTCTTTTTACTCAGTTTTCTCATCATTTATATTATTTGTGCTCTTTCAGCTTGCTTTGTTTTGTTTTGTTTTTGGTACTGGGAATCAAACTCAGAACCTTGTGCTTGCCAGGCAGGCGCTATGCTGCTAAGCTGTATCTTTGGCCTACTCTTTCAGCTTTGAAACTTGTATCCTATAGTTCCAAGAAAATGTGTTTTCTCTGTGATTCCTTCTTCTGTTTTGTTTTGGATTTTTATTTTCAGAATTTTTATTATTTAGATATTATGTCTCTTGAGAATATTATCTTCTCTTTCTTTAACTTTTTCCATATGTTGTCTTTGTGTATTAATTTCTCGAGATAATATTTGATCTTTGAGCTGGATATGGCATGCCAGTAATCCCACCATATGCCAGCAATCCCACCTATGTGGGAGGCTGAGGCAGGAGGATTGCAAGCTTGAGACCAACCTGGAGGGCTTAGTGAGACTACCTCAAAATTTAAAAGGGCTGAGGATGTAGCTCAGTGGTAGAATACCTGCTTAGTACGGCTTCAATCCCCAGAACTAGAAAAAAAAAAAAAAATTGGAACTTTATCTTTCAAGTCTTCTATGGAGTTTTTCCATGGTTGTTTGTTATCATGCAAATTTATTTTAGTTAATTCTTTTTTGTTTCAAGGATTTTAAAGTTGTTGAATTAGAGGCTTTATGAGCTGGAGTAAAACTTACTGAGTTAGAAGAATTAGGACCCCTAAATCTAATTGCTAGTACTTCTTTAAACAAATAAATTTCACTAAAGAAGAATCCTCCATTCTTGTATTTAGGTAATACAGGCCTCACCAACAGCATAATATGTTGCCGTATTTACATATGTAATATATTTTTTCACAAATGAGATTATGCACAATGCTCTAAAATTTCTTTGTTCCTAGCACTATATCTAAGACATCTTCCCAAGTCTATGAGTCAGAATGCGTGTGTGCAGGGATATAAATAGCTGCCCACAATTTCACGTTATCGGTCAGCCAATACTAGTGAATGGACACTGGGGTATTTCCCGCTTCTAACGGCATTGCACTTATGTCGTATCTTCCTGGACTTGTGCAAGATTAACTGCAAGCTATACTACAGAGGCGAAGTGACTGGATCAAATGGTGTGCGTATTTTCACTTTTTGTCAGAATCGCTGTTATAGCTTGGCTCCAATCTCCTGCCTCAGTGTTTGTTATACAGAGGCATCCTAATTTAATCAAACAGTCATCTATTGTTAGAACTTTACGTTACTTCTAGTTTTCCAAAGGCTCCATCCTCTTCTTCTATGTTGTCTCCCCAAGAGGCCAAAGAACAGTAGGTGAACAGAGCAGACTTTCCACAGAGAGCCTTCCTAAAAACCTAAGGTTTCTTCTCTGGCTTTCATAACCCCAACTACTCTAATCACATTTCATTTCATTTTTGTTAATTTGCTCTTAAATCCTCTGTGCCATTTCACATGTCTGTTACAATCCAGTGTCCAAAACTGACATGTGTTTGAAGGGTGTGGCCAGTTCTAAACTTAGCAGAGGGATACTTTCCTAGCTCTTGGATGTCAGAGACCTATTAATACATTTCAGTATCACGGTTAGCTTTGTGAAATCACTCGCTCTAGACTGCCAGCTCATACTCAGCCGGTGGTTCCAGCTTATCAAATTCACACAACTGGAAATAATATTTAATATGTTAGATGAGAGAAAGAAAGATCATGGGATTTTGGAACATTGGACCAAAAGATAAAAATGATCAGTAATACCACTGTAAGTTTTGCATTTATGTTTTTTTGTAAGAAGTGGAAGATGGAGATGATTTAACTTAACACATAGACACTGAAACATTTTAAATTACTATATACCTAATATTGGCAATCTCATGAAATTGCTTTCCAAAAAATTTTGATGCTCTTTTTTAACTGAAAAAAAATTAATGTTTGGCTTTTCAAAGCTTCTTCTCTCCCAGGTTTGGCCAAGAAAAATTCTCGGCAAGGTCAATTCCTGGTCCTCATTAAAAGATTGGTAGATTGGGTAAGAGGAAAAAGCTGTAGTTAACACCTTGGAAATGCTGGAGAGTTGGAAAAAAGACTGGTCTCAAAGATGAGAAGAATTACTGATAAAAGCAAAAGCCAATAAACATTGATTAAAGGAGTGAGTTTAGGGCATTTGTAAAGGAGAGGAAAAGAAACTGAATTAGCTGTGGCATTGAAGGGCTTATCTTTCAAGAAGTGTTGTCATGTGTTAGGTGTGTCACCCCATTTTGTTTTAGAGATTTAAGTAAAATTAAGATTTGCACCACCCATTTGGTACTGGAGCTATATCTCAGGCCCTTTTAATTTTTTATTTTGAAATAGGGTTTTGCTATGTTGCACAGGTTGGCTTCCAACTTGTGATCCTCCTTGCCCCAGCCCTCCAGGTAGCTTGGAGTGCACCGCTGGGTCCTCCTGAGAACAGTCAGAGCTACCCATGGGTTACCACATCTTACGTTAAGTCTACAGAACTATGGTATTCACCACAGTGAAGATTACAATCATGTCATTTGACCCGGCAATACTGGCATTATTATTTTCAGTTCTGAGTGCCACATATTTACAAGGTTCAGAGGTTTGCTGGGCTACCATAATGAAGTATCTCTAACTGTGTGGCTTGATCAAGGTAAGTTTATCTTCTTGTAATTCTGAAGGCTTGGAGTTGGAGATCAAGGTGTCAGCAGCATTGGTATCTTCTGAGATGTTTCTCCCAGGCTTTATGTACAAGCCACGTGCTCCATATGTCTTCATATGGTCATGCCTCTTGGTGTGTCTCATCTTTTTATAAGGACACTAGTTATACTGGGGCCACTATACCAATCTCATTTTAATGACCTCTTGAAAGACTGTATCCAAACACACTAACCTTTGGAGGCACTGGAGGTTAGAACTCCAACATATGAATTTGGTGGTGGTGGGAACACAATTCCGCCCATTACACAGGGCTACTGACAAATTCACTCTTTATTCTTATTTTAAAACCCCCTGAATTTTATTGCTGACTTTTTAAGACTTAGAACCAAATTTCTTGTAATCTGTAAATATCCTCCACATCGTCATTAAATTACTGTTAAAAGTGGTGAATTAATTTGGCTGATACACACTATTGCTTTTCGTATTCCACTCAGAAGTGTTTAAAATGCTGGCCACAGTGGCACACCAGTAATTCCCAGCTACTTGGGAGACTGAGGAGGGAGGATCATGTAAGCTTATGAGTTCGAGACCAGACTGGGCAACACGCTGGAGACCTCATTTCAAAAATAAATAGATAAATAAATAGTGTCTGAGCCTATCAGGTAAGGTCAAGTTTATATAAAAAAGTATTTAGACTCTATTAGTTTTTAATGTGAAAAATGACATAAGGTGTTAGTTGTTAGTCCTTTGGGATTAAGGTGTATATGTAAGGAAGTGAAATAATTTTCTTTTCTGAAAAGTAGGAATCTGAACCAGATAATCTCCAAGGTCTCTTCCAACTCTAAAATTCTACAATTCTGTTTCAGAGACAATAAAAGTATACTTTAAAATATTGGATATGTGCATTAAATAAAGGCATGTAGGAAAGGCATAGTCTGTTGAAGAAATAATAGCATTTAATCGATGTTAACTGTCCACTTAAGCAAAAAAGAATAGATAGTAAGTTTCTACAATACTCAGATAAATATCAGAGTTTTACACATTATATTTATTCATATTTCCCAAGCTCATATGGAAGTCTATTCACGTACTTTTCAGCAAGTGAGGATTACATAGTAGATCTGCCAATCCCTAAAATTAGTTTTTAAAAATACCTTGTAAAAGTCAGAAAACATGGCTCATATTTTTGAAGGCTAAAGACAAGCTAATATTTTACTTTTCTTTCTTTAAGATAAGGACCAACTATCAGGAAAAAGTTGTGAAAATGTAGCAGTAATACTTGGAGGCTGCTTTCTGTGGTGAATTATACTAGGAAAGACTTTCATGTGCTGCTGGGGCTCATTTCTGGCATCAAGTTGAAATTACTTCAGCATGAATAATTTTTAAATGAAACATTTTGAGGGTGGAAAAGAGCCATAGTGGATTTTATCTGGTTATTAAATTCAAAAAGTACCTTGTATCAAGAAAGTGGATATTGTGTCCAGCATTATTAACATATTCTATTTGCAAAAATGATGCTGTTATTCATGTGAAAACAGATGTTGTTCTAGATAAGTTCTTTCACAGGTCTCAAACATGTCCACATGAAATTAGAGGAATTAATTATATTTCAAGCAAGAGCCTGGTGCCTCTTCTGCTGTATAGGGGATGTTTGGGTTATCTACTGTTGCATAACACACTACCCCAAAATGTACTGGCTTAAAACAAGGATTGGCATACCATCTTAGTTACTTTTCTTATTGTTGAGACAAAATACCCAACACCCAAAGTTAAAGGAGGAAAGGTTTACTTGGCTCACAGTTTGTAGAGATTTTAGTCCATAATCGGCTGGCTCCAAGGCAGGGTGGCATGGCAGGGGGCATCACAGAGGAGAAACAATTCATGGCAGGCAGCAGACAGCAAGCTACAAGTGATAAGCAGTGAGTCTTTTTGTCCCTTGTATCCTATCCAGGTTCCCTACCCTTAGGGTGGGTAGCATTCACACCCAGGGTGGGGCAGCCCTAATCCTAGCACCACACCATGAATCCTAGATCCCAGCATCACACACCCCAGTCCAGCCACCTTCCAAAAGCCCCACCTATGACCCCATGAGGCTTTGGGGGGACATTTAGATACAAACCATAAAACACACACTTTTTCTGTGTAGGCCCAAAGAGTAGACATGTTTAGACTTTGTGGGTGCCATATGATCAGCTGTCAGAGGAAGAGAAGGCTAGGGCCTGGTTTACGGATGGCTCTGCACGCTATGCAGGCACCACCCGCAAGTGGACAGCTGCAGCATTACAGCCCCTCTCTGGGACATCCCTGAAGGACAGTGGTGAAGGGAAATCATCACAGTGGGCAGAACTTCGGGCAGTGCACTTGGCAATACATTTTGCCTGGCAGGAGAAATGGCCAGATGTGCAACTATATACTGATTCATGGGCCGTAGCGAATGGTCTGGCTGGATGGTCAGGCACATGGAAAGAACATAACTGGAAAATTGGTGACAAAGATATTTGGGGAAGAGGTATGTGGGTTGACCTCTCCATGTGGGCAGAGGATGTAAAAATATTTGTTTCCCATGTAAATGCTCACCAAAAGGTGACATCGGCAGAAGGAGACTAGATGAGTAGTCTCCTACTCATCTCGAGTAGATCAGATGACCCGGTCTGTGGATAGTGGCCAACCTCCTTCTTCAGCTGCCCCTGTCATTGCCCGATGGGCTCATGAACAGAGTGGCCATGGTGGCAGGGATGGAGGTTATGCATGGGCTCGGCAACATGGCCTCCCACTCACCAAGGCTGATCTGGCTACAGCCACTGCTGAATGCCCGACATGCCAGCAGCAGAGGCCAACACTGAGTCCCCGGTATGGCACCGTACCCTGTGGTGATCAACCTGCGATCTGGTGGCAGGTTGATTGTATTGGACCGCTTCCATCATGGAAGGGACTGCGTTTTGTCCTCACTGGCATAGACACGTGTTCTGGATATGGATTTGCCTTTGCTGCACGTACTGCTTCTGCCAAAACTACCATCCGTGGACTTACAGAATGCCTTATCCACCGTCATGGAATTCCACATAGCATTGCCTCTGACCAAGGAACACATTTTGTAGCCAAAGAAGTAAAGCAATGGGCTCATGCTCATGGTATTCACTGGTCTTATCGTGTTCCTTACCACGCAGAAGCAGCTGGATTGATAGAAAAGTGGAATGGTCTTTTGAAGACACAGTTAAGGTGCCAGCTTGGTGGCAGTAGCTTGCAGGGCTGGGGTAAGGTACTTCAAGAGGCTGTGTATGCTTTGAATCAGCGCCCACTATATGGCACTGTGTCTCCCATAGCCAGGATTCATGGGTCCAGGAATCAAGGGGTGGAAGTAGGGATGGTACCACTCACCATTACTCCTACTGACCCATTAGCAAAATTTCTGCTTCCTGTCCCCACAACCTTATGTTCTGCTGGCTTAGACTTCTTAGTTCCAGAGGGGAGAAGGCTTGCACCAGGAAGCACAACAATGATACCACTGAACTGGAAGCTAGGATTTCCACCTGGTCATTTTGGTCTCCTCATGCCTCTGAGGAAACAAGCTGAAAAGGGAGTCACAGTGTTGTCAGGGGTAATTGACCGGGATTATCAAGGGGAAATTGGACTACTACTCCACAATAGAGGAAAGAAAGAATATATGTGGAGTGCGGGAGATCCTTTAGGGTGCCTCTTAGTATTACCATGCCCTGTTATTAAAATCAATGGGAAACTACAACAACCTAATATAGGCACAGTGAGAAATGGCCCAGAGCCTTCAGGAATGAAGGTATGGGTCACTCCACCAGGAAAAGAACCAAGACCTGCTGAGGTGCTTGCTGAAGGCCAAGGGAATACAGAATGGGTAGTGGAAGAAGGTAGTTCTAAATACCAGCTACAACCCCATGATCAGCTACAGAAGAGAGGATTGTAATTGCACTACTTCTCCCCTAATATGGTTCTAATGTAATATAATGTTGATACACTTACTACTGGTCCTTAAGGATTGTTAAACTGTGCTATACTGTTCAGGTTGTGAAATGATAAGAATAACCATCA
>NW_004955450.1:17476422-17506571 GCF_000276665.1 Chinchilla lanigera | reverse complement strand
TCTTGTATTATATCTGTTCCTCTAGTAAACCCTGACTGATACAGTGGGCCAGATGCTCTTTGTCACAACTCTTTTGTTGTGACTCAAAAATAGCCACAGACAAATTTAAACAGGTGGATATAGCTATGGTTCCGTAGAATTTTATTTACAAAAAAGGAACAGTGGCCAGATTTGGCTTACAGGCTATAGTCTAGCTCCTCCTTTAACTAAGGCTTGTAACGCTATGGTTCCTATTTAGGGCAGGCCTCTCAGTGGGGACTGTAAAGGCCTCACAAAGAACATGAAAAATTACTGATTACTCCCCTTCTTTTCCTTTCCACCTGCATCATTCCGCATGCTAGCCACTCCCTAAACCTCCCTAAAATGTATCGTTCCCTTCTTGTAAGTTTCCTATAGTTTCTATAGTTTTTCGGAAGACTGCTTCACAAAGACCTCGCTTGCCAAGCAGGATGTGGTTTATGTGGTTTTTTGGCTTAAAAGCTGCTCTCTCCCCTGGTTCGCTGCTGACCTGATCCTACCCTGCGTGGAGGCTCTCGGTCAGTCGCTGGCCAGCTGATAAAGGCTCACTTTCAAATCTCAATTGGCGATCCGTGCATTTTGGTGTTTGTTGGTCCGTACTTACGTTCAGTTCTGAGTCCAGAACATTTGGAGGTCCCATCGAGATGCCCTACAGGGGGCGCTACGGAGCTGGATCACTTTGCCCCCCGCAGCCACCTGTCAGGGGGCTCCCCCAGAAGACGTGCCTCGGCCCAACAGGCTTCCCTGCCTAGGGTAAAGACTAAATTCTTTCTATTTGACTCGGAGCCGTTTGTCTTCTTCCTGGTAGGAGTTTGTTTATTTGTTTCTGGGGCGCCCCGTTTGGATTTCCTGGAGGGCAGACGTGCCTGTAAGTGCCAGAGAGACTTTTCAGTTTCGGTTCGTCTTGTCATCTGTTTTTGTTCTCTTTGTCCTGATGGGTCAGTCTGCTTCTGTGTCTCTTACACCACTTCAATGTGTTTTAAACAACTTTTCCGATTTCAAACAGAGGGCCACCAGTTACAGCGAGCCAGTTTTCCCCGGAAAACTCCAAACGTTCTGTGAACTTGAGTGGCCAAAGTTTAAGGTTGATTGGCCTCCGGAAGGGAGTTTTAACATCTCCTCCAAGGACCTCCTGACTCACCCGACTCTCCCACCCTCTACCCTCGACTCCCCCCACCTTACCCTTCCCCCAACTCCTCCCTCTCTCCCAGTCCTGGTCCCTCCACCCTTACCAGCCCCCCACACATGTGGAGTGGCAGACCCTTTGGGGAGGCTCCCTCTGCCTCCAACCCATCCCCCGACTCCTCTAACCCTTCTCCGCCTCCTTCTGCTCCCCTGGCCCTCCTCCCCCTCTGGGAGGTGCCCCAGGCTAGCTCGGAGGGGGGCCTGTTCCTAATTCATGTTCCTTTCTCCACCACTGACTTGTTTAATTGGAAGCATCAGTATCTGCCTTTCTCAAAGGATCCCCAAGCTTTGCTATCTCTCATTGAGACAATATTTGCCACCCACCGCCCCACCTGGGACGACTGCCAATGGCTTTTACAGGTCCTGTTCACTTCAGAGGAATGGGAATACGTCTGCTCCCATGGGCCAAAGGCCATTCTTGGACCCGACGGCCAACCTGCCACCGATCCTAGACTAATAGAGCAGCGTTTCCCATCCGCCCACCCAGATTGGAATCCCAACGGAGATGCAGGTAAGGAGGCTCTGGTTCAGTGTCCCCAGACTCTTCTTGGTGCCATTAAGGGTGCGGCCCACAAGCCTACTAATTTGTCTAAGGTAACTGAAGTTAGTCAGGAGCCGGATGAATCCCCGGCAGCATTTCTTGAGCGCCTCCAAGAGGCTTATCATGTATACACCCCAACTGATCTGGAGGCCCCAGAAAACAGGCGAGCTCTTAACATAGCGTTCGTCACCCAGTAGGCCCCAGACATTAGGAGGAAGTTACAAAAGTTAGAGGGTTTTGAGGGAAAGGTGCTCTCAGAACTGGTAGAGGTGGCTCAAAAGGTCTTTAATAACCGGGAGGATCCCCGGGAGCTAAACAAGAGGATGGCAAAAGTTCTGTTGGCCATGGGAGAAAAGCCCCCAAAAAACCCAAACAAGCCTATGACTGGGACCAAAGATAAAAGACCTCCCTTGGGGAAAAATCAATGCACTTATTGCAAGGAAGAGGGTCACTGGAAAAAAGACTGTCCAAAGCTCAAAAAAAAAAAAAAACGTCCCACAGTCTTGAGCACACAGAAAACAGACTGAAAAAGTCAGGGTTCCCCTGGCCCCCAGGAGCCCCAGGTAACCCTTATCATGGGGGGCCAAGAGGTCCAATTCCTCGTGGACATGGGTGCCACCTTCTCTGTTCTTCAGCAGCCTGTTGGACCTCTCTCTTCAATAAAAACTAACATTCAGGGAGCAACTGGTAAAACTAAGGCCTACCCCTGGTCACGGGTAACCATAACGGACATGGGAAAACAAACCTTGACCCACTCCTTTTTGGTCATGCCCGAGTGTCCCTACCCGCTACTTGGGAGAGACCTTTTACCTAAGTTACAGGCCCAGATCTCTATTGCAGACGAAGGCCCAACTGTGACTTTTTCCAACAGGATTCAGCCCCCTGCTGTTTTGTTTACTTGTCCTCTCACGGAGGGACACATACTTACCACAGAATCCCCAGGGACCCCAGAACACATGTCCAACCAGCTTCTAGAAATACAAAAATTACAAATACCTGAAGTATGGGCAGAGGACAGTCCTCCTGGTTTGGCTTCCCACTAGCCCCCAATTGTGGTAGCCCTAAACCCCACTGCTGGGCCTGTGCAAGTCTGACAGTACCTGCTAGTCAACAGGCTCAGGAGGGCATAGCTAAACACATCACAAGATTGAGGCTCTCTGGGATCCTGGTCGCCTGCAAGTCCCCCTCGAATACTCCACTGCTCCCGGTCCAGAAGCCCGGCACCAATGACCACCGGCCCGTCCAGGATCTCCGAGAGGTAAACAGACGGGTGGAAACCCTTCACCCCACCGTACCTACCACATACACCCTCCTCAGCCTTCTCCCTCCTGATAGGACTGTGTATTCTGTTTTGGATTTAACAGATGCCTTCTTTAGTCTTCCTTTGGCACCCGTCAGTCAACCCATTTTCGCTTTTGAATGGACTGACCCGTTAACTGGGGAGTGAGGACAATTAACCTGGACAAGGGTCTCCCGAGGATTTAAGAATGCCCCCACCCTGTTTGATGAGGCTCTAAGCAGAGACTTTCAGGACTCTCGTGCCTCCCACCCACGGGTGACTGTCCTCCAGTATATAGATGATGTATTATTAGCTGCAGATACCCAGGAAACATGCCAGGAGGCAACAGAAGATGTCCTTCGAGAATTAGCCCACTTGGGCTATCTGGTTTCTGCTAAGAAGGCACAAGTGTGTCAAACCAAAGTAACATACTTGGGCTATGTTATCACCGGGGACACCAGAACGCTCTCTGATAGCCACATTAAGGCCATCCTAAACATACCCCCACCCCAGTCCAAGCAACAAATACAGGAGTTCCTAGGAACTATGGGGTACTGTAGGCTCTGGATTCTGGGGTTCACAGAAATGGCTCATCCTCTGTAGGAAGCCACAAAGGGAGACACAACTGAGCCTCTTGATTAAACTAAAACGTTACAACAGGCCTTTGATAAACTGTGGATGGCTTTAATCTTGGCCCCGGCTCTGGCCCTGCTGGACCTAACCAAGCCCTTTCAGCTCCATGTAGCAGAGGCCCATGGGATTGCAAAAGGGGTCCTTACTCAATATCTGGGCCCTTGGAAGCAGCCAGTGGCCTGCCTCTCTAAGCGCCTAGAACACGGCTACTGGATGGCCCAATTGCTTGTGGACTCTTGCAGCTACTGCTACTCTTATCAAGGAAACAACCAAGCTAACTTTTGGTCAACAACTTTATGTGGGTACCTCCCACTCCCTTGAGCCTCTTTTAAACAGTCCCCCCGAAAGATGGTTATCAAATGCCAGGATCGTCCAGTATCAGGCTTTGTTGCTGGACCCAGATTGAATTTGTTTCCTGCCTGCAACCTCCCTCAACCCTGCCATGTTGCTTCCTGATGATAATCCAGATGGACCAACTCATGAATGCCTCGAAGTTCTCTGGACCATCACTAACCTCAGGCCAGACCTGACCAATGTGCCTTTGACCCAAATGGATGCCATGCTTTTCACAGATGGCAGCAGCTATCTCCATGAAGGTACTCGGGTATCAGGGGCAGCGGTCACTACTGAAACTGAGGTAGTTTGGGCAGAGCCCCTAGTAGCTCACACCTCTGCACAAAAGGCTGAACTTATAGCCTTGATTCAGGCCCTAAAATGGGCCAAAGACAAGACTGTCAATCTCTATACAGACAGTAGATATGCCTTTGCACTCTACATGTCCACAGGACCATTTATAAAACAACAAGGCCTGTTGACTCGGGAGAGAAAAGCCATCAGAAACGCCTCTGAAATTTTGGACTTGCTAGTGGCTATTTGGGAGCCCAAGAGGCTTGCAGTAATACATTACAAGGCCCACCAAAAAAAAAAGACAACCCAATAGCCTGAGGGAACCAATTGGCAGACTCCACTGCCAAACAGATAGTGCTAAAATCAGTGGGGTCCACTACGCTGGCTATGGTTACCCTCCCCCCACCTCAGCTGGTCCCCCTAGTTTATTCTGATTTGGGCATAAAGTTAGCAGCAACCCTAAAATCCCAGGCTGATGCTGATGGATGGCACATCCTCCCTGATGGTCACCATCTCCTGCCAGAAGTACTTGGGGCCCAGATACTACGAGAGACTCATCAAGCATACATTTAGGGGGAACTAAACTTGCTCAATTGTGCTGAAAAACCTACTTTATTCCTAATCTTACAGCCAAAGCAAAGGACATTAGTCTAAGATGCCCCCACTGTGCTCAGGTAAATCCCAAAGGCAAATCATCTGGTGATCCCCCTCAGCAACGACAGAGAGGACAAAATCCAGGAGTACATTGGGAAATGGATTTCACTGAGATGGGTCCTGGACGCCATGGATACAAATATCTACTGGTCCTAGTGGATACTTTTACGGGATGGCCTGAGGCCTTCCCTACAAGGACTGAGTCAGCCTTGGTTGTAACAAAAAAGTTGCTGTCTGAGATTGTGCCTCGATTTGGTCTGCTCCTAGTAATGGGGTCTGATAATGGTCCTGCTTTCATAGCTCAAATAACGCAAAATTTAGCTAAGTGTTTACAGGTTGATTGGAAGCTCCACTGTGCCTACCGGCCTCAAAGTTCTGGACAGGTAAAACATATAAATAAAACCATTAAGGACACAGTTTCCAAGACGGCTCTACAGTCTGGTAAAAACTGGGTGAGTCTCCTACCTTTTGCCCTCTTGCATGCTCAATGCACCCCCTACATCCAAGGTATTACCCCCTTTGAGGCTATATACAGGAGACCCCCACCTCTGGTACCCAAGCTCCACAGTGTCCATTCTAAAACCGTACATAACCAAGATCTCATTAAGTCCCTCCAGGTTCTACAGCCAGTGCTTCAAGAGGCTCATCGCCTCTGCAGAAAACATCATCAACCAAACACTGATCGGCTGGTCTCCCCACCCATCACACAGCCCGGTTCCCTAGTCCGGGTTAAAAAGAGGGACTCTCACAACTTAGACCCCCACTGGTCAGGCCCACACACCATCGTCCTCAGCACTCCCACCTCGATTAAAGTTGCTGGGAAGGACGCTTAGATCCACCACTCCCACGTCAAGCCTTTCATTGGGTCTGATTCCAAGTCAGCATGGAGAGTCCAAAGCACAGACGACCCACTACGGGTAAAGTTAAAACTTACTGTAGATTAATTTATGTTTTTCTTATCTGTCATTTCCCTACTTTTGTGACCTCAGCTAAACCCCACCATCCATTCCCCTGCACCTGGAGGGCTTCTGTGCCTCTTGATGGGAGAATAATTGCCAGAAATACTACGTTCACCCCGAACTCCATTTCAACCTATGTGAGCTCCTCAGACAAAATTGGCGCCCGGTCCGAGCCAATGCTCATGTACCCAGAAGGTGTGGTTGTCAGACCCTCTACATGCAACAGGCATTAAGGGATGTCGACTTCTATGCTTGTCCCACATTTACCCCTAATGCTGACATCAATTGTGGTGGACACCTGGCATATAATTGTTATTACTGGGGATGTAAGTCTATTGCTCCCTAGAGACACACTGACCAGTTTCTAAAGATCACCAGGCTTAGAGGCCCATATAATTGTCAGTTAAACAAATGTAATCCTCCTATCTTAACTTTTCTGCAGCCAGATCACCCGTCCTGGTGAGGAGAAAAGACCTGGGGAGTGTGCCTATATGTTTCAGGGTATGACGCAGGGTTCTGGTTAAACATCCAAATGAAAATGAGCACTCCTAACCCACCCTTACCCCTGGGCCTTTGGTACCTATCCTACAACCTGCCCAACCTACTCCCAGGACCATCTCGACTCCCTTTTCCCCGACCCTAGGTCTGCGTCAATCTAGCCCTCCGGCTTCCCCTCTTTTGCTCCCACTAGATATTATGTTCTCCTGTCTAAATAGATCAAACCCCAACATGACCAAAGATTGTTGGTTGTGCCTGGACTCCCCCCGCCCCCGCTTCTATGTTGGACTTGCTGCTAATGCCTCCATTGGGTCCCCGCCACAAGACATCATGAATTCCAGTACCATTACAAGTAGTTCACCCTGCTGGTGGGGTCAGAGACCCGTTCTAACCTTAGGAAATATCCAAGGGAAAGGAATTTGCTTTCATTCTAACACATATCCCCTGGATAAATCTCCTTATCACACTCTCTGTAATCACTGTCTCGACTAAAAATATGACTTACAGTCTCGCCCAACACTTGGCTGTGCCCTGGAAAACCTGGTTTGCTTACACCTCGGAAATCACTCCTTGCCTGTTCTCCACTGTCGCCACTCAGACCCCTAAACTTTGCATTTTGACACATATTTTCCCCCAGGTGTATTATTACACTAAAAAAGGAGGCCAAAAACATCTCTCACTAGTTGGTCTCTTGAGGTCAAAAAGAGCCCATCCCATATTAATCCCCGCTTTGCTGGAGATTGGACTGGCGGGATCAACTGCCTTAAGCTCTTCTGCATTGATCTTCCAAGACAAAAACTACTGGGACCTTAGTGCCCAAATCGATGAAGACCTTGCCACCCTAAAAAGTTCAGTCACAAAGCTCGAGGAGTCTCTCGGGTCCTTGGCTAAAATGGTTTTACAAAATCGACGAGGTCTGGATTTGCTGTTTCTTAAAGAGAGAGGTCTCTACATAGCCCTAGGTGAGGCCTGTTATTTTTATACCAACCACTCTGGGGTCAAAAAAGATAGCTTAAATAAACTTTAAAAAAGACTTCAAGATAAAAAAAAAAAAACAAGATCAAAACTGGTACAAGAGGTTCTTTAGTTTGTCTCCATGGTTGACCACTCTCCTCTCAGCTGGGGTCAGTCCCTTATTACTAGTCCTTCTACTGGCCACAGTGGGACCGCGTGCCATAAATTGCACTACAAGGGCTGGGGATTTAGCTCAGCGGCAAAAGCGCCTGCCTGGCAAGCGCAAGGTCGTGAGTTCGGTTCCCGGTACGGGAGAAAAACCAAAAAAAAAAAAAAAATTGCACTACGAAGTATGTCTAACAAAGGGTCCAGAATATAAAATTAATGGTCCTCCACACCCAATATGACAGGTTATCCCTCAAAGAGGAGCCCTCTGAATCAAGGATTTGATTCTGTCCTAAAATCAGTAAAAAATGTAAAGGCCTCACAAGAGACATACATGGCCTCACAAAAAACATAAAAAATTACAATTACTCCCCCTCTTGTCCTTTCCACCTGCTTCTTTCCACATTTTAGCCATTCCCTAAACCTCCCTAAAACATATTGCTCCTTTCTTGTAAGTTTCCTATAGTTTCTATAGTTTTTTCAGAAGACTGCTTCACAAAGACCTCGCTTGCCAAGCAGGATGTGGTTTCTGTGTTTTTTTTGGCTTAAAAAATACTCTCTCCCCTGGTTCGCTGCTGACCTGATCCTATGCTGTGTGGAGGCTCTCAGTCAGTCGCTGGCCAGCTGATAAAGGCTCATTCTTAAATCTCAATTGGCGATCTGTGCGTTTCGGTGTTTGTCGGTTGGTGCCTTCGTTCAGTTCTGAGTCTAGAACAGGGATGACCTAGCTCCCTTTCCATAGTTGGGTGGGTTGATCTGCGTGTGTGCAGTCTGTGGGAGAATTGGTGGGGGTCAGCTGGTCCTCACTGGCCTCACTCACCTGTGTGGTAGTTGTCAGAGTATTAGCCTCAGGTTACCTCTCCCTGGCCTCTGTGGAAAAGCAGCTTGGGGTTTCTCATGTGGCAGCTAGCTTCTGTTAGGGTGGAGTAGGGTACAAAAGCATAAGCTTCAAGACCTCTTGGAAGCGTCAGGTACGAAGTCACACAGTGTCATTTTCTATTGTATCAGTCAGTGTCACAAGGTATGAGAAAATAGACTATTCCTCTTGATAGGTAGAGCTCAAAAATTTGTGGCATTTGTTAGGCCACTACAGGCAGCCAGCTCTGTCAAAATAGATGCACTGATTCTTCCAAGACTTTTCCCAATAACTTTCCTGCATTTAAACCTCACTCATCTCGTGTTTTCCCCATCAACTCTGCTTTATTTCTTTTCATGAAGAATGGTATTTAAAAACTAAGGACTGAAGAAAAAAAGAGGAAAAAAACCCTAAGATCTAGATGCTAAATGTGCTCATTGGGATATTGCTGTTTCCAGGTCTTCATGGTGAACAGATATAAACATATATATACTTTTACATGTGTATAGTATAACCAATCCCAGAACACACAGATGATTCTGATTTTCTCCTTTATATTTACCCTTTCAAATACTGGCAATTTTTTATTTGGTATTTTGAGACAGGGTCTCAATATGTTGTTCAGGTTGTCCTTGAACTCATTATGTAGCCCAAATTGGCCTCAAACTCAAAACGATCCTCTTGCCTCAGCCTCCCAAGTACTGGGATTAAAATTATGCTCCACCATTCTGGGCTAACTTGTTTTTTTGACACAAGGTCTCACTTTGTAGTTCAGGCTGGCCTTGAACTCACTACAAACACCAGGCTGGCCTAAAATCACAGAGATCCTCCTGTCTCAGCCTTCACGTGCTGGGGTTACAGGTGTGCGCCATCATGCCCAATGTTCTTGGCAACTATTATCCTCAACATATTTACACATTCACAATGGTTCAATTTCCTTACACGGAACTCATTTCCATTGCTGCTGCCACCTCTCCACACACACACCTTCCTCTCCTCCCACCATGCTGTGGCTTCTGCTCCAGGCTGCACTGCCACCTCACCATGTTTGTGCCTCTGGTCAGCCCGGGGCACTGTGCCCAGCCACTACTCTCTTTGCACATCCAGCTGCTCCCAGCTGCCCACACAGATCTCTGGATTAAATCTTGAAGAAAAGAAATAATGGATGCATTTTCCTGACTTGTTCTTTTGATCATGAGGATCGGGGACTATGTGAATCAATTTGCATAACTACAGTAAGAGGTCCTAAAAAGTTTCTGTGTGTCTAAACCTACAATAACTATCACAGCACGTGGGTTACCAGTGATACAGTTGCTGTGTAATTGCTATTGTTGGTTAAGCCACATCATTGTTTTACAGCAGCTCTTTTGTTTAGGTGTTAGTTTATTCTTCTATATAAATCATCCAACACCTGTCTTTATATTTATCTCCATGTACCAAACATGCTAACCAAAAGTTCTTGCCATGTCCACAATCCTCCTGAGAAATCAGTCTATGAAACTCTGCTTAGTCCCACTGAATTCCAGTCTTACAGAATCCAAACTGATTAGACACTGACCAAAAAGTCATCAGCTTGTGCTTTGACGAGGACACAGTTTTGTCTGTAACAGCACTGCTGGGTCTCTGCCTATACACCCTCCAGTGAACTCCTTGACCCAGTTCATGCTGCCAGCATCGTGCCACTTTCCACCCAGGGGAAATGGACAGGGTAGACATGCATGGAAGTTACTGCCTTTATGCCAAAAGTTTCAGTCTTTGAATTTTGAATTATTCTTCTATATATTCTTCTATATATTCTATATATTCTGAATTATTCTTCTATATATTCTTTTTGAATTTTCACATGCAATCCATACATGTTATCTAGAAAAAGTCAAAGAACAAGAATTTGAAGAGAAAAATGTTATTAGGTTCTGTTGTTATGGACTTTCCAAAAATGGAACACTAGGCATTTAAGGGTTAATGCCCTAGAATCAGCCTTCCCTAAATAATAGATCAAAGTTGTGGGGAAATATCCAATTTATTGCCTCTCAACTGAGGTAACTCTGAGGAATATTCTTCACAGTCTCTCAAAATTCCACTATGGGACTAAAACCCACGTGCCCAGTAAACTGCTCAAGAGTGAATCCTGTATTGGCTTCCTTCCCTTTCTTATCTCAATTCCCTATTCCCCTTAAAGTGCTCCCATGAACAAGCTCCCAAACTAACATCGATTATTTGCCTCCAAGTCGCCTTCTGTGGGTGACCAATTTAGGACACTGCTCTATTTATAAAGCCAAATTAGACATCAGCTAAAAATTCATCAACTTATGATTTGATCAGAATACAGATGTCTTCTTTCAGGTATTTAGATGGAAATGTATTTTTAAAAATCTCTAAGCCTTACTATGAAAAAATATTTTCTCCCATGGAGCAAATACTTGAAGAAATTTCTGTAAGTTATAATCAGAAGGACCAGTTGTCTTGGTTACTTTTCTTATTGCTAGACAAAATACCTGACACCCAAAGTTAAAGGAGAAAGGCTTTATTTGAGCTCACAGTTTGTAGAGGTTTCAGTCCATCATCAGCTGGCTCCAAGGCAGGATAGCATGACAGAGGGAGATCAAAAAGGATAAACATTCGTGGCAAGCAGGGAGGAGACAGCAAAGCAGCAAGCAGCAGCAGCAGCAGCAGCAGCAGCAGCAGCAGCAGCAGCAGCAGCAGCAGCAGCAGCAAGAGCTAATCTACCTTTCCCTTTTATCCCAAACAGGCTACAAACCTATTGATTGGTGCCACCCATCCACTGTTCACCCCCTTAATCCCAGCAATACATCCTTGATCTACATTTATACACCCTGATCTAGCCACCTTTGAAACTCTCTACCTGTGACTACATGAGGCTTTGAGGGGACATCTAGAGACAAGCCATAGCACCAGTTACTGTTTCTGCATGCTTGGCACCCTTTTGCACCCTCTTCTGGTAATGATCCTCTTTCTGTGCACTCTGTCTCCCACACTTACACACACACACACACACACACACACACACACACACACACTTTGAGGAACTAGCTGTCAGTTTCCCTCTCCCTATAAGGTATATATACCCCATGTGTTGGTTTGGGGGATATTTGCAAGGGGAACAATATAATACAGGACACATATTTTAAAAGATTATTTATAATAGTCACCCAAAGAATGATATACAAAAGAGGGCAGGAAATCTGTCCACACACTAAGACCAGGAATCTCACCGAGTGCCTGGATCCCATGGAAATGTCCTGCATGAGTCCAGCTGAAGACCTAGAGCTCATAACAATGCCTCCCATGAGTCCAGCTGGAGGCCTGGAACCCATAACAATGTCTCATGCAGGCCTGTTTCACAGATCTGCCCTGGGAAGGTCTAAAGGTCAGTGGTGGAATCTAGTAAGTCTGTATCAGCAGGATGAAGGATCTACACTGAGCCATGAAGCAACACTCAAAATAAGAACCAGAGCTCCTCAAAATAAGAACCACAGCCATCCTCAGCAACAGTGAGGGCCCGAGCTCCTCCAATGGTGAAGACAGCTGAGTTCCCATCAAGAAAGCCAATGCAGCAAGCTTCTTCAGGAGGCTGGCAGTGCACCATCTTCCCCTCTGGAGCCGGGAAGCAATGCTCAAAGTGAGGACCAGAGCTCCCCCAAAGTGAACTGAAGCCATTCTCAGTGCCAAGAAGGTCCCAAGCTCCTTGAAGGATGAAAACAGCCACTTTCATCCGGAGAGCCAGCGTGACAAGCTCCTCCAACTGAACCAACAGCTCCTTACAGCTTCTACCAGCTCCAACAGCCTTTTTCAGTTCCCAGCAGCTTTTTCTCAGCTCCCAACAGCCTCACTTCTTCTCCAGATCTGCCTCTTATGCTGCTGGCAACAGTCCCCAGGTGGGCCTCCCAAACCCGCACCATGCTTAGTCAGTTCAGCTGGGGGTTAGAAACTGACCACCAGTTGTCAGTCCACCACACCTCACAAGTGGTCAGTCATAGTCTCCTACCTTTTCCGGGAGGTTGTGCAGTGGGCTATTTGTGTCACTGAAAGCTTTAAAAGGTTCCTCATTACTGGTATATGGCTTGGGCCAGATAAAACTCCTACCCTTGGATTTTATGAAGGCATTAAGGCCAGAGAATTTCTTTTGATCTGAGTTTTCCAAGTCGGGGTTATAAGTTTGAATTTGTGTCTGCCCCTCACATCCTCCCTCCACAAACCACAAGGAGGAAGTCCTGCCCTCTGTAGAAGTGGTTGAACAGACACAGGGAAACGCCAGAGGGAGGAGGGAAGGACAAGACCTAGCAATGTATTCTGAGCCACCAGAGCTCTAGAAGCCAGATTCAGCACTAGAAGCCTAGAAGCTCATTTATTTTTAGCTGGGTTTTTAAACACTTGCAACCAAACAAAACGCTATATACAAAAGTTGAAGAACTAACTCCAAATCTGACCAGAAAGCGTTCTAACTGAGGCCCCTGCAAGCGCCCCAGCAGCACCGCAGCCCTTAGATCATGGGCAGCAGTGGGAGCCCGACTCTGCATCTGGGGTGCTCCATGTCTGAGGCCTACGGCAGGGTCCTTGTGCACCAGGGGGTGTTGTTCATAAAGGTTAGAGTTTGCACGATCCAAAGGATTTGCACAGGAAAAGAGAAGGTTCTTTTCTTAACGTTCTCCTTACGCAAGGCATGAGGGGAGATTACAGTCGGAGTGGAAGTACTTTTTTCTAGGGGTTAGGTAGAGTAGAAACCTATTTTTTTCATGAAAGAAGGTCTAGGGAAATTTAGTCACGTGTGAAAGGGGATTTGTTCCAAAGCCTTTAATAAGTGTGTCTGAGAAAATCAAACAATCTCACTGTCTTCGGCCCAGTTCCATGTGAGTGTCTCAGAAAAAACCTAAAACTAAAATTAATCTGAAACTGAGACTCTGTCTCCTAAACGCGCCCTTCCTTTAATGCTCCCTGTCAGCACGTCACTGCCATTTCTCCAGGTCCTGGGTAAACCGAAGCTGAGCGGTTATCTTAATGATTTCTTTGCTTTTTCTTCTTTTAAATGCAATTAATCGCCAAGTTGTGCCCGTTTCATTTTTCGTCTGTTGAATCTCTATTCTTTCCCACTTAGCTGCCCCTTCCTCTGCCCACGCCAGCGTCACTGTTCTAACCTGCTCCTTAGCCTACCCTGCCTGCAGCCTCTGTCCCTTCCACTCTGAAAGCCATCAGAGTTTTTTTGAGCAGAAAGTTTTTTTTTTTTGAAATATCAGAGTTGTTTTTGTCATCAAGACAGATCTGTTTGTTACTTCCTCCATCCTCAACCCCCTCCAAACTCTGCAAAGTCTCCTGAAAATCTGATTATATCTTTCCAGGAAACTTCCACCTTTCTTATGGTAATAACAGAACTGTTTTTAGGAAACCACCTCTCCCCAAAATGATTTCAGGGGAATTACCCCCACCTCCCATGTCAGAGTTATAGATGTCCTGATCAGCATCCGCATCCCTGCCCACAGAGAGAATTTTAGGGAAGGCACTTAACCCACACCTAAACCACACGGAGCCCAGCACCACCTGCTCTTAACCCACACCTAAACTGCACAGAGCCCAGCACCCACCTGTCCAAAGGAAATGGCCAGTGTGGGGATGTGACACAAGCAAACCCAGTCAGAGAAATCCGCTAGTTTCCCCCACTGTGATAGGACCCAGACTGAAAATTAAGCCAGCACAAGGACAAGGGTAGTCAGTGGATCCAAGGCTGAAGTATGAAGACATTATCACCCCATGGGTGAAACTGTCCTTGAGACTGGGCATGGTGGCACACACCTGTAATCCCAGCACTTAGGAGGCTGAGGCAGAAGGATCACTGTGAGTTCAAGCCAGTCCAGGCTACATAGTAAGTTTAAGGCCATCCTGAACTGCACAGCAAAATGAAAAAACAAAACAAAACAAAACAAAAAACCCAAAAAACCCAAAACACCTGTCCTTAGAGTGGAGATGCACTCTGGATTTCGCCACTGCAAAAGCAAATAATTCTGGTTTGCTTAAAGCAAGTTGAATTGGGTTTTTCCATTACTTGCAGGTGAAAGATTCTTAGCTCCTATCCACCCCCGCTAAGGCACCACTGCATGTGGAAGAAAGGCAAAGTCCCTAACACAGCTTAAAGCATGTTTGCCTGTGCTGCCCTGGTGCTGGACATATAGAGGCCCATGTTTAACGTCTGTCTATGCCATTTCCTCTTCCTGAAACCCTCACAAGCCCCAAATACCCAATATTTTGCTTCTTATTCTACTTAACCTTTCACTTTCTGCTCAAAAGCTTTGGGGGGGGGGGGCCTGGGGACTTAGCTCAGCGGCAAAAGCGCCTGCCTGGCAAGCGCAAAGTCGTGAGTTCGGTTCCCGGTACTGGAGAAAAACAAAAAAAACAAAAAACAAACAAAAAGCTTTGAGGGGCCTTCAACCTGACCAGATCCCTGTGTTACTCACTTGTTTGTTTATTCTGTTTGGGGGGGGTCTTTTTTGGGGGTGGGGACAAGGCTTCATTATGTAGTTCAGCCTTGCCTTGCATTCACCACGTAGCCCAGGCTGGCCTCAAACTCACAATGATCTTCTTGCCTCAGCCTCCCAAGTGCTAGGATTACAGGCGTGCACCACTATGCTCTTCCTGTTATTCACTCTGAAAGCGCAGGAAAGACACTATTTCAGTAAAGATAAGTATAGAAATTTTATATTTATTTGTGAAATTATTTTATCAACATCTGTCTCTCTGAAGTACATTATATGTAAGAGACTGTCTTTTTGCTCACTAATTACTGTTCCTTACACATAGTAAGTGCTTGACTTTTGTTGTTGAATGTATTCATTTTAGAAGTCAGAGGAAGACCTTCTCCTAGCATAATGAATTTCAGTTAACATCACCCTTTATCAAACAACGACTTGACCTGAACGTGAAAGGGAACAGAAAGTCACAGTGAATATCCTTGGTTCACTGACAAAATGAAAACGGGTTGGTAAAAGTTATTTTAAGCCCACGTAGGTGTGGTGGTACACACTTATAATCCCAAGTACCTAGGAGAGTAAGCAGGAGAATCTCAAATTTGGGACCAGTTTGAGCAGTTTAGCAGGACCCTGTCTTAAATTTAAAAAGCAGGAAGTGCTGTAATTTAATGGTAAAATGCTTGCCTGGGCTCAATCCCCATAGCAAAATACAAAAACAAACAAAAAAGAAAATCATTTAGGAAGAAATTTCCTAGTTATATCCAAGCAATTCACAAAAGTAGGAAATTTTAAAAACAGGTATATCAGAGGCTGGGCATGGTGGTGCATGCCTATTATCCCAGCACTTGGGAGGCTGAGGCAGGAGGATCACTGAAGTCGAGACCAGCCTGAGCTACATAATGAGTTCAAGGCCAGCCTGAACTACATAGTGAGATCCTATCTCAAAAAAAAAAAAAAAGATACCTCAGAAACACATATTATTTTCTTAGAGAATAAATTAAACAAGTAAACTAACATTCTTTTAGGGTGAAAGATTAAAGGGTGAGGAGCCAAGGATATAGCTCAGGAGCACAGCAAGTGCAAGGTCCTGCCCAGCAAGCGCGCAGTCCTAAGTTCCATTCCCAGTACAAAAAACAAAACAAAACAAAACAAAAACACCTCTGTATGGTACAGGGGTATAGAAGATTAAACACTGAATTTGTTTTAATATAACCCAACCAAAGGGGGCAGAATGCAACCAATGCATTGATGTAGATATGACTGGGACAACTTTAGAAAAAGCAAGATTTCTGGCAAATATCCTCTTCTGGTTTAGAGCCACAACAAAGAAGCTGTTAAAATGTCTGCAACTCCATTTAATGCTGGACCAAGTCTCAACATACAGACGTCCAGCTACTGGAAACACAGGCGGCAGTGATTTTAACATACTGCACATGCACAGGTGCCATTGTAGTCAAAATGCCATTTTAGACGAAAATCGGTTGTACGAGGTCATATTTCTACATCGGTCTTTTCCTCCTGATCCAACTTCATGCCAGATAAACAACAGACAGACGTGGGGAAGGTTAAATTCACAACGCTGCTGCTCTAATGAGAGCTTCATAAATATAATAAAATTTATAACATACTTACTGGGGCAAAACGTAGCCGCTGCTCTTGTCATTTGCAGCAGTTGTTGGATGAAAACCTACTGTAACTCTGTTTGGACTTTGAATGAACTAAGCTACCACAATTAGGCACACTTATACAAGTAAAATCGTAACACTTTTATCTCTAAATTTATGTTTTTCTTCAACCTACCCTGCTGTTCATTTCTGCCCCATTTTAACAATGTAGAGAACTCAGGCTTCCCAACACTAGTGTCTGTTTTTCCCTGGACTTCTCCATCAGAACTCTGGCTGCGTGGGATCAGTGGCTTCCAATGTTCAGTTCAAGCACTACATCATCTGTACTCCACCCGGACATCACTTAAAAGATACCTTCCCATTCGCTCCCACCTCGTCTCCTACCCGCAAGATTTTCATTCAGTAAATCAGAGAATCTAAGGAACCTGGAAAATCTCTAAAACACTCTCTGTCTCCTGTTGTTTACAAAGCATTATTCCTCAGAGCTAAGCCGTGAAGGCCGCCAGCTGTCCATTCATGGGTGAGCGGAAAAACAAAATGAGGCGTATACATGCAATGGCATATTATCTGGCCATGGAAAAGAACGACTGTGACATATGCTACGACATGGAAAGACTGGGCAGCCCTGTGCTACAAGGAGTAAGTCAGTCACAAAAGGACAAACGTGTGGTTTCATTCAGATGAGCCCTGTGTCAGACCTACAGAGGCAGAAAGCGGAGTGGTGGTTTGCAGGGTCTACAGGAGGGGGAAAGAGGAGAATCATTGTTTCGGGGTGCAGTTTCAGTTCTGCAAGTTGAAAACAACTTAGAGATGGATGATAATGGTTGCTCAACGACGAGAATTAATACCACTAAACTATGCATTGGAAAATAGGTAAAATGGCAAATCTTATGTATACTTAATTATAAAACTTTTTTTCTACATATGGGAAGCACTGAGCTCAGTCACTGGTTTTCTTTATTTCTTCTTATTATTGTGGTTTCTTTTTGAGACAGACTCTCACTATGTACCCCAGGTTTGAGCTCAGCCTGAGCAAGTTAGTGACTTAGCAAGACTCTGTCTTAAAATTTAAAAGTAAATAAATAAAAAGGAAGAACTGGTAATGTGACTTACTGTGAAGTCCCTGGATTCAAACCCCAGTACCACACACACACACACACACACACACACACACAAAATACGGATGCAATGGCCAGCTATTCAGTAGTGGCTTTGGACCATGCTTACACAGTAACACCCTAGAGTTCTGGGATTATCTGGGATTACAGGTGTGTGATACCGCACCTGGCTGGTTCTTCATTCAGTGTTGATTATTCCTGTTTTTACAAATACTTGTTGAATGCTTGCAATGAGCTCTGAATTATTTTAGATGGCAGAGACAGATACCGCCACGACTCAGACAGAAACATCCCTGCTCACAAAGAGCCGTAATTCTGTCTATGATTTTGCATTTGTAGGGATTAAATGGTGTAGCATGGGACGTAAAACCTAATTTCACAGGGATTAAACATTCAAGGTATTATTCTGTCATAAAATATCTACTTGGAAGATGCTCAGGACCCTTCCAGCTCGGTTCTTTATGGGCTCTAGGGTGTTACTGTGTAAGCATGGTCCAAAGCCACTACTGAATAGCTGGCCATTGCATCCGTATTTTGTGCATGTGTGTGTGTGTGTGTGTGTGTGTGTGTGTGGTACTGGGGTTTCAATCCAGGGACTTCACACTAAGTCACATTACCAGTCTTCCTTTTTATTTATTTATTTAAATTTTAAGACATAAGTCACTAACTTGCTCAGGCTGAGATCAAACTTGTGATCTTCCTGCCTCAGCCACCCAGAGTGCTGGGATTATAGGTGTGTGCCATTGCACTCAACTTGCATCTGTTTTTCTACTAGCAGGAAAGAGAAACTATAACCAAAAGGGCATAACCCTTACTTTAAGTATTTTTTCTGAAAGTGACATCCTATTGACGATAGCTTAAACATATGATCATTCCTAGCTGCAAGGGAAGCTGAAATGCAATCTTCATTCTCGGCAAACTTGTCTACTTAAAATTCAAGGACTCTCTTGTCTAAAAAGAGAAGAATAAATGTTGGAGAACTGTCAAGATTCTGCTAAAATTATTTTTTCCAGATGATCTTGAATCCTGTGAAGGCTTGGAGGTCTCTTAAAATGTACAATTAATAAGAACCCCAGGCACAAGATGAGATATTAGAGATGATAAGCCTCTGAGGCATCACTCCTTAAACAACTCACTTTCCATTGGGAACATTTCCTTTGGCTATGTAGATCCACAAACTAAAGACAAAACCTCTCTCCTGCCCATTCAAAGCAATGCATATTATGGCATTGGCCTATAATAACTTAGACACTGCCTCTTCTTCCCAGAAGTTTTATTAGCTAGTTCATTCAGTTTGTTAGGTATATTTTATAGAAAGTTTATTAGAAAGCCTGAGTGTTGTTAAAATTCTGCTGCTATGGACAAAGATTTCTTTTGTCCTATTTCTTTGGGTTGTGCTGGGCCTGACAGTCACTGCATTGGATGGTAAGAATATTTTAAGACAATGCTCTCGCTGGTCTTCCTGAAGAGTACTCATTCAAAATGTTCTGCCTTGTTTGACCAGAAGGTTAGTGGATGAGCAACTTGAGAATGCCATTCATGCTCTGTCTTTCAAAGATTCAATATCCGTGGCTGGGTTCAATCCGAAGCACCACAAAACACAAAAAGAAATAACAACTGTGTCAAGTGATAGATATAGTGGTTGCTTTGATGTGATCATTAGGATTGTACCTCTATATTCAATGCCACACTGTACCCTATAAATATCTACTTTGTGTCAATTAAAAATAAATATATTTTTTAAAGAGATTAAACATCCAGTAGAGAAACACTGGCACTTAGAAATGCCTGGACTCCTGTGTCCTAATGATAGCAGCACAAAAGACATTAGTTCCTACTTCCTGAGTACTTAGCGCGGTTTTGATTCCTGTCCTCACCACCAGCTGCTTGGCTTTTCTCTTAATTCTTTGTGGTATTCCACAACCTTGAGCACATTCTTTGTTTTACTAAATTGAGTTTGTTTTATTTGTAAAGAAGCAGAAGTAGATTGAATAGAAATTCATCCTAGAATGGAGCTGTTAGAACTAACACTAGCAAAGGCCATGTAAGGTAGAAAGTGTCATGGGGAGACAGAAGGTCATGTGACTCTCATAACTGCCCTCATAAACATGCCGTGTCTAGATACTCAAGCAAGCACTGTTCCCACCTCAGATTTCAGAGTCAACTGAAAAATGTCAGCTGGTTAGGTCAGATCGGTTTTTACTGCCTGGGCTAAGTTACTATAAGTAAAGACAGCTGGTTCATGAGAAAGCAGAAAGAGAGAACAGAAACTGCTAAGCAAAGTTCTTCTGTGCATGGTCTATGATCAAAGAGGGCTAGTAGTGATAAAAATCTCAAGCTGAAATAATTCTCTCCCTCAAGATAAAGGTAGTGAAAGCAAAAGCCAAGATTCTGAAAACTTAAGAAAGAGGTAAGAAGGGATCCTGGAAAAGCCTTACTCAGGCTGCTTCTCTGGCTCTTCCTGGCCTGGTAAAGGCCTTCACTTTAGAGTCCAACCACTGAAGTACATGGGAAGGGAACCCAGGATGGTTTTATCTCTTCCAACTAAAGCTATGGTTTGTCATTGCCTCCAGAAAACATACAGAATGGAGGCTGGAGGAAGAGAAAAGCTCTTAGGTCTTTCTTTTGGGCGGATGGTTCCCTTCAACACTAGAGATTGAACCCACAGCCTTCACCCTGGGCTACATTCCCAGCCCTTTTTAACTTTTTATGTTGAGACAGGGTCTTGCTATTGCTAAGGCGGGTCTTAAACTCAGCTTCCCAGGGTATGCCCACATGACCACATCTGTTGTTATGAAAGAGGGCATCCTGGTGTTGAATGTGGATGGAGATTTCTGAGGGAACTGTGTTCCTAGGAGAACTGACCAACCCAAGGAAATCTCCAGGTCCCTGGAGTCTTCTCAGTAGAAAACAGTCCTAAATGAGCCCCCGCGAGTGATCTTCCCCACCTCTTTCAGATGTGACAACAGCAGACATGAGACCTTGGCTCTATTCCCAGAGGAGGGACCACACCATCTACTCAGGCTGACCAGGGGGTTCACTCCGTTACTGTGGCAGGGAGTACTTCTAATTCCTAGTGAGAAGAGTGGGATCAGTGCTACTGGTCCGTAACTACTCTGAACTGTTTCTTCCCCTTTTCCACATGGAATTTTTTTTCTTTAATTAAGGTATCCTGCTGTTCTTCCATCCTTGTAGATTAGGTTAAATTTGTCATTTGACCATATGTTGCCAATACATAGGAGCTATTCTGGACCATCCTGAGAATAACACATGTTGCCAAGATACCTGGAGAAATGGTAACAGCCAAGCACCTGGGGAAGGAAAGAGCTTTAGTATGTACATAGAAGAGTTGCACTGCTGTGGGTGGTGACCATTGTGCATGAGGTGAACGGGGGTACAGATGTTGGATAGTGCAGAGGATTACACTGGGCAAATCATTGTTTTTACCTGCCCAGCATCCCCTTTATAGAACCTTTCTTCCTCGGTAATTGAGTCAAACAGCTCTGGGAGGACCAAAGCCATACCTCTCCAGCTTGGCTGGCCTGTAACACAACCTGGTATATAAATTTACTCCATCTCCCTATTCAGTGAACGGTTTAGGAAAGCTTACGTGATCCAAGTCAAAACAATAGAGTTTTAGGGAATGATAGGGAGGGAGACACACTCTTTACACAGGGATTGCTTGGCTCAGAGAGAGTAAACTTGCAGCTCTCAGGGACCAGCCTCCTCCAGGCGGAGTGTTGGGGAGGAAGTTCGGGCACAGGAACGCAGAGTGAGAGCCAGAGTGGGAAAGAGAACGTGAACCAGTAAATCTCTGTTTTGTTCAGCCATTCGGCATAGATGGCACGGACATTCGTCTGGACCCTAGCACCTGGTGCACACTCTCTTGTTGGTTATGGAGGGTCGTTCTTTCCCCGAATTGGACATTAGAAATGATGCCTTCCCAGCACCCACAGCCTGGCGCAGGTGTCTCTCAAGCCCTGCTAGATACCCTTGGGAGACTTCTTGAGAAGAGGGCAATGCGAGAAAGAAATGCCACCTAGAATCTATACTTTCTAGGGAGGGTAACTCCAGCACCATGGCACTGTTGAGTTCCTCCTGCTAACAGAGCTGGCAGCAGTGCCCAGGTCAGTAAAGTTAGGTTCTGATGTATGGTGCAGAATGTAGCCTTGCATGCTGGGAGATGGATACAGCAGTACCAGGCTGGTTCTGATGCCCATTTCAGGTGGTAGAAGTCCAGCCTGTGCCTGGCTTTCCTGCCCTTTTGACTGTCTGTGACCTACAAAATCCCCTTTAATAAGTTTCTTTTGGGCTTAACCAACCACGTAGGTTTCTGTCACTTTATACTAAGACCTCTGGTACTCTGTGACAATCAGTAAATATTCGATATGTTGTATATAAATGGATGGGTGGATGAAAGTTCTGCAAAGCAGACATTGTCCCTTTCATTTGTATTATTCAGCTTTGTGTTCCTACAAAAAAATATCTGACAAAATTGACTTATAAAGAGAAAAAGGTTATTTAACTCACAGTTTGGAGGCTCAAATCCAAAATTATGTAGCCCATTGGTTTGGGCCTCTAGTGATGGTGGCATGTCATGACAGTAATGTGGGCAAAGAAAACTGTTCACAAGACAAGAAGCAGAGCAAGAGGACCGGACCAAATCCCCACAAGACCCCTCCATGGTGAGCCCCAGTGACTAAGGACCTTCTAAAATGCTCCACCTCGAGAGTGGACCTCCCGGGTGTGCCGCCCTCGGGACCACACTCTTACTAATGGGCCTCTGAAGGACACTTCATCCAAACCACAGCACCATTGGGCAGATGGACAAATAGGTTCAATGACATTTAGTGTACTCAGCTCTTAATATTGACAACCTAAAACTATTAATGAAGGCATGCAACTCATGCATTCTGCAGCAGAGATCTGAATTCTTTCTAGTCTCTATTTTTAATTTCCAAAGTTCATGCTTGTGTGGTATGCTGTCTGAAACATGCTTTCAGAAACATTTTGAGGCAGATAGAGCAGATTGGGCTACTCAGAAGTCAATCCGGTCTTTTTCAAATATGCCTTCTGAAGCAGAAGCCAGAAAGCTAAAAGTGACATTTCCCAGTCTCCCTTGCAACTCGGACTATGATTTAGGCTCCACCAGTAGATGCACTGCTATGAAAATTGAGAGTAGAATAACTCAACTGGGAGAAGCCAGCCAGAGGCTGCCATTTGATGGTACAGATCAGGCACAACAGGGTTTCAGGCCAACAGCGGAGGTGACAGCTCTCTGATTCCTGCACTGTGGCAAGATAATGTGACCTTGGAGGTAGCGCAGAGGTTCCTTATTTGTTTCAGTACAGAGGATTGAACCCAGACCTTTGCTCATGCTAGGCAAGAGCTCTACCACTGATTCTCCAGCTTCCTGATTGTTCCAGAGAGAGTTTCTGGACAGGTCAGTGCTGCGTCTATATTAGAAACACTCCAGGAGACCCAGCCCACGGCCCACTTGTTTACCCCTAAGTTATGAGCACCTAATTTCCTGCATCCAATTCTTTCTTGCTCAAACTAGAGTGGTTTCTAGTATCTGCTTACAGATCCTGTCTTAAACAAGCATTGAGCCAGGTGTAGTGGTGCACACCTGTAATCACGGCACCTGGGAGACTGAGGCAGAAGGACTGTGAGTTTGCCAGCCTGGGCTACACAGCGAGACACATCTTAAGAAGCCAAAATGAATAAAACAAAATAAAACAAGATGTACAGAGGTCAAGCACTACATAACCAGCAATACACAGAGATTCTCATTTCTCTCAGGAATGCAATTAAAGGGAAAAAGTACATATTCAAGATGAATTTACATATTTTAGTAATAACCACCATGGACTTTTAATTCTTATCACTCTCGTAATCCTGAGAAATAAGTGAGTGTATCAGTCAGGATACTGGCATGAAACAGAGGGTTTAGCAACACTGAACAGTTTAGAGAGACTTCAGTAAAGGTGAATTTTAAAAGGTATGGCCAGGACACAGTGAACCACAGGGGTGTGCAACGCCCTTCTTCACCTGAACAGCAGGTGAAGGGAGCCCTGGGGGAAGCCTGGAGCGAGCTGCATAGGAGGTCCCCTGCAGAAGCTGTGTCCCGTGGACTCCCTCACAGGCCCAGAGCCACGGCACAGTCTACCCTCTCTTCAGTCCCCTGCACGCTCGCTGAACCACCCGGAAGCCCAAGAACAAGAACCTGTGCTGCGGTCCTGCTGGGCCGGGGAAGAGACCCAGCAAGAACAGTGAAGAAATCAATGACTTCCCAGCGCAGTGGGAGGTCCTGAAGAAGGAAGGCCGCAGGTTTGCGCTGCCAAGCTTTTTAATGCTTACAGGTTGCACTTAGTCGCTCTTCGGAAATAGTCCAGATAATTTGCCGGTGAGCTGAGGGTGCTTTGCTTAGTTTAGCACACCACAGAATGCAAGAGGGGAAAGGCGCTGTAGGGAGCGCTGAACGTTCTCATTTCATAGGTGAGGGGACTTCCTAGGAAAATGAAACAAATCGCTCCAGTCACCACCCCCAGCAGCTGCAGAACTGGGAAGCACACGCGAGCCTGACGGTCAGAGCCAGGGTCAGCGTCCAGGTCAGAGCTTCCTGCACCAGCAGCGGCCGGAAGCCACGGGGGACACAAGCGTTGCTCATTGCCAAGCGCTGCCCTGAGATGCAGCTGCAGCTTGAGCCTTGCGCACCCTCCTGCCTTGGTTTTGGTGTTTTCCTCATTTTAAACATTTACCTGAGAAGCTAAACTCCAAAGGCACTTTTCCTAAAAATAACTAAAAGATATGCTGGAAGAAATTAGCATAATCTTTTTTTAATCTATAACTTACAGTGAATAATCTAAAAGTGTGTGGCAAAGCCAGGCAGGACTCCCCTGGGGGATTTGGTTCCACTTAAGAACGCCTCAGCATGGGGGATGAGGGAGCAGCCGCCTGCGACACACTTCCATCGGGCTGAACGTCACTCCAGCGATTCCCAGCGAGAGGCCTGACAAACGCTTAGAGTCGACACGAAGGTTCTCGCCGTCAGGATAAAATGAGAATGGCGGTGGGTGGTCCCATCCCAGCCTGATGTCTTCTCGCTTCTGTCCTGGCTGAGGTGGTTGCCCTGGAAACAGTGGGGTGGCGAACAAACCGTCTGGAACAAACCTGGTGCACAGAGGCCTGGTTCTGCTTTGCTGCCGCAGTTCCCAAAGGTGCTCCGGAAGGGCTGTGCCCTCGGGGGCCTGCAAAGCTGCTTCTCTCACGGCTTTGGCAAGGCCCAGCTGGGCGGCCTGGCCAGGGTCTGGCAGACAGCAGGGAAAGGGGCTTCCCAGACCGCGGTTTAGCTTTGGTTCCACACAGATGGTCCTGGTCTCCTCCCCCACTAAGAATTTCTCTAGAATGACACCCAAGTTTTTCTTGGCAGAAGTTTTAACTCCTGGCAAACATTTCACTGCAGCTCTAATTATGATGACAGCTTTAATGGAGAAGATAATCATATTAAATGGTTCTTATTCAGTTCTATGTGATGAATTAGTGATTGCCATGAAATGTGTTCAGCAGCCAGAAGCCAAGGAGAGGGAAATGTGCTGCGCTCGAAGTCGGGCTGTGAGGGACCTCGGAACAGGGAGCAGACAGGACAAGAGGACCTTCAGAGCGGAGTTGCTGATTCTCATACCTCTTCTAGCTTATTTGCTGATTAAGAACCCCCACCATTTTCTCATGCGTCTATTACAGAAAAAAAATTATTCTGCTACTTTTTTAAGAGAGTTAGAAAGACTTTATTGGAGATTTTAGCCAGTCATGTTTGTTACATGCTTGTAATCCCAGCATTCGGGGCGGGAGGGGGGCGGGGACTGACTCTAGAAGATTCCAAGTTTGAGGCCAGCCTGGGCAATTTAGTAATTTAGTGAGATCCTGTCACAAACAAAACAAAACAGGGATGTAGCCCAGTGCAAAGGTGCAGGTCCTGGGTTCAATCCCCAGTTTTAAAAAAATATTATTGCTGTAGGGGTCAACACTACTGCAGTAGGGGAAAAAGACAAAGCTCCGTTCGCAGTGCAAGGACAACTAGGGATTGGTAGCCCAAGGGCAGAGCATGGAAGAGGAGAACGCGAAGGTGGGGGAATTCTTGTTGAACTGACTTTAGCAGGATTGGTGCTGAAGCCCACAAAGGGTGAAAGGTAAGGAACTTAGTCAGACCTCAAGGGTGTCTGTTCTCAATAAAACTGATTTCACAAGAGTCACGTTGAAACTAGGCTCACACAGCCAAAGGCTACACGAAGGCCTAGGCCAAGTCTGGCTGAGCAGAGGGCTCAGGGATCCGGCAAGTCGAAGCAGAAGAGTCTTTGTCATGCCGCACTGTTACAGTGGCCCAGAATGAAGGGGTGAGAGTGGAAAAAAGGGAAGGAAGGAGGCAAAAAAGAAAGGAAGGGAGGATGATCTGTAAAATTGCTTTCCGAATTCAGTCTGCTCTGGCTGTGCTGTATACAGCCTTTGCTTTGTAGAGGAGGAGGTACGTTTGGTCTTTGAAAGAGTCAACAGAGACCAGCCGTGTGCGAGAAGGAGGCAGCGTGGCAACTGAGCGATACGGTCAGAGTATAAAGCAAGGAGTCCATAGTTCTTGTGTTTGTAAACAGGGTGACCATTCCTAACCCACGCTGCCCAGAACTCTCCCAGTTTTGGATTGGAAATCATCCTCAGTTACAAGTAAATCAGAACGGCTTGCCAGAGATGGTCCCCCTTCGACAGTGCCACGCCTGAGGAAACGCGTCAGCGCCTGTGGTCCTCACCTTGTCTGTAGAAAGCGCACTCCCTGAAGGAAATCCCAAGCAGGGAAATGGAGAACTACTTGGAATCATGGTACACGATGAGCTAGGTGTCCGGCTTTCGATAGAAGGTTTATTTTAAGAACAAAATAAAACAAAACAGCCTCATTCATTTAGTCACATATTACACAGGAAGATAAATATTCATTGTGAGTTAGTTATTTAGTTAGACGTATGCACTTCTACATACTCTGATCTAAAATCAAGGCCCCCGTGTCTACTAAACTAAAATATTTATGTACAATTCTGTTTTCTCATTTTATGTTAATATATCGCTTTATGTTTTGCTATAAAATTCTCACTAGCAAAAAATACATTCAAATTTGTTATTCGTTCATCTGTAAGCTGCAGTAAGTGTAGTTACTGGGTAGTAACCAAAAGGGCGGGAGAGTGGGCGTGTGTGGTCTCCCACAAAACAGCCTTCTGTCTCCTCACCTTCTGTACACCCTCATTCACTTGCACTTTCACTCATTTTACCAAGACTTGTGTTGTTCCTGTAGAAGACATTTTCTAAGGGCCGTTGCAGACAGCCTTGCTCCAACGCCCTGTGCCGCTCCTTTCATTAACCAATAAGCCCCTTCGGCTGCGTCATTTTCTCTTTCTAAGCCGTTTGACATGTTCTCCCAGGTGTGAGGGCCCCGCTTCCCTGAGCAGTGGGCCAGGCAGGCTGAGACAGGCCGCGGCGGCAGGAGGCTGGGGCGTGCCTCAGGCTCACCGGGAGGAGCAGAGGGGCGCCCAGCCAGTGGCACCTGCTCCGCGGCGGGCTGTTTTCAGCATTGAAAGCTCTGACGGTTCATCATCGCTGCTCTAGCGGAAGCACCCTAGAAGAAAGCTGAATTACAAGCCACGCAGGAGCTGAGTGTGGTGGTGCATGCTTATAATCCCAGCGCTCTAAATGTGATGGAAATTTTTTAAAAATTTAAAAATCAACCAGTAGTCTGACATCATATTAGGACAAAATAAGATCGTGCCGCCCACCACATAGCTCATCTGTTATACTCACTCAGCCTTGACTGACTACACCAGAGAGAACCTGACCCGGCTCCGTTTGACCCCACCCAGCTGCACTTTCCAGCCCCCAAACGTACCCTGTTGGCTAACTTGCTTCAAGGACTTTCTGCCCAGCAACAAGAATAACTGATGCTACCCAATAAAAATTCACCATGCTTTTAGCTTTTGCATCTCCCACTTGGGAAACCTATATAAACTAAGGCCAAAGCCAGCTCTGGGCTAGTGCTTTGGGCATGAGCCCCCATAAAGCTGATTGCCTTCCACCTTGTTGGTGCAGAGTCTTTTCCATTCGGTTCAGTACCGAGTTCCGTAACATAAGAAGCTGAGGCAGGAGGATCGCAAGTGCAAGTTCAGCCTGAGCAATTTAGTAACTTAGAGAAAGTCTGTCTCAAAATTAAAAAAAGACTGGGGGTGTAGTTTAATGTGAAAGCCCTGGTTTAAGCAGCAGTTGAACCCTAGACTCCAGAGTAATTTTCCAATTATATAGGAAGGAAAGGCAAAAATTAGTAAATATGATGAAAAATGTCTTAGCTGTCTTCTGGTTGCTTCTACTTTCCCAGTAAAAGTAGAAATGAGGTCTCTTCCCACCAGCTCTTGCCAATGTACTTCCCTGAAACCTTTCTTTCAACCCAGAACCCTATGGTTTACCACAACGGAGTTAGAAGAGCCAGGAGTCTCATGAAGGTTTCTGGATTCCCAGCAGTGCATCTGACATTTCCCCGGAGTTCCAGACTTAGAATATCTTGCCACCTACTTGACATTTCCATTAGATGCCTAATAAGCATTTCAAATTGAACATTTTCAAAATAGAACTCGATCTTATCTCTTGAATCTGTTTCTCCCATGGTTCTTTCCATCATAATTACTGGCTTTACCATTCACCCAACAGCTCAGGTCATAAACCTGGGACTCATTCTTCAACCTTGAGGCTTTATTCCTCTTACAGCTGGAGCAGAACTGAAGATGGAGCATCCCAGGAGATGACTTCTAGGAGTGAGGTGTAGTCTGCCCTCTTGGCTGTATGCTTCCAGGATTGGGCATGAAATGGTAATTCCAAAGTTTTTGAGGAAAATGACTCTGGTACAGATGAAGTCTGCATCTAATGTAGGTGCTCCAGACTCTGTGACAAATGATTTTGTTTTCAAGGAAGGTGAGTGATTAAACTTTTCCAAAACCCAATTTCCTAGAGAAGGAGACCCATGGGTAGAGTTATCAAGGCTGGGTCTTCCTGACATCTAATGTTTGGAGACACTCGTCTGGATGAGCCTGGGTTGGGTACATTAGGGTAAGGTTGAAGGAATTAAGCAAAGCTTGTTAGAAGGCTGCACTTGTACCTGAGAACCAAAATAATCTTTCTTCCTTTCTTAGAAGGTCAGTTTTTATTAAAAACTAAGGAGCATGAATGTGTGAGGAATTCTCTAATGAATCCCAGGAACCGATAAATATGTTTAATGAATCACGTGGGCTCTTACTGTAGGACTATGAATGTTTGAAGCGTTATGCAAATGCCGCAGCTTGGCTGGACTGAGTTCCATCTAGGAACTGGTCTGGTTTCTTAGGCATGTACTTTCAAGAGCTGGCCTGCAGGTGGTGCAGTAGCTCACAGAGCGTTCTACAGATGTGGCTGATGGTTGTTAGAGGCAGTTGTGTGTTGTTAGGATTCTGCCCAAGTAGGCCTTGCGTCCTTGATCCTAGATATGGCTCCCTAAGCATGAGAAGATGACTATGGCACTGCAAAGACAAAATGAGCGCAATCTGTCAGATCACTCCTCTCCCAGGATCTCAAAACTCTTGGGCTAGTAGCTTAGTGTACCTACAACCTCTTCCATGTCCAGACAGGTGGCAAGAGAGAAAAGTCCCTTCAGACACTCTCAAAATGGTCTTCCCATGTAAGGCTGTTCGCATATACGGGGAAGGGCACATATGGGATTCAGGGCCAATTCTGTTATGATGTGGGTGGTGCCAGCTCCACAGCAGGTGGGCTTCACACCCACTCCCCTCTGCCAAAGCTTGTGAGCAGGACGCGTCCATACCTGGCTTGGCAGGAAGCCAAACATACTGGTGGTGGGGCCACAAACTTACTCCCTCTGTACTAATACGTGTAAGAAAAATGTAGTTAATTTTTCTATGTCTCATCTGCTCATCTACAGGAATTAGGAAAAAGAACTCTACTTTTTTTTTTTAATGGATTCCAGTGTGGACTTTATTTCCTGGTGTGGAACCCATGTACAATGCAGAAAAGTTGGTTCTTTATGTAATGGCTTCTGGCGACTTAGTTTGTTAATTTTTTGTGTTTCTTTCCTAAAATTTTTATTAGTACATGTTGCAGTACGTAACTCATCACAGGAGATGTGTACATGCGCGTACTCCATCTTAATCCTTTTATTGTCTCCTTCCCTTCTGCTCCCTCTAACCCAGCTTCCCCTCCCCATTTACAAAAGATCTACTTCCAGGGGCTGGGGATTTAGCTCAGCGGCAAAAGCACCTGCCTGGCAAGCGCAAGGTCGTGAGTTCGGTTCCCAGTACCGGAGGAAAAAAAAAAAAAAGATCTACTTCCATTTTTTCTTTCCACTTTTTTCTTTCAATCTCCTTTCCCTTCCTTTCCTCTGCCACCCCATCTCTTGTTCCTCTTCCCATTTGAATGAGTTCTTCTTACTTCCCAATATCTATTCCTCATTTTGTTCCTTCTTTATGCTTTGGATTTCACACACAAGTG